>NC_091437.1:117758443-118116853 GCF_964237555.1 Oryctolagus cuniculus
AGTCTGCTGTGAGTCTAATTGGAGATCCTCTGAAAGTAATGTGGCACTCCTCTCATGCACATTTTAGAATCTTTTCTTTATGTTTTTTTTTATAAAGACTTATTTATTTATTTGAAAGTCAGATTTACACAGAGATAGGAGAGGCAGAGAGAGAGAGAGAGAGAGGTCTTCCATCCGATTGTTCATTCCCCAATTGGCCACAATGGCCAGAGCTGTGCCGATCCAAAGCCAGGAGCCAGGAGCTTCTTCCTGGTCTCTCATGCAGGTGCAGGAGCCCAAGGACTTGGGCCATCTTCTACTGCTTTCTCAGGCCATAGCAGAGTGCTGGACTGGAAGTGGAGCAGCAGGTTCTCAAACCAGTGCCCATATGGAATTCTGGCACTTCAGGCCAGGGAGTTAACCCGCTGTGCCACAGCACCAACTCCTCTTTATGTTTTACTTTGGTGAGTTTGATTACAATTTGTTATGGTGAAGATCTTTTCTGGTCATGCCTATTAGGAGTTCTATGTGCTTCTTGTACTTGGATGTCCCTTTCTTTTTCAAAGTTAGGGTTATTTTCTGTTATTATTTCACTAAAAAGGCCTTCCAATGCTTTCTCTTTTTCCTCACCTTTAGGAACTCCTAGAATCCATTTATTGGGTCATTTGATAGTATCCTGTAGATTACCAACAGTGTTTTTAGTTTTCTAATTTCTTTTTTTGTTGTTGTTGTTCTGACTGTATAATTTCCTGTGCTTTGTCTTCTAAGTCAGCTATTCTTTTTTCTGCTTCACCGATTCTTTTGTTAAGGCTTTACACTGCATTTTTTATTTGTTCTATTGAATTCTTCATTTCTAACATTTCATTTTGATTTCTCTTTAAGATCTCAATTTCATGGAAGACATTTTCTTTCATGTTGTGTATAGATTTCATTAGTTTGTGCATTTGTTTCTGATTATGCCTAACTAATTCTATGATTAATTTTTTGAATCCCATTTCTGGCATTTCTTCAATCTCATCACCTTCACACTCTAGTATTGAAGTGTGTTCTTTTGGGGACATCATGTTGTCTTCCTTGTTTTTTGAATTAGTGTATTTGTAATTCAGCATTTATGGAGATACTCACTGCTTTCTCCTTTGTTTTTTCACTGTGGTGGCTTTTCTCTTTGTACTATGCCTCTGCAGATTATTGGAGTGTCTGTTTTCAGTGAATACCTAGAGGCTTGTGGTGGGTGTGGGCACAGATCTCTGTTCATTTCTCCAGGTTGAAGGGTGTGTCTGAGGTGACACATCCAGGTTTGGCACGGTAAATCTCTCTCTCTCTCTCTCTCTCTCTCCCTTATCAAAGGGGAGTTTTGTTCTTGTCTGTTGGTGTAGACTCTGTTGAGCTCCTTTCCTCAAAGGTGACCAGTGCCTGGGTGCTAGCCCCAGTGGGTATATTATTCATGTGCTCTGCTACAGGGACCACACAAAGGATCTCTGCAGGCCTCAGTGTAAGCTCAGATTTCCAGCATGTCCATCACTAGGTAACCAGGGAACCCTGAGCACATGGAGCCTCCCACAGTGACTACCTAAAATCCCAGCCACACCCTGAGTCCTCCCACACAGCCTCAGTGTTTTTTAGCCCCAGAACACAAGGCTTGCACAGGCAGGAGCACCCAACCCTTTGTTCTCCCCACCAGGCTCAAGAGTCTCCATTTGACTGATGGGTGTGGAAATGAGCTGGTGCAGCTGTTGCATATGTCCAAAAAGGTGCCTGTTCTCTAAGAGTTTGTTACAGGATGCCATTGCAGGGTGATTGAGGAGAGAGAAACATGCCACCCCCCCCCCTTCCACACTTTGTTTTTTCTCCTGTAGTTTGGCAGGTACACTATGCCCCATGGGGCTCCAAGGCAGATTCTCTGTAGGCTCTTCCTGCAGTTTTTTCACCATTGGCTTTGGATGCTGCATTCTGGTCTCACCTCTCTCCAAGGTTTGTAAAGGGGTTCTTGGCTGCTGGGTTCCTGAGTTGTATGTGTCCACACCCTCCACAAAGGGCCACTGTGTCCCTCTAATTTGCATAGAATTTTCTCTGCTGTTTTATCCCTGATTCTTCCCTGAGACTGCATTATTTCCACTTTTTTAATCTATCTTCTCCTCAACTCCCCTTTCTTGATCAAAAACTTGGATTTTTGGTGGCAACATATTCAATAGAAGAGGTCAGTGAATTTTAAATTGCTTCTGTAGACCTAATGCTTGGTCAAGGTTTGTTGCTCTGTTGTTAAAAAGTACCATAAATTTCAGTGGGTTTAGTCACAAATAATCTTTATAAATAAATAGTGAATGGATTTGGATAAGAACACATAATGCATTATGAGGCTTGATCCAGGCAAATAGAAATGGTTGAAGTAACCACAATACCATTAAATGTATTCGAAAGTAGCTAGTCAGACAAGGACATTTTGTATTTTGGTCTTTCTCTAGCTACATAGGAGAATTCCAGAGCACTGCCATTCCCCATCAGTTCATATAAAATGATTGATTTTTTTTTCAGTTGAAATAAATATTGTTTTAAAAATTATCCAATCATAACTATCAAGTTACCAGAGAAGGCAAAGCAGTGTCAAGAAAAATAGGACTTTACTCAGTTGTTCTTATAGATGAACATGTGCAGTGTTGTTGTCATTGGGCAGAGGGAGAACAGATTAATATTGGTGACCAAACATGCCAACTGCTGATCTAAACCCACATTAGAACATCTCACTGAGACTATGGGAGGGAGGACTTTTCTCATATAAAAGTTTCATTTTGAATAGCCACTGCACCAAACAAACATAGCATGAACATAATTTTCCTGGTCCCTTATTATACATTGAAGTCTCGTTTGGGCCCCATTATTTAGTAGCTTTGTGATTTATGTTAATTATTTCTCTGAAAAACTCAATTTCTTCTTTTGTAAAATCTGTTTTTTAGCATTATAAAAACATGCTTTAATGAGCACCTATGTACCAAGCACATAATAGACATCATCTCCTTTAATTCTCACAATATCCCTATGAGTACTGAAACAGACAGAAAGAAAATTAACAAGATCACACCGCTGAAAGGAGACTAAATTAGATCAATCTTCATCAAAATCCCATGGTGCTTTTACTATACTGCATCGTTCATCAAGGCGTGGTGTAAAATAAACACTCTCCAAAGGAAAAAGTCTGTCTTCTTTTCCCTTCCTATAACATAGCACTGCAGTTATTAGGGTAGAATTCACCACAAAGTTTTCTGAGAAGAAAATTCTTATATGAGTGAATATCTGATATACCTCCCAGGGTTCTTTGTGGGCTTCCTTCCACAATAAGCAGTGTGAGGGTGGTAGTTAGAAAACTCATGCTCCAAGTATCTACTGTGGTCTACTCTGAGGCTGATTAGTGGGTGAAAAAGTGTGAAAAAAGGGTGAAAAAGGAATAACAGGAAAAAGGGAGAAAGTCAAGGGGCAAAGAAAAAGGCACTACAAAGACAACTTGGAGAATTTGAGAGAGAGGGGGACATGGAAAAATACAGGGAGATTTTAGCAGAAACTTGAATTTGGAACTCTAGGATAAGGGATTGCATCTGAGGAGATATTCTAAGCTTTTATTTTTTAACTTTTTATTTCAGAATAGCTTTAAATTTACACAACAAAAATTGTGAAGTAGTAGAAAGAGTTCCCATATGCCGCCCACCCAGGTTCCCTTACTATTAACACATTAGTGTCATATATTTATTAGAATGAATGAGCCAACTTCCCCTACTTTTTGTTCCAAACAACATGTATCCCTCCCACCACTCCCAGTCTCTAATAATTAACATTCTGTGTTCAGATTGAGGGTTTTTTTGGTTTTGGTTCTATCTTTTTCTTTTGCTCTCACATGTGAATGAGAATGTATAATATTTGTTTTCTTCCATCTGGCTTATTTCACTTGAGATGAGTTACTCCACTTTCAACCATTTTGAGGCAAACGACTTGATTTCATTATTTTTAATGGCTCAATAGTATTCTATTGTATAAATGCACACATATTTATATAAAACACTTTTTCTTTATCCATTGATCTGATGATAGACACCTTGGTTAATTTTATATCTTAACTTTTGTAAACAATCCTATAATAAATATAGTAAAGCAGGTGTCTCTTTCATATAATGATTACATGTCTTTTGGATATATATCCAATTGTAGGATTGCTAAATACTATAGCAGTTCTATTTCTCTATCTATGTCTCTATATGGAAACTCAAAGCAATATCTGCCTTATTGTCAGAGGATAGATTAGGACAAAATTTTTTTTTTAAATAAAGTTTGGCAGACACCAGATCAAGCTATTTATGCAAACTTCTTGCCTCAGGAGGGGGGTCACTGCTTTGGTGTAACTGCTGTCTACAATACCCAGGAAGGTATAACCCAGCAAGAACCACAGAGCAGTGGAGGAACAGTGAGCAAGAATAGCAAGGGTCAAGTCTTACAATTTAATTGGTAAAAATGAATAGAATACTCCTGTGCAAATGGAGATAATTTCTGTTTCAGGTGAGCGGATGATAGTGCTTTATGAACTGGAACTGCTCCGTGAACGTGCATTATGATTATTATTCAGCACCTAGATTTGCCAGCTCCAGGGCAGTTTTAGGGTGGGAATGGATCATTTTACTCAGAGATGCATTCAGATTTTCCTCTTTTTCACAACTTAGTGGCCGTCTACTAAACTGCAGTTGTTACATGCTTCTGTCTTACCTAAGGTTTGGAGAAGCAAGGATTGCTGGGAATTGTTCATTAAGGATATGTTCTGATGAGAAATTATATGGCGATGACCATATTTTTGAAACCAAAATTAAAGACAAAGAACAGGACAGAATATTGGAAATAAGGTGTGTCTGGAAAAGTCTAAGCTCTTTAGACCCCAGAACTATAAAATATCAATGCTAGCAAGAACTCCACAACCTCTTGATTTTCAAGGTCTTTGCTGGAAGGCAAACTTCCAACTTGATGAAGGAGTGCACTACAAGGCTTTCAATTTCCTCTTCTGCACCCTGAGGGACAAATAATTAGTGCTTTCCTAGATATAAGGAGAGACCAGAGCCCAGAAATTCTGCTATCAATGCCTGCTTACTAGAAAAAGACATGGTTGTGCTATGCATCACTAAGGATTATAACAGATTAGCAACTACATTTGAGTTAATTAAAAATAATCAACTATAATAAGAAGAGAGTTTCCAGAAAATTACCATATTGATCAAGTTGCTGTCTTAACAAGTTGAAAAATACAGAACAAATTTTGGAGGCCCAATGCCAAGTATCTGAAGAGGCTTATTAAAAATTACTTAAAAATAACATTGTTCAATTAATTTTGTTAATAATGATCATAAAATAGCTAACAAATAGTGGAGGAGATTTTGAGCTTAACAGTCCAGAAAACTGTGAAAATTTTGAAACATAAAATGCAACATGACTTTAACAGGTAAAGTTTGAATGCCCAAATATGATGTTTTTGGAGAATTGGCAACAACACTGAAAATAAACAAAACTGTGAACTACTGTGAACTACTTGAATGCTTACCTACCTATTGAAGAAGACAGTGCTGTGTTTCAGAAAGCAGATTCTTACAAATTAGAGAAACTAAAAACCTTGCCGTTTATATCAGAGGAAAAACCTCAAAAAATACATCTCTGTGTCTTATGTAGTTATGTATTGTTTGAGTTTAGATCTAACTTTGATCAAGTTAAAGATTTTTGCTATAAGAGTTCTCTGAAGTTATTTTGTTTAAAATGATCATGAGAAATGCCTTGTAATTTCTCATGGTAAGTCTTCATGGCGAAATAAAGTATTCATTGAGTGAAGCTTCCAGGGGCTTTGGATGAATGAAAACAGATCTGGCACAATAGATAGCATGATATTATTTCCAAAAGTGTTATAAAACCTATTGGATGGCACAAATTAACCAAACTTAAAATATTTCTATTGGTGTGAAATTTATTAATCTATATTTCATTTATTAGATTTACTCATACCCATTTATTTTCCAAAAGGATTCGTGATGGATGCTTGTTTCATTTATAGGTGTTTTCTGAACACTGTTCGCTCTCTTATATCATGTTCTGAGTCTTATTTACTAAAAACGTACATGTAAAACTTGTATAGGACAAAAAAATCCAGTCTTGGAGGATCACTTCAGCCAAAAGTCGTAAGCAAACTTTTCCTGCTTTGAGTTCACTCCTAACCTGTAAAGTGAAGAAATCCATCACCCAGCCAAGCAGTATCTACACCACTGGGAGGATGAGAGCCAATGATTGCCATGCTGGCTGCTGAGCTCTGACAATAAACTCATAACTATAAGGGGAGTTAGGTACCCAAAGGAGAAAAAGACAAACACGGGCCCAGGGCTCCTTAGTAAGTTATTTCAGAAATAGGATGAAGAGTGATACAAAAATTAAAACCCAATATCACGAACAGATAAACAGTCAGTTCTCATTCTTTCCAAGTAGTCGAGGTGATTTGCAGAGGGTTGGGGAATTGCCTGATTCCCCTTCACTTTCAGAAATAGATGAAGTAATTAAAAATCTTCCCCAAGAGAAAGTTCTTGGCCCTGGCGGAGCTACAGGAGATTTCTATAAAACCTTGGCTTAGTTCTCTCTGTGCATTTACTTGATGAGCTCAATCACTTGAGGGACTCAGGTGTATTCATTCCTGCCAGCCCCGACATCCAGATTATCTTAATTGCTAAAAAGGATAAAGACATAGAAAACTGTACTACATCTAGGATCAGACCCCTGATTAAAGTAGATGTCAAGTTTTGGAATGGATCCTGACAATTCTGATCAGTATTTGGAATCTGGTGTGCTGGCAGCAGGCCATTATTTGGGAATAGGTCATTCTTTGACTAAAGTCATTTTTTAAAAACCTGTACTCTGTGTTAGAATCACAGGACACTAGAAGCCTCTTTTACTTTATTTTTTAACTAAATAACTTATTTTTGTCAGAGTAGTTAGTATCAATAATGTACCATTGTCTCAGGAATCCAAGATCTTCATAATTGAAAAATGTCTCTTTGCTTATGTTCCAAATAAGCAGGATAATCTTAATTTCACTATACCACAATGTCTTCAGAGTAAATCTAAATTTCTCTATTTCTTATTATCCCCAGTGGTGAAGTGAGGAGGCTTTACATTAGACCATTAACCTGTTGCTAGAAGGATAATTAAAAATTGCCTTGCAGGGAAAAATATGATTCTTAAAAATGAAATAGAAACCCAAAGCAAGTTGCTGTTTAATAAACACCAAAATGCGTGCTTGCCAATTCTGATGACTGAGGCAAAAAATATTTTGTGTGAAGTTTTTATTCCATTGAAGTTTTTTCTTCAGTATGATACATTGACCAATATATTCTTTATTTTTAAAGTGAGCCGCGGCTCACTAAGGCTAATCCTCTGCCTTGTGGTGCTGGCACACCAGGTTCTAGTCCAGGTCGGGGCGCTGGATTCTGTCCCGGTTGCCCCTCTTCCAGGCCAGCTCTCTGCTGTGGCCTGGGAGTGCGGTGGAGGATGGCCCAAGTGCTTGGGCCCTGCACCCCATGGGAGATCAGGAGAAGCACCTGGCTCCTGCCATCGGATCAGTACGGTGCGCCGGCCGCAGCACGCCGGCGGCGGTGGCCATTGGAGGGTGAACCAACGGCAAAGGAAGACCTTTCTCTCTGTCTCTCTCTCACTGTCCACTCTGCCTGTCAAAAAAAAAAATTAAAGAGTTTTTATTTATTTATTTCAAAGGTGGAGTTACAGGGAGAGAAGGAGAGACAGAGAGAGAGACAGAGAGAGAGAGAGAGAGATCCTCCATCCAATGGTTCACTCCCCAAATAACTGCAATGGCCAGGCCTGGGTCAGGCCAAAAGAGCCAGAAGCGTTACCAGGTTTTCCCACCTGGATGGCAGGAGATGAAACACTCAGGCCACCTTCTGCTGCTTTGCCAGGCACATTAGCAGGAGGTTGGATCATAAATACAGTAGCTGGGACCCAAATCAGCTCCCATATGAGATGTCAGCATTGCAGGCATCAGTTAAGTTCGCTATATCACAACGCTGGTCCCATTCCCAAAATATCCTGTAAATGCCGGTTTTACCAAAGAGGAGTATTTAGGAGACTTCCATGCCTACAGTTCTCTTCTGAGGGAAATTGCTCCCATGTACTCGAAAGGAAACTATGTTGAGCACTTGTTAACACCCAAATGGTCATCTACATCAGGGGATCCACTCTTTTGACTATTGGTCAATTTGACCAAGGAATGGCAACAATCATGACCCAAGGTCATTCAGTGACCAGTGATATGTAAAGAAACTTGGCATAAAAGGTTTAGCCATAGGGAGAGTGGGGATATTTGAATGCAAGCAATTCAGAGAGATAGTGAGGTGGTTCTATTAGAAACATGAATTATACAAAGAAGGCCAAACGGAAGTACAGCTGAGTCAAGTTAATGTCAGACACTTGAAACCATTGAACTCCAGTTACTGATGGAATGACAAAACAACCAGGTCACTAGTTATGGGGAATTCTCAATAGTGTTCCAGTTCCCAAAATACATCTAGGACTTTATGAGATTTGTTGGTAATGCAGTTCTTATTCTTTTTGAATGTCTGTATGTGTAGGTGTCCTGTGACCTTACATGGTCACATAATTCATCAAGTCATTCACTCTACAAATATTTATTGACTATCTACTGTATCCAAGATAGGTTGCTATATACTAGGGGAAAAAACAAAGAGCAAAACATATATGATTCTTCCCTTAAAATTTTTATTATCATTGTTTCTAAAGATTTATTTACCCTTTTTGAAAGTCAGAGTTACAGAAAGAGGGAGAGGTAGAGAGAGATTTTTCATATGCTGGTTCACCCCAGATGTCCACAACAGCCAGGGCTGGGCCAAACCAAATCCAGGAACTTCATTTGAGTTTCCCATATGGGCGGCAAGGACCTAGACACTTGGACCATCCTCCACTGCCTTTTCCAGGCCATTAGCCAGGAGCTGGATCAGAAGTGGATCATCTGGGGCATGAGCCATTACCCTCATGGGATGCCAGTGTTGGAGGTGGCAGCCCCACCTACTACACCACAACACTAGCTCCCATGATTCTTCCTTCTTAGAGTAAACAATCTAGCAAGCTATAATAATACATATTATTAGTGAATGAATGGAAGACAGTGCTAAAAGGAGAACTACATTTGCTGTGAGACTTTTAAATAGGGTTTTTTCACCCAGTCATGAGCGAAAAAAAACCACCTGAAGTTGAATTCTTGTCCTTCTCATTGCTAGGAGATCCTAAGAGCAAGTACTTCATTACCTAATGCTGATAAACAAATCTCAACCATTACTTTCATGAATATAATCATCAATAAATATCCATAAGTGAAAATTGGTATGTAGAATGATTTTGTGATTATATCTCTATCTTCGTAGGCTATCTAATTTGGAAATATGGGAGGAAACATTCTACTAGATATTCATGTCTGCTCTTCAAAATCAACATGAACTATTTTTAAATAATTATCCTTCCCTTAATATTACTTTAACTCATTTTATTCAGTGTATTACTCACAACACCATTCCCCAGTATTTCAAGGATGGCATTTCCATAGCTTACCATACTCATTCTAAATTCTGTTCTCTCACACTTCCTAATTAGGTAGATTCCACCTAAGGAATTAATTTTATAACCAGCCTCTTCTCTCTGTCTTCCGTGCTTTTTCCTGAATCTAGATAAAGGATTAGCAAACTATAATCTAGCTAAGTCTGGCCCAATGACTGCTTTTGTAAATAAAGTTTTATTAGAACACATTCATGTCCAATTGTTTACATACAGTGGACAGCTGTTTCTTGTTACAATAGCATAATAGAGACAGAGGTCACAATCCTCCACTGCCTAAAATATTTACTATCTGGCTCTTTACAGAAAAGTTTCTAGACTCCTAGTCTAAATAGTCAATTGCTTTTGCTTCAGTTATTAAAATAGCTCCCTACTATGTTTACCACACTACAATTCACTATTTATTTATTTTGTTTATTTATTTATTTGAGAGGGAGGGGGAGGAATGCAGGAGGATGCGGTGGGAGAGTCAGACACAGAGAGATATCTCATCTGCTGATTCTTTCCCCAAAAGCCACAATGCCTGGGGCTGAAGCCAAGAGGTGGGTCCCCTTGTGAGTAACTATCAGCTGAGCCATTACTTGTTGCCTCCCAGAGTCTGCATTAGTAGGAAACCAGCGCCAAGAAACAGAGTCAGGTATCAAGCTCAAGTTCTCCAATGTAGAAAGTTGGTGTCTTATTCAGGTTCTTAGCTACTAGGTCAAACTCCAGCTCCTACAGACAATTTCTAAAATACTAATATGATTGCCACTTCTCTTCTTCCAGTTCAATGTGAACACACTTTTGCCATGGGAAAAAAATATCAAATGGACACAAGGGTCTTCACAACAAGTTTCAATAAATCTGTTTTATCCTCAATAGTGTGCTGTCTCCCATGCTTCTTTCTCTGGAATGCTTCATACTCTTCATAACCTTCACAACTTGCTGTTTGTATCGCCAGAAATGATCTCACCGCTCACTGGCTCCCCCCAATGCTTGAAGCCTCACCTGGAAAGTATGTATTATTTCTTAAAAATAAATTAAGTTTCTATTACCCATGTGAAGCTTTTGGCATCTGTCCCCATGGCTCCCTTCCTGGAATCTCCATGTTTTGTAGGTGTTTGTGGGGCTAAGTTTCACATTGACTATAGAACTTACCATGCGCTAGTGTAATGGATTTGCCTATGTGTTGCCTGTCTGCACGGATTTTGTCTCACTTAGTTTTGCATCAAGAACATTTAGTACAATACTTGGCATTTCTCAGCCATAGATAAATGCAAGTTTTCACTATAGTATATTACTGATTTTCATTTCCACATTGTTTTTAGAAATTATGGATAGATCAAACCAATATATTCTATTGTCTTTACCATTAGTCAGTTACTAAGATATAATACTTATCTTCAAAAATTAGTGATCAGTTTGCAAAAATGAAATGGATCTGCATTGAAATAACACTAAGAGGGCCGGCGCTGAGGCTCACTTGGCTAATCTTCTGCCTGCGGTGCCGGTACCCCAGGTTCTAGTCCCGGTTGGGGTGCCGGATTCTGTCCCAGTTGCCCCTCTTCCAGGCCAGCTCTCTGCTGTGGCCCGGGAGTGCAGTGGAGGATGGTCCAAGTGCTTGGGCCCTGCACCCCATGGGAGACCAGGAGGAAGCACCTGGCTCCTGGCTTTGGATCGGCACAGCACACCGGCCATAGCGGCTACTTGGGGGGGGTGAACCAACAGAAAAAAAAGGAAGACTTTTCTCTCTGTCTCTCTCACAGTCTAACTCTGCCTGTCAAAAAAAAAAAAAAAAAAAAAAAAAAAAGGAAAGAAAGAAATAACACTAAGAGAAGACTGAAATGACCAGAGGGAATTTAGAGGTATAGGGGCTTCAGTGAGGACTAGGTGAGACAAAATGATTTTGCACAGGAATATGATTGCTGTTTAAATATCTTAAATATTAGAGAACATTAGACAAGCATTCAGCTAAGAAAATGCTTCCCTGTTCATGCATATATTAATTCACTTATTTGCCTTCACTGTGTTCTCCCTGAGAATCCTCTTGTTTTCCACACCTAAAAGGTATCATATTTTCTCTTTCTCCCGGGCATTTTGCATAAGGTTTTACTTCAGCCTATACTCAAAGTCCATTTTTCTTCATTTGCTAATCTTATTAGGTCAATATTTTCAATTTAGGATCTCCTTACTCCAAGGTTGGGATAAGTGTACTTTCCCCTTCATATACGGATTACAGGCAAATTGGTGCCTGTTTATTTGTCTATAATCTCTCCAAAGTACATAAAGTGATGAGCACTTGTCTTGCTTCTTTCATCCGGAGTGACTGGCATAGTATGAGTATTTGCTCCATTGCTTTGTAAATTCATTTTATGGATACTATTGGGCATCCACTTCAGACCAAAGCACTAGAGTTGATTTAGGTAAAGCTTTAGGGTAGAAACTGAGAGGACTTGAAGATGAGTAAAAGATAATGGAAAACATTTAATTCAATAGATAAGGTGAACACATGACAGCAATATGAGTATACCTCTCTTTAAGCCAAGAAGAAATAGATGTGGCAGGCACAACATCATATTTATCTTTGTATGCTACACAGTGAATGCAATCGGAGGAACTGGGCTGGTAAGTGGTAGTTGAGTGAATGAATGAACAAATGAGAATAGATTCTTAGCAGTCAAAATTTCTGTACTTTTGTTACTATACCAAAATAGCCAAAACTGGTAGAATCTATCTCTATATGAGATTTTAAAGTTCATACCTGATCTAGAATGTTTAGACAAAAGGGTGGGGCGAGACTAGAGCTAGTATATTTTGCATACCAAGTGACCAAATGTTCCAAACTCTGCTTTCAAAATTTTGATTCTAACAAGGGAGTGAGAGCTAAAATAAAAACTCGAAGTAGATGTGGGATGTGAGAGTCACCAAAAGGGACAAGAGAGTTAAGGGAGGAAGGAAGGTGGAGTAAAGCTCTGATGTGTTTTGGAGGTCGAGTCCAGCAAATACAGGCAACCTTGCCCCCATGCCTCCCACATTTAATCTCTTTGTATTGGATTCCAGTGTTTATGTTGCTGCCAAGAGTTGTTCTGTCACAGTGCTGATTAGTTCATAAACTTAGAGTACTTCCTATTGCTTCAAATCCAATATTCATATATCAAAGGGTCTCTATTATTCCCAATGTGTTTCTCTCACCTTTTACTGTTCCTCACAGGACCTCCTGTTCTAACAAGGGAAGTAATTTTCTCTCTTCCAGTCACTAACCAGTCTCTCATAATGCTTTTCCATTTGCTCTTCTTCAATCAGAACCTTCCTCTTCTTCCAAAGCTCATATAAAGTTTCTTCTAGCACAAGAAACATTTTCTGATTCAGTTTATCTTACAGTATTAAAAATGTCCATAATGCATAATGCATTAAATGTACATGTAGCCTTAGAGTTACTTCCAAGTGGACTCATGTATATGGAATTTCTTTCCCTAATTATACTGTAAATTCCAGAGTAATATCCTTTTCTTCTTTGGTATTCTCTTTAGGTTCCAAATAAATATTCAAATACATAGTAGGAACTCAAATAATGAAGAAATCCCTACGCTACTGTGATCTCCTAAAATAATAGAGTGATATGAATTGATTTTATAAGAGAAAAAGTGTTTAACCCTTATGATTGTTAATTAAAGTTGCATATGTGAATAAAATTTAGAATTTATATTGCTTGAAGTTACTGTGCACGGAGTCTTAGTAAATGAATGTTGGGGTAAATCAGTTTCCCTTTACTCATATTTCTGCCCTAAATATCTTACTACTTGTTTTATTTATATTTGGGTTGTTGTTTTGCTAGTAGTATGATACCACTGATTTTGGACTACATCAGCACAAGTGCATTTCAGTTACATTCAGTGGAGCAACATTTTCTAAAGCAAGATCTGTAGATGGAAGTAGCAGTTGTTAATGAATAGCAATTTTAGGAGCATAGGTAGACAGATGGACCTGAGATGTAAACTCTTGCAGGTGCCGAGGAGCTGAACTTCTGTTTCCATATACAGCTGTCTTTGTTGTCGAGTCTTTGGTTAGGCAAAAGGTTGTGGTGTGGTCTTTTATCACTGTCACTGGGCTCTAATAACTTTTTAAGGATGACTTGCTTCTATGCTCCAGATCTTATTTTCCTGTGTTTCAACCCAATAGTGAATATTCTATTAATGACTGTTCTGCATATCGAATGGAAAGTGTTTTGTTGAGAAAGACCAATTTTTCTTTCAAATCAGTAAGGATATCATGTGCCAGATGGTTAATTCCCATGGGTTAATGAGTGTACCCACACACTTCATGATTTAAAATATCCTGCGGACATTTCCTTTGGTGAAAGGATTGCTAGGTTTTTAATTTACATTTGTATGAAGCATATATTTGTTATTTTCTGTTGGTATTCTAGAAGAGATGATTTTGATTGTAATGCATGAATTATTCTTTGTATATATATTTTCCTGATGCTTTGGATTTAAATAATTTTCAGAAATGTAAATTCTGGTCAGTCTTTAAGTTTTAAGCACCAATTGTGTTTAGAGAATAAAAATATTATTTTCAGATTTGCATATGGAGGATAGTAGTTGGCTATATTCAAATGAATCATCCTTATGTTGCTGTTTCAACACGATTTATATTTTTAACTGATGGGAATTTTTTACTTTTTCATGTTCAATTAATAGCCAAATAATTTACAGCCATATAAGAGAAAGGAGATTCTTGCGAAGCAGCAGTCTTTGAATGTTCAAAGATTAATATAGGAGGAAAATTAGGTTTGAACCTGCTTTGAGAAAACAGTAAAATGAATACCATCACAACTTTAGATATTTCCAAGTATTTGGGTAATGATGGTGTAATGATAGCTAAGTTTACATAACAACTTATGTTATAGGGATTTCAGGGAATCTAGGGTAAACACAGACACACACCAAACTCTTTAATTATATCAAAAGCTATATATTCAAAGGTCTTAAAACATAAATAATAAAATAGTATTTTCTCAGTACCCTACAAATTAATGCGATTTGTATATGCAACAAAATTATATGGGCCATTAGTTGCCCACAGTTCATGGTGCCTGCTATGACTTCTACTGCTGGTCAAATTATTTGAAAGTTGCATAGTTTCAAAGTCAGAGACAGGTCAATTCTTGACAATTCTAGGGGCCAGGGTCACTTTGGGGTTTATACCCCTCATTTAATCACTGTAACTTGAACTCTCATACCTCCTTCTTTCATTAAATTAGAATTAGGGGGGGACAGTGCTGTGGCACAGAGGGTTAATGCCCTGGCCTGAAGCGCCAGCATCCCATGTGGGTGCCGTTTCTGGTCCCAGCTACTCCTCTTCCAATCCAGCTCTCTGTTATGGCCTGGGAAAGCAATAGAATATGGCCCAAGTCCTTGGGCCTCTGTACCTGCGTGGGAGGCCTGGTAGGGGCTCCTGGCTCTTTGCTTCGGATCATCACAGCTCCAGCCATTGCGGCCATCTGGGGAGTGAACCAGCTGATGGAAGACCTCTCTCTGTCTCTACCTCTCTCTGTAACTCTTTCAAATAAAATAAATCTTTAAAAAATTAGAATTAGAAAAACATTTTCTTCTTGAGTGGAGAATGTATGGGTAATATACCCAATTTCATTCAAGGGACTGTGCTAGCATTCCATCCATTGGGCTGCCAGAGGGAGCATTTTAGATAGCTAAGCAAAGGATAGTGGTCAACTG
This sequence comes from Oryctolagus cuniculus, assembly GCF_964237555.1. Classification (NCBI taxonomy): domain Eukaryota; kingdom Metazoa; phylum Chordata; class Mammalia; order Lagomorpha; family Leporidae; genus Oryctolagus; species Oryctolagus cuniculus. Next base: position 117,773,776 of record NC_091437.1, read on the forward strand.
AAATAATAGCTGAAGATCAGCTATAAGACAACAGATCATATAAGATCATAAGTATTTATTGATGAAATAGTTGGAATGTAAGTTCCTGCATCTTCTTATATATGTAGAATAGGATTTTTAACTAAAAAGGGCAAAAAAGCATTATATCCTGTGTTTAATGTCAGGAAGTAAATAGTAAAAAGGGGAGAATTTGAGAACAAAGTCTCAGTGGCAAAATAAATAAAATGGACTAGCCTCTTTTCTTTTAAATAGACAATTGTTAGTGAAGAAATTAAGTGAGTCTCTTAAGTATTTTAACATAGACAAATTAATGGATACATTGAGAGTATTTAATAAAATAAAGTAAAATCAAATAATGCTTAGATAGAGCACAAGAAAAATGCTTTGGGTTACAGGACTTCTAAGTTATGAAAAGTGATTCAACGCAAAATGAATGAAACCACATCTTTTAGTATTCATTTAATGCTGAACTTTAAATAAGATTGGTTAATAACTGGCTAAGGAGATAAATGTTGAAAACATTGAGCTTTTTGATTCATATCACTCATATCAGGTAAGAATCAATTCACATATCTGCAAAAGGAACATATTGTGATACCAATGCATTTTCATATTTTCATTTTGCATTTATAAGCAAAATCAGATTATGAGTGCATTGTATTAAAGAGTCAATTTCCTGGAATCTGGCTATTTTGCCTTAATATTTCCAACTTCTTTATTCCTCTTACGTTACATCTTACTTTTCCTTCATGTTTTTCTTTTCTTCATCTGTGCATTTCTTTGCTTCATCCAGTTCAATTTACACTGCTAATGTTTGGAAAGAATATTATAACTCAACCTTTGTGGAGTGCTTTATAACCTCCTGATTTTGTGATCTTTTTAAGGGCTGTTATATTGACAAGTAAATTATACTTACTTCAGCCAATTGTATGTACTTATGTCACTTTAAATTTAACTTTATCACTAGTTGTCAAAATCTCCCCTGTGGCCTTTTTAATGTTCCAATGTATTTGGCAATATATTTTTTTATTGACATTTCAGTTTTGTTTTGCAGTGTGCTAAAGTTACAAGAAAACAAATGGCTAAAAGTTAAACTTGAACTAACCCAGGCTAAAATTAAGTTAGGAGTCTTGGGTAAGACATTATTTTTGTTGAGTGCTTAATTTCCTGCAACCACTAGGACCCAGAATCATGCAACCAAGATCTAAATGTTCAATTCTCTTTGAGTACGGCACAAGAACAGGGACAAGAGTTCATCACTAAACAAGTCCAAGATTCAGAATTTCGTATGAGCTTCATGAGTCCATTGTTTTGTGGACAGTGAAAAAAAGCCCAACTCATTTAAGCACTTTGGCTTGTGAGTACTTAACATGCCGCTTTCGTGCATTAGTTGCTATTTTGGTTGTTTGTTTTGTTTCTTATTCCATGATAGATTTATCCCAAGTGACATAAATTACTTTTCACAACCTTGTCTAAATGAGATGCAAAACTAAATTCTACCACCAAACTAGCCAAATATGAAATGCTCAAAGCTACTTGTAGCTATTGGCTACCGTACTGGACAGTACAGATTACAGAACATTTCCATTACTGCAGAAGCTTCTGTTGGAAAGTGCTTTCTTAGAATGTTCTCTTAGAAGAGCATTTTGAGTACATTGTTGTAGATTGACAAAAATTTTTTCCCTTATGATTTCATTTTGCTTTGGGAAAGGTCTGCTAGCTTAGATCTATAACAATATAGGCAGGGCCATACCTGGTGCTATGCGAATGGAAATGACTTTAAATCGATTGTCACCAAAATGACAGAGTAAGATTAAAATGCCAAGAGCTGTTCCTGTCAAATGACTTTGTTGAGGCTCTCTTGTTTCTTTTTCTGATAATCTCAATCATGGACCTATGTCTTTAGATATTGAGATAGCCTCTCTATATGGGATTGCTGTTTGACAACAGAAAACTTCATACCTGTGATATGTTTTCCCAAATAGTCTTCCTCAAACAGAAACAAAAAGCCCTGGGAATATTGAGGGTAGAGGAGTCATCTCTTATTCCACTTCTCTTAGCTACTGCAGCCAAGTATTCAGAAGGAAGTGCCTTGCCCTAAGGACCTATGAATTTTCCAGTTCAGATCCATATCAGGAAGCTGTGCTTCCTGCTCCCAGCACAGCAAAGATAAAACAGATCACCTAGGACCCAGACAGCAGAGAACAAACAGATCTCTCTAATTAGAAAGCAGAGACACTGCATACAACAAACAGAGCCTCAACACCCTTGGGCAGTCAGAAGAGTGAGTCTTTAAGAGACTTCCTGGGAACAGCGCTGTGGCATAGCAGATAAGGCCACCACCTGTAGTGCCAGCATCTCATATGGGCGCCAGCCAGTTTGAGACAGGCTGCTCCACTTCTGAACCAGCTCTGCAGTAGCAGTAGAGCATGGCCCAAGCACTTGGGCACTGCACCCATGTGGGAGACCCAGAAGAAGCTCCTGACTCCTGGCTTCAGTTCAGTGCTGCTCTGGCTGTTGCGGCCATCTGGGGAGTGAACCAGTGGATGGAAGACCTCTCTCTCTCTCTCTCTTCCTCTGCCTCTTTGTAGCTCTGCCGTTCAAATAAATAAATAAACCTTTAAAAAAGTGACTTCTTATTGATGCCCTCAACATGAACTTTTAATAAATTATGCACAGAGTCAACAATTAAGAACCTCCATATGAAAAAAAAAAATCTTTCCTTAAAACACCATCCAAGACCTAGGAAAATGTGAAATACTAAAAATGAATCCAGACAGAGAGAAAACTTAAATGGTCCTTTTTGCCACACTAACTGAAGGGATTTCACATGCCCTTGTGGAAGAGGAACTTGAAGTGGGTATCAGAACCTCACTCTTTTGTTATTTATATTTATGCTAACATTTCTTTTTTATATTTTTAAGTTTATTTATTTATTTTAAAAATTTATATAAGGTGAATAAACTACATGTATTTCATATATACAGATTTTGGAGCCCAGTGGTACTTCCCTCCCTATCCTCCCTCATGCTCAAGCTCCTATCCCCCTTCCTCCTTCCTTTCTTATTCTTTCTTTTAGTTTTTTAAACAAGTTTTATTTATTTATTTGAGAGACAGATTTATAGATAGAGAGTTGGAGAGACAGAGAAAGAGGTTTTCCATCTGCTGTTTCACTCCCCAAATGGCTGCAATTGCTGGAGTTGGTCTGAGCTGATCTAAAGCCAGGAGCCAAGAGCTTCTTCCAGTCTCCCATATGAGTTCAGGGGCCCAAATACTTGGGTCATCTCTCACTGTTTTTCCAGGCCATTAGCAAGGAGCTGGATTGGAGGTAGTGCAGCCAGGACTTGAATTAGTGCCCAGATGGGATGCTGATGCTGCAGGCGGAGGCTTAACCTACCATGCCACAGCACTGGCCCCTCTTTCTTTTAATTTTTACAATGACAAACTTTCAGTTTATTATATATTCATAACATTAATCCTACAGTAAGTAAAGAATTCAACAAATAGTAAGAAGAAAAAAAGAACACTGTTCCTTAACAGTAGAAACAAGGGCTACAAACAATAATCAATTCTCAAAAGTCAACTTTGCTCAAATGCATTACATTATTTTGCACTCATTAGTTCCCACAGGTCAGGGAAAACATTTGATATTTGTTTTTTTTTTGGGACTGGCTTATTTCACTAAGTGTAATAAATTCCAGTTGCATCTATTTTGAATGAAAGTCAGGATTAAATTCTTTTTAAACAGCTGAGTAGTATCCCATAGAGTATATATGCCACATTTTCTTTAGCCAATTATCAGTTGATGGACATTTGGGTTTATTCCAAACCTTAGCTATTGTGAATTGAGCTGCAGTAAACATGGGAGGACAGATAAGACTTTCATATGCCGGTTTCATTTCCTTTGGGTATATTCTGAGGAGTGGGAAGACTAGGTCATAAGGTAGATCTATTTCCAGTTTTCTGAGCCATCTCCATACTGTCTTCCAAAGTGGCGGAACCAGTTTACAATCCCACAATCAGTGGATTAACGTATTTTTCCCCACATCCTTACTGCATTTATTGTTTGTTGATTTCTGTAAGAAAGCCATTTTAACTGGGGTGAGGTGAAATCTCATAGTGGTTTTGATTTGAGTTTCCCTGATGGCTAGTGATCCTAAGCATTTTTTTCATGCATCTGCTGGCCATTTGAATTACCTCTTTCGAAAAATGCCTGAGGCCGGCGCCGCGGCTCACTATGCTAATCCTCCACCTTGCGGAGCCGGCACACCGGGTTCTAGTCCCGGTCGGGGCACCGGATTCTGTCCCGGCTGCCCCTCTTCCAGGCCAGCTCTCTGCTGTGGCCAGGGAGTGCAGTGGAGGATGACCCAAGTACTTGGGCCCTGTACCCCATGGGAGACCAGGAGAAGTACCTGGCTCCTGCCATTGGATCAGTGTGGTGTGCCGGCTGCAGCGCGCTGGCTGCGGCGGCCATTGGAGGGTGAACCAAGGTCAAAGGAAGACCTTTCTCTCTGTCTCTCTCTCTCACTGTCCACTCTGCCTGTCAAAAAAAAAAAAAAAATGCCCAATCACTAGATTGTTTGTTTTGCTATTGTTGAGTTTCTTTAGCTCTTATAGATTCTGGATATTAATCCTTTATCAGATGCATATTTTGCAAATAATTTCTCCCATTCTGTCAGTTGCCTCTTCACTTTGCAGTACAGAAACTTCTTAGCTGGATTTAATCCACTTGTCTGTTTTTGCTTTGATTACCTGTGCTTCTGGGGTCTTTTCCAAGAAGTCTTTGCATATATCAATATATTAAAGAGTTTCCCCAATGTTATTCTCTAGTAATTTGATGGTATCATGTCATAGATTTAGGTCTTTGAACCATTTTGAGTTGATTTTTGTACAAGGTTTAAAGTAGGGGTCTTGTTTCATACTTCTGCAGGTGGGGATACAATTTCCCTAGCACTATTTGTTGTAGAGACTGTCATTTCTCCAGGAATTGATTTTAGCTCCTTTATCAAAAATTAGTTGGTTTATTCTGTTCCTTTGGTCCACATGTCTATTTTTTTTTTGCCAGTACCAGGAAGTTTTGATTATAATTGCCTTATAGTATGTCCTGAAATTAGATATTGTCTCCACTTCCAATCCAGCTCTCTGCTGTGGCATGGGAAAGCAGTAGAAGATGGCCCAAATCCTTGGGCCCCTGTGCCCATGTGGGAGACTTGGAAGAAGCTCCTGGCTCCTGGCTTCTGATCTGCGCAGCTCCAGCCGCTGCAGCCAATTGGGAAGTGAACCAGTGGATGGAAGACCTCTCTCTCTCTCTGCCTCTCCTCTCTCTGTGTAACTCTGAATTTCAAATAAATAAATAAATCTTTTTTTAAAAAAGAAATTAGATATTGTGGTGCCTCCAGTTTTGTTTTTGTTATTTAAGATTGTCTTTACTATTTGGGGTCTTTTGTGTTTCCATACACATTTTGGCATTGTTTTTTCTAGATCTGAGAAGAATGTCCTTGATATTTTGACTGAGATCTCGTGGAATCTGTAAATTGCTTCAGTAGTATGGACATTTTGATGATATTAATTCTTCCAAGCCATTAAAATGAAGATTTTTCCATTTATTGGTATCTTCTTCTGTCTTTAATGGTTTGTAATTTTCATCATAGAGGTATTTCAACTCTTTGGTTAAATTTATTCCAATGTTTTAAAATTTTTGTAGCTATTGTGAATGAGAATGATCTTATAAATCCTTTGTCAGTCATAAGATTGTCTGTGTCTACAAACATTATTGAATTTTGTGTGTTATTTTTATGTTCTGCAAATTTACCCAACTTTCTTATGAGTTCCAATAGTCTCTTAGCGGAGTCTTTTGGTGCTCTTATGTATAGAATCATGTCATCTACAAACAGAGATAATTTGACTTCCACCTTTCCAATTTGTACCTCTTTGATTTCTTTTTCTTGCCTTATGGCTCTGGCTAAAAATTCCAGAGCTATATTGAATAGCAATGATGAAAGTCGACATGCTTATCTGGTGCCAGATGTTAGTGGAAATGCTTCCAACTTTTCCCCCACTCAATATGATACGGCCTCTGGGTTTGTTGTATATTGCCTTGATTGTGTTAAGGAAGTGAGCTGAAAGTCCATGGAGTGGTAAATCTTGACAATAAAATTAAATTCACTTCTTGACAGCAGTGAATATACTCTCAGAGTGATATTGATACTGGAGAAAAATGAGCATATGAATATTTCCATATGTAGTTATTCAATGCTGAAAGAATAGGAAGAAAGAATCAGGCACAGTCTCATCATTTTCTCCTTTGACTTCTCAGTTTCTATTTCATTTGTTCAAGGTATTTCAACCTTGAATCTCCATCTCCCTACCTCAGCTTCTCCAGGTAAGACAGCTGGCCCTGAAAAGCAAATGTAAATAGACCAGAAGGGTTCTAAGAGAACTCAGTCCCACAGGGAGACTGGTTATCTTGTCAAGCCACAGGAGAAGGTTGAGGAGGCCAGGAACCTTCCTCCCTTCAGCCCCAAAATATACTTTCTCTCCTATTTTCAATATTACCTCCCAATTTCCTTCCTAGAACTACTGCATAAGAAATCTTACAATTGGTAGTGGTTCATATAGACTTAGGAGATATAAAAATGAATTATAAACATAAAAGATAAATGATTCCCAACTAATCTAAAAAATTGAATTTAAAGGAATAAGGTAACCTGAAAACATTTTAAACCAGGAAGGTTATTCTCAGAATATTGTACATATGAGGGAAAATTTGTCTGAATCAAAATACTATTGTGAAGCTCAAGGTATAAATGATTTAGATTTTAGATTTTTGTAAATATTACGAAAATGTAACATGTAACCAATTAAATTAATGGTGTTTTGACACCTAAAAATAATGTGCAATTCTTTCTACCACCATTATATCAAAAGCCTTAAATAACCACTGATTAAGTCCTTTTTTGTGTTCTCAACAATATTTATGACCCCTGAATTAGTTATCTATTACTGTATAACAAATCAACCCAAACTTTCATGAGTTAAGCTATCAAAAAATATTCCTTTTGTTAACCAGGTAGTTCTTTGGTTGAAATGATCTAATTTACGTGTGAGGTTGCAGTGAGCTAGGATATTAGGCTACGTGTCTTGGATGGGTACAATGCCTGTGACATTTGGGGAGTGAAACAGCAGATAGAAGGTTCTCTCTCCTTCTGTCACCCTATATTTCAAATAAATACTAAATAAATAAATATTTAAATACTACCATGTTTGTAATAATCAGAGAAGGCTGCATATTTTGGTTCTAAAATTGGTCTAATTATAACATTTAATAATGCCAATATTTTTCACATTGTGAGCTTTTGAACATTTATATATTAATTCTTTATATTTTGAAGATTCCAAATGGATAAACAGACTGTATGTATTAACAAATTTCTTGTGTCTGTATCTGTACTCCATCAGAAGTCAGGACAGCAAATAGAAAAATTTGTGGATAGAAAAATTTTATTAGTTTATAGGATACTTCTGAAATTCTGAGATAATACCAGTCTATCATTTAGAAGGTATTTTACAGAGTCTTCCAAGATGGTGGAATAGGAAGGGAGCACACTAATAGTCCAGGAAAAGATAGTTTAATAAAAGTGGAAATACTGTAGTTTCAAGGAAGAGTTAGGGAAAAAACTGCAGAGGAAACTCTTCTGGAACTAGTGGGACATGGTGGACCTACATGGAGAGCATGGGCGCCCATGGCTTGGAACCCAGTCACAGAGTCTATGCACCAGCACTGGAAAGGGAGGTGAGGCAAAACCTCAGTAGCCTGAGACACTGGTGGGAAAGCAGCAGGAAGAGCCTAGAGGGAATAAGGCTTGAAGCCGCATGGGGGAAAGTTGATCAGGCTAATAAGAGGAGAGAAAAAATAAATAAATAGAAGGGACTGTAATGGACATGATTCTCTCTATCCACTCACCTTATACAAAGGTAAGCAAGAGAAAGAGCAGGTGTCATTTTGGACATAGATAAAAGCTGTGCCACCTCAGGGCTGTGCCTGCCCTCAGTCAAGCAGAAAAACCTGACTCTGGTGGGGAGAAATAACAGGAGGTTAAGACCTAGTGAAGGTGTGGAGCTTATCAACTGAGACTGTGGAAAAAAAAAAAAAAACCTGAGGGTGTGTTAGAGAACTCACCAAGTGCCTGAGACGTGAGTACACGAGTACTCGGTGGGAGATGCCACAAATTTAGTAACCTTATCAAACCTGTGGAAGAAACCAAGGAAACAAGAACAAGGAAGACATTATGATGCCCCTAAATGAACATGACACTCCAAATAAAGATTATGAAGATGATGAGATAGAAAAAATGCAAGATATGGATTTCAAAAAATTTATGATAAGAACATTTAGAAGTTCTCAAAAACAAATTCTTTTTTTTTTTTTTTTTTTATTTTTTGACAGGCAGAGTGGACAGTGAGAGAGAGAGACAGAGAGAAAGGTCTTCCTTTGCCGTTGGTTCACCCTCCAATGGCCGCCGCGGCTGGCGCGCTGCGGCCGGCGCACCGCGCTGATCCGATGGCAGGAGCCAGGAGCCAGGTGCTTTTCCTGGTCTCCCATGGGGTGCAGGGCCCAAGCACCTGGGCCATCCTCCACTGCACTCCCTGGCCACAGCAGAGAGCTGGCCTGGAAGAGGGGCAACCGGGACAGAATCCGGCACCCCGACCGGGACTAGAACCCGGTGTGCCGGCGCCGCTAGGCGGAGGATTAGCCTAGTGAGCCGCGGCGCCAGCCAAAAACAAATTCTTGAACGACAGAAATCCTTACTGGACAGGATAGAAAATCTCTCTTGTGAAAATGAAATCTTAAGAAGGAATCAAGGCCGGCGCCGTGGCTCACTAGGCTAATCCTCTGCCTTGCGGCGCCTGCACACTGGGTTCTAGTCCTGGTCGGGGCGCCGGATTCTGTCCCAGTTGCCCCTCTTCCAGGCCAGCTCTCTGCTGTGGCCAGGGAGTGCAGTGCAGGATGGCCCAAGTACTTGGGCCCTGTACCCCATGGGAGACCAGGAGAAGTACCTGGCTCCTGCCATCGGATCAGTGTGGTGCACTGGCCGCAGCGCGCCGGCCACGGAGGCCATTGGAGGGTGAACCAACAGCAAAAGGAAGACCTTTCTCTCTGTCTCTCTCTCTCTCACTGTCTACTCTGCCTGTTAAAAAAAAAGGAGGAATCAAAATGAAATGAAGAAACTAGTAGAACATGAAATTGTGATATTGAAGAGAAATCCAAATGAAATGAAGAATTCAATAGAACAAATTAAAAACACATTTGAGAGCCTTAAAAATAGAATGAGTGAAGCAGAAGAGAGAATATCAGACCTAGAAGATAGAGGACAGAAAAGTATACAGTCAACCAAAGAAAAGAAGAGGAAATTAGAAATCTAAAAAATATTGTTGAGAATCTATAGGATACTATTAAAAAAACCAACATTTGGACTCTAGAAGTTCCTGAAGGCATGGAGAGGGAGAAATAATTAGAAGGCCTTTTTAGTGAGATACTAACAAAATTTCCTGGGTTTGGAGAAGGACAGAGACATCCAAGTATAAGAAGCTCATAAACCCCTAATAAACATGAGCAAAAGTTATCCTCACCACAACACGTTTAAGTCACACTCACAACAGTGAAACATAAAGAAAATATTCTAAAATATGCAAGAGAGAAATTCCAGATTACTTTTGAGGATCTCCAATTAGACTCACAGCTGACTTCTCATCAGAAACCCTACAGGCTAGGAGGGAATGGCAAGATATAGCCCAGGCACTAAGTGAAAAAATCTGCCAGCCCAAAATATTATATCCTGCAAAGCTCTATTTTTGAATGAAGGTGAAATAAAGACTTTTCATAGCAAACAGAAATTGAAAGAAGTTGTCACCACTCATCCAGCCCTGCAAAAGATTCTTAAAGTTGTGTTACACACAGAAACACAGAAACATGACCATCGGTATGAAAGAAGGTAAAGGAAGAAAGCCTCCCAGTAAAAGATCACAGGAAGTTCCAAGCATATACTAGAAATATCTTTGGGAAAATGGCAGGGCAAAGTTACTACTTATCAATAGTCACATTGAATGTTAATGGCCTCAACTCTCCAGTTAAAAGACACAGACTGGCTGAATTGATTAAAAAACAAAACCCATCTATTTGCTGCTTACAAGAAACACATCTTTCCAACAAAGATCCATACAGACTGAAAGTGAAAGGTTGGAAAAAGATATTCCATGCCAACAGAAACCTAAAAAGAGCTGGCGTAGACAACTTAATATTAGACAAAATAAACTTTAACACAAAAACTGATAAGAGAGACAAAGAGGGGCACTATATAATGAATAAGGGATCAATTCAACAGGAAGCTATTACTATTATAAATGTATATGCACCTAATTACAGGGCATCTGTTTATTTAAAAGAAATGTCAAGGGACTTAAAGGAAGAATTAGACTCCAATACAATGGACAGAAGATCAACAAGGAAACAGCAGATTTAATTAACACTATAGCCCAAATGGATCTAACAGATATCTACAGAACTTTTCATCCTACACTTAAAGAATTTACATTCTTCTCAGCAGTACATGGAACCTTCTCTAGGACTGACCACATACTAGGCCATGAAGCAAGTCTAAGCAAATTCAAAAGAATTGAAATCATACCATGTATCTTCTCTGACCACAGTGTAATAAAGGTGGAAATTAGCAACTCAGGAATCCTTAGAGCATATGCAAACACAAGGAGACTGAACAACATGCTCATGAATGAACACTGGGTTATAGAAGAAATCAAAAAAGAAATCAAAAATTTTCTGGAAGTAAATGAGGATAACAACACAACATACCAAAACTTATAGGATACAGCAAAAGCAGTATAAAAAGGAAAGTTTATAGCAATAGGTGCCTACATCAAGAAATTGGAAAGGCACCAAATAAATGAGCTTTCAATGCATCTCAAGGATCTAGAAAAACTGCAGGAAACCAGACCCAAATCTAGTTGGAGAAGAGAAATAATTAAATCAGAGAAGAAATCAACAGGATTGAATCCAAAAAAAAACCATTATGAAACATCAGGCATACAAAGAGCTGGTTTTTTGAAAAAATAAACAAATTTCACACCATTGGCCCAACTAACTAAAAAAAGAAGAGAAAAGACCCAAGTCAATAAAATCAGAGATGAAAAAGGAAACGTAACAACAGACACCACAGAAACAAAAAGAATCATCAGAAATTATTACAAAGAGTTTTATTCTAGCAAACGGGGAAAACTATCAGAAATGGAAGATTCCTGGACACATGCAACTTACCTAAATTGAACCATGAAGACATCGAAAACCTAAACAGACCCATAACTGAGACAGGAATTGAATCATTAATAAAGGCCCTCTCAACAAAGAAAAGCCCAGGACCAGGTGGATTCACTGCTGAATTCTACCAGACATTTAAAAAGAACTAACTAGAATTCTTCTCACACTATTCAGAACAATTGAAAAAGAGGAATCCCCCAAACTCTTTCTATGAAGCCAGCATCACCTTAATCCCTAAGCCTGAAAAAGATGCAGCATTGAAAGAAAGTTACAGACCAATCTTCCTGATCAACATAGATGCAAAAACCTCAATAAAATTCTCGCCAATAGAATGCAACAACACATCAGAAAGATCATCCACCTAGACCAAGTAAGATTGATCCGTGCTATGCAGGGATGGTTCAGTGTTCACAAATCAGTCAACGTGATACACCACATTAACAAACTGCAGAAGAAAAACCATATTATTGCCTCAAATATGCAGAGAAAGCATTAGATAATACAACACCCCTTCATGATGAAAACTCTAAGCAAATTGGGTATAGAAGGAACATTCCTCAATATAATCAAAGCAATTTATGAAAAACCCACGGCCAGCATCCTATTGAATGGGGAAAAGTTGGAAGCATTTCCACTGAGATCTGGCACCAGACAGGGATGTCCACACTCACCACTGCTATTTAACATAGTTCTGGAAGTTTTAGCCAGAGCTATTAGGCAAGAAAAAGAAATTAAAGGGATACAAGTTTGGAAGAAAGAAGTCAAACTATCCCTCTTTGCAGATGATATGATTCTTTATTTAGGGGATCCAAAGAACTCTACTAAGAGACTATTGGAACTCATAGAAGAGTTTGGCAAAGTAGCAGGATATAAAATCAATGCAAAAAAAAACAACAGCCTTTGTATACACAGGCAATGCCCCATCATAGAAAGAATTGTTATGATCAATACCATTCACAATAGCCACAAAAACAATCAAATACCTTGGAATAAACTTAACCAAGATGGTAAAGATCTCTACGATGAGAATTACAAAATCTTAAAGAAAGAAATTGAGGAGGATACCAAAAAATGGAAAAATCCTCCATGCTCATGGATTGGAAGAATCAACATCATCAAAATGTCCATTCTCCCAAAAGCAATTTATAGATTCAATAAGATTCCAATCAAAATACCAAAGACATTCTTCTCAGATCTAGAAAAAATGATGCTGAAATTCATATGGAGATGCAGGAGACCTCGAATAGCTAAAGTAATCTTGTACAACAGAAAGAAAGCCAGAGGCATCACAATACCAGATTTCAGGACATACTACAGGGCAGTTGTAATCAAAACAGCATGGTACTGGTACAGAAACGGATGGATAGACCAATGGAACAGAATAGAAACACCAGAAATCAATCCAAACATCTACAGCCAACTTATATTTGACCAAGGATCTAAAACCAATCCCTGGAGTAAGGACAGTCTATTCAATAAATGGTGCTTTGAAAACTGGATCTTCACATGCAGAAGCATGAAGAAAGACCCCTACCTTTCACCTTACACAAAAATCCACTCAACGTGGATTAAAGATCTAAATCTACGACCTGACACCATTAAGTTATTAGAGAACATTGGAGAAACCCTGCAAGATATAGGCACTGTCAGACTTCTTGGAAAAGACTCCAGAAGCACAGGCAGTCAAAGCCAAAATCAACTATTGGAATTGCATCAAATTGAGAAGCTTCTGTACTTCAAAATAAACAATCAGGAAAGTGAAAAGGCAACCGACAGAATGGGAAAAAATATTCGCAAACTATGCTACAGATAAAGGATTAATAACCAGAGTCTACAAAGATATCAAGAAACTCCATAACAAAACAAACAACCCACTTAAGAGATGGGCCAAGGACCTCAATAGACATTTTTCGAAAGAGGAAATCCAAATGGCCAACAGGCACATGAAAAAATGTTCAAGGTCACTAGCAATCAGGGAAATGCAAATCAAAACCACAATGAGGTTTCACCTCACCCCGGTTAGAATGGCTCACATACAGAAATCTACCAACAACAGATGCTGGCGAGGATATGGGGAAAAAGAGACACTAACCCACTGTTGGTGGGAATGCAAACTGGTAAAGCCACTATGGAAGTCAGTCTGGGGATTCCTCAGAAACCTGAATATAACCCTACCATTCAACCCAGCCATCCCACTCCTTGGAATTTACCCAAAGGAAATTAAATTGGCAAACAAACAAGCTGTCTGCCCCTTAATGTTTATTGCAGCTCAATTCACAATAGCTAAGACCTGGAATCAACCTAAATGCCCATCAACAGTAGACTGGATAAAGAAGTTATGGGACATACTCTATAGAATACTATCCAGCAGTCAAAAACAATGAATTCTGGTCATTTGCAACAAAATGGAGGAATCTGGAAAACATAATGCTGAGTGAAATAAGCCAGTCCCAAAGGGACAAATATACGTTCTCCCTGATGGGTGACAATTAACCAAGCACCAAAAAGGAAACCTGTTGAAGTGAAATGGACACTTTGTGAAAGAGTGAGTTGATCAGCCCTTGCCCTGACTGTTGATGAACAACTTAATACTTTATCCCTTTTAGTATTTTTTTTTTGTTCTTCTTAATCCTATTGGTTGAACTCTGTAATTAACACACAATTATTTTTAGGTGTTGAAACTTAACTGAAAAGTGATCCTTGTTAAATATAAGAGTGGGAATAAGAGAGGGAAGAGCTGTACAATTTGGGACAAGCTCAAGCTGACTTGCTCCAAACGGTAGAGTTAGAAACGTGCCTGGGGATTTTAATTCAATCCCATGAAGTTGGCATGTACCAATGCTATCTCACTAGTCCAAGTGATCAATTTCAGTTCTCAGTTGATCACACTGATAGGTATAAGAGTCAAAGGGATCACATAAACAAGACTAGTGTCTGCTAATACTAACTGATAGAATTAAAAAGGGAGAGAACCATCCAATGTGGGAAGCAGGATACACAGCAGACTCATAGAATGGCAGATGTCCTAAAAAGCACTCTGGCCTCAGAATCAGCTTTTAAGGCATTCGGATCTGGCTAAAAATCCATGAGTGTATTTGAGGTATGGAAAGCCAAGACACTCCGGCAAAAAAAAAAAAAAAAGAAGACCTAAATGGAAGATCTCTGCGAGTGAGATCCCAGTGGAAAGAATAGGCCATCAGAGAAGGAGGTACCATTTTCTGAAGGGAGGAGTGAACTTCCACTTTTACTATGACCTTGTCTAAATAAGATTGGAGTTTGCGAACTCAAGAGGCTTCCATAGCCTAGGGAGCCATTACCTTCCATAGCCTAGGGAGATTACTGACGCCATAAACAAGAGTGTCAATTTGTTAAGTCACCAACAGGAGTCACTGTGTACTTACTCCTCGTGTAGTATCTTTGTCCTTAATGTGTTGTTCAATGTGAATTAATGCTATAACTAGTACTCAAAAACTATTTTACACTTTATGTTTCTGTGTGGGTATAAACTGTTGAAATCTTCACTTAATATCTACTAAATTGATCTCCTGTATTTAAAGAGAATTGAAAATGAATCTTGATGTGAATGGAATGACAGAGAGAGTGGGAGATGGGAGGGTTGTGGGTGGGAGGGAAGTTATGGAGGGGGAAGCCATTGTAATCCATAAGCTGTACTTTGGAAATTTATATTTATTAAATAGAAGTGAAAAAATATAAAAAAATAAAAAAACCTGTTCTTCAACAGAAGAAACAAGAGCTGTAAACAATCATTGAATCCCAAGATATCTATATCACTACAATACTTACATTTTGGGTATTCTTTAGTTACCCCAGTTCGGGGAAAATATGTTATCTGTCTTTTAGGAACTGGCTTATTTCACTAAGTATAATGGTTCCCAGTTTCATCCATTTTGTTGTAAAAGACAAGATTTCATTTTTTTATATAGCTGAATAGTGCTTCATAGTGTATTTCTTTATCCTGTCATCAGTTATTGGACATCTGGGTTGGTAGGTCTGTATTTAGATTTCTGAGGTTTCTCCATACTGTCTTCCACAGTGGTGATACCAGTTTACATTCCCATCAACAGTGGATTAGGGTATCCTTTTCCCCACATCCTTGGAGAATAAATAAACAAAATTGAACCAAAAAAAAAAACAAAACCCACCAATACAACAATACAAAATATCAGTGAAATGAAGGGCTGATTTTCTGAATAAATCAGAATCTTAATTGGTTCTCTAGCCCATGTGATTCTTAAATAGAGTTTTGAGAACGATGTATCATGATATATTTTTAAATTATTCATTTAATTTCATTTTATTTGAAAAGTGTGAAGAGAGAGAGTAAGAATATCTTCCATTTAATAGCTTACTCCTCAAATGCTCTAACAGCAAGGGGTATGCCAGGTAGGAGGCAGGAGCCTGGAAATCAATCTGGGTACCCCATGTGGGTGACAGGGACCCAAGTACTTGAGCCAACATCTGTTGCCCCTCCAGAGGATCTGGGACTTGAACCAGGTACTAGGGTATGAGATGCAGGTGTCTCGAGCAGTATCATAACTGCTTTGCTAAATGCACAGCTCAAGATCATTTTTGAAGTGCAATATGGAGAGGATTTTAATTTAACATAACTTCTGGTTAAGCAGAATTTACAAAACAATGTGCATCTTAAAGGTGAATATAAATCTGCAGTTTAGTGAATTTCATTAGATTATAAATTACTCGAAGTAAAAACCATAAATTTAGCATGATCTAAGCTCAACAACATCTAGATAAAATCTTGTGTACCAGAGGAGCTCAGAAAGAAGTTATTGAATTAAATCATATTTTAATTTAGTAACTTTGGAAAGCAGAAAAGTCAGCAGGGCACTTGCTATTTACACATTAGACTTTTATTCTAGTCCTTAAGGCAATCTCTAAATCAATTAGCATTGTCTAAAAACAGAGATTCTATTGGCTTCCAGCTGAAAGATTAATTGCATCTGTGGTTTAGCGAATTTAATAACTTTTCTGTGCCTCCAGGTTTGCATCTCTCAAATGGGAAGAATATCTTTGAAAATTCATTTTTCAGGGCTCTGCTGTAAATATAAAATTTGACATGGGATGGAAAAATTTGAAAGCCATAGCCTTTCTTTAAATATATTTTATAATAAAGTCTATATCAAAGTATCATTCATTTGTTTTTTGCCTACTCAGTAACATTTAATTGAGTGTCTGAAAACTAAATATTTTCTTCTTATTTAGGTTCTCAATAAGTATCCTTTTAATGAGTGGATGCTGTAACCTATTTTCTGTAAAATTTCTAGCTTTTATACACTGGTATATTAAGAATGGTTCAATATGTGGAAAGCGTACTTTTACTTTATCAGTCTGTTGCTAATTTATCATGACAGTAGCATTATTTAAAAGGATTTCCCACCTCTATTGTGATTTAGTGTCAATCATAGGATCTTGTAGTTGCTCTATTCGCACGTGAATGCAGATACTCACCATACTGTAATTCTTCCGTTTCAGATTTCATCTCATATTTTATTTTCTGAGAGTGTTTGCTTGTTACCCTCTCTCTTCTGCTGCCCATGTTTTTCCCAGACAAAGCTGAAACCCATCTGATCTCATGTCATATGTTTGTGAGGATCATAGTTTGGTCTGTTCAGAGTCTATGGGTTTCCCCATTCACTGCACCTTCCTGAGCTACAGGGATGGGAAAGGGAAAGGACAAAAGGCTCTGGCAGGGAGGAGGGGACAACACAGTTACAGCTACCACGGAACTCATGCTCTGGCTCCCTCGCTGATTCAAGTCCCTGCCTTCTGACCTCAACTCTCTGGATAAGGACGGGAGAAAGTTGTCAGGGAATTTCCATTTTTTCTCTTCTTGGGGACCGCAGAACTGATCGAGATGAAATTGGAGCAGCAACCTCCACCCTCAACCTGACCACTATGGATAACTTGATCAATAAATCATTGTCCCAGATAATGGAGCAAGGTATCCTACTTCCAGTCTGCTCCAGAATGAGAGAAAGAAAGGAAAGCTAATTTTTATTGACTTTGTCGGGGGCTGGTGTTGTGGCACAGCAGGTAAAGTCTCTGTCTGTGACACTGGCATCCCATTTGGGCGCCAATTCACATCCAGGCCACTCCACTTCTGATCCAACTCCTTGTTAATAGCCTAAGAAAAGTATTGGAAGATGGACTAAGTGTCTGGGCCCCTGCCACCCACATGGGAGACCCAGATGAAGCTCCTGGCTTCTGGCTTCAGCCTGGCCCAGTGCTGGCTGTTGCAGCTGTCTGGGCAGTGAACCAGCAGATAGATCTGTCTCTCCCTCTCTCCCTATATCTCTTTCAAATAAATAAATAAACCTTAAAAAGACTTTTATTGACGTGATTTTGAATAGACACTCTGCTAAGGAGTTTATACATTTCCTGCCACAACCTTGTGAAGTAACAATTGTTACTCTAGATAGTATAAGATCAGAGAATAATAAACATATCAAAATCACACAGCTAATAAAAACAGAATTGTAATTAAACTAAATTTGAGAACTAGAACTAAACTCGGTGTTAAATGTTTCAAAATCCATATGTGTACATATATGTATAAATTTTTCAAAATAATGCATGTAAGCTAACTTTTAGAACTGCACATGAATTGTTCATAGGCACTGATAAAGGGCCCAAAGTTCTCTCTCATGAGTAAAACTCACATACTCTGTACAACAGAGCTTTCAAGGTAAGTGACCTTTGCATTATTGAATACGTGTTCCATTTCAAGGGATGGAGGTCATGATACTGAGTACAAATAATGCTTTTGTGTTATACTGAGATACTCAAGTACCATGAAGTGAAGTTTTACTGTGCTTAGTGAATATCGCAGAGTATATTTACCTGACCCCCTCACACACAATTATAACTCAACTCATTGCACTACTAAGGATGAATTCAATTTCAAAACCTGCACCAGTGTAGACACTTCTTTTGTTTCTATTCTTATCATTCCCAGGCTCATCAATCCATGGTTAGTAATGTGCACTAATAATTAATGTGAAGCAAGAATAGCATTTATTAAATGGAAGAAAACATTTTACTTCAAGAAAACTGTGAAGCACATTGTGTTATGTAATTTAAATTATGTTTGGGGCTGGTCTTTGGGAAAATAATGAAGAAACAATCTTGCCTTTCATTATCCTTAGCTCTCACTGTCTAAATTCTTTGTCACATTTTATATCCTGCATTTTTATTTTTAATGAATACACATTTGAACAGCCAAATAAATGAATCTTTAATTGTTGATATCCACTAATAAGAGAACAGTAAGAAGATATTTGGGGGCTGGTTGATTTCTCCTGAAATCATAGTATGGAGCCAGATTTCAATACGATTTATGAGAAATGAGGCATCCTAACATTTGTTACACAGTCTTAGAAGCAAGGTGCTACATTTAAATGACAATGAAAGAAATCTTTGAAAGATGGAACCAGGCTAATATGAGAACTGGTGTTTACTTCCAGCAGAGCTAAAGAGACAAAGGCCCATTGGTTCTGATTGTCAAGACACTCAGCATTATGGGTTGGTAGCTTAAGTTAGTTATGCTATCAAAAAGGCACGAAGAGAAACCCTTGCTTTTCTCCATTTTTTTCTTCCTATCAAGATAAGAATAGAAATCTTATTAGTTCAAGGTCTTCTATTAAAATTCCCGAATAAGCAGGCAGAATTGTGAAAGGTTCCATAAACCTTTAAATTGCCATTAGCTAATCAGAATCATTGTTCAGTGATCATTATCTTTTATTAAATGACCACTGAATCAGAATGTTCATACTGCTTTTCAATTAAAATGTAGAATAGCCAGAAAGGACTCAATAGCATACAGCACAGCAGCAATATGACCCAGTGAAGCAGCCATTACCCAGAGGTAATTGACCACTTAAGAACTTAAGTTAACTTCTCGATGCAGCCAGCTCTGTCTCCTAATGTCCTTTCTAAAGGCCTTTCCTACAGAAAGAGCAACCTCACAAATAATATACCCCGTAAGGAAGTGTTCCAGGCAAAAACTCCTCATGCTTTTCAAAATTTAACAAAGAAGCAGGAAGTTATTTTTTCTCGTTGTTATTTGTTAGGGATTCACACAGTATTCTAGAGGGACAGAATAAAGAAGAGTGACAGCAAAATAAAGTCAATGAGGATAGGATTGGTAAAGGATTCTCTTTTGAATTGAAGTGTGCTCACTCACATTCTCTTTTTATTTTATTTTAAATTAAAGTGTGCTCTCTCTCTCTGTCACACATACACGCACAACTATCTGGGAAATCAAAGAAATTCATGACAAAATGAAAAATTCAATTAATCAATTAACTCAAAATAATGATGTTTGGATATTTCTTTGTCTCTTTCAAATACAGAAAATTGTCCTTCGAATTTGTTGTTGCTGCTGATGTACTACAAGTAGAAAGAGCCTAAATACACATAGACAGCTTGGATAAGCTAGTGAAGAGTTAAGTTTTTCATAAGAAAGAGAAACACAGTTAAATACTACATCACAAATTACCATTTTTATGTCACCACCCCACCATGACTTTAGCACTAAGCCTGCTACATCTTCACACTCTCATTAGGATATAATGCATATTCATGGTCCTGATTATATAGCCACTTTCTTGACTTGTTTTAATTGTGCATAAAGACACTGTGACAGGAGACCTGACCTTTTCAAGATCATTTTCTCTCCATTGCTTTTCACAAAGCTATTAACTTGTCTCCTTCCCAAAGATTGCAATAATTTATTTCCCATTAATAAAAAATTCCTGGTGCCATGCAAATTAAAATTTATTCAGCAAATAGAATTCTTTGGATTATTTTCTAATGGCTTTAAATACTTCCAGCTTAAGAAGAAAAATAATATTAATGGGTACAGGCTGAGTGGATAATTGCATACATTGGAGAAAAATGAATATACAACCAACGCAGTAGCTTACCTCACATCAATTACCCAGAAGAGTTGCTTTACTTCTTTTTTTTCAAAAAATATATTAAATAACTTATTTCAGGGGGTATCATTATGGTCTTGAAATTATCCCTATTCTATGAAAAGCTCAGTAACTAAAACGTATAAACAACACATGTTGGTATAAGGAAACCAGACCAAGTTAAAAAAATGCGCGCAGGTGTAAATGAGATTATTTAAGGGGGTCACTTAGCTAAAGTGGCAAGTGAATTGCAATAACATGAAATGAAATGCAGAGACTTGGATTTCTTTTCTTGCTAAGTGGCACCTGTCTTTCTCTTTATAATGAAGAGTACCCCATGAGAGAACCACATTTCTAAAAGATGTTACTTTTGGACCTCATTATCCTGAGAGAAGGTGAGTGTATCTTCTTTATGCTATTTGTTTTTTTCTTCTTTCTTTGCCTTTTAGGTTAATATGATGAAACTCAGGCGCTCAGGCATTAAAATGTTTATGCACAAAATGTTTTAGACCTAAAGTGCTGAGTATGCTACCTAATTATTGTCAACCTATTTGCTTTTTATAAAAATAATACCAGTACCTAAAGGATGACATTTCAACTTTAAGCTATTATAAACATGACTCTTTCTGGTTCTTGACACACTGATGGCGCTAAATAAGAGGGATTAATAAGCTCAAGAGAACTTTGGGGGTTTGAATTTTTTCAATAGAAACAAAGCTCTTTGAGTGTTTTCTTCATTGCCTAGGAAATTAGAAAAGGAAGGAGTGGATGGGAAATCTAGTTAACCTACCAATTAGGGCATTTTTCCCCCTTAGAAAATTTCATTGTTTCATTCAATGTAATTTTTATTTTACTTATTAAAGAGGAAAACAGAAAAAGAGTAAGACAGAGAGACAGTAAGACAGAGAGAGTAAGACAGAGAGAGAGACATCAGGGACAGACTGAGAGTGAGAACACTCTCAATTACTAGTTCACTCCCTAAACGCTCGCAATGGCCAAAGCTATTATGACTGAAGGTGGGAGCAGGGAACTCAATCCAGGGCTCCCAGTGGATGGCAGGAATCCAAAGCCTTCAAGCTGGGACTGAGAGTGGAACTGGAAAACAAACACCGGCATTCCAATATGGGATGTGGGCTTTACAATCATGTCTTAACTGCTAGGCCAAATACACAATGTGGTTCAATGTAATTTCAAAGGCTTTTTACATATCTCTTATAACCCAAGAGGAAAAAGAAAATTTGAGGGAGAACAGCTATTTTAAGTTTGCAGTGAGATTTCAAAAATTATTCCATTGGATTCCCAAGATAATTATTTGAGCCAAGTAGGGTAATTACTAACACCCTATTTTACAGATAAAGAAACTTAAGTATCATACATATGAAACTATATGTTCAAGGTTATGGGCTACTACATTCAGAAGTCAAAACTTAAGCCCAAATATGTGGCCTCTCTTAAGTTTCTGTCAAGTTAATTTCAGTAGGATAGTCCATGAACTGGAAACTCAGTGCAGGTCTATTACATAAGGGGCAGGGACCCAGCTACTTGAGTCATCACCTGATGCCTTCCAGGATCTGCACCAACAGGACGTTGGAGTTGGTAGTAAAGCTGGGACTTGAATCAAGACACCCTGATAAGGGGTATGGGTGTCCCATCCAAGGTCCCAAGCGCTACACCAATTGCCTGCCAAAAGAAAATGTTTAAGAATCAAAGAAGGCCGGCGCCATGGCTCAATAGGCTAATCATACTCCCATGGCACCGGCACCCCAGGGTTCTAATCCCGGTTGGGGCGCCGGATTCTGTCCCGATTGCTCCTCTTCCAGTCCAGGTCTCTGCTGTGGCCCGGGAAGGCAGTGGAAGATGGCCCAGATCCTTGGGCTCTGCACCCACATGGGAGACCAGGAGAAGCATCTGGCTCCTGGCTTTGGATCAGCGTGGTGTGCCGGCCGCAATGTGCCGGCTGCAGCGGCCTTTGAGGGGTGAACCAACGGTAAAGGAGGACCTTTCTCTCTGTCTCACTGTCCATTCTGCCTGTCAAAAAAAAAAAAAAAAAAAAAGAATCAAAGAAGATCCTATAACACACAGCAGATTAAAATTTTCTGTAGTTCAAAAAAATAGAGGCCAGCACTATAGTGGGTTAAGCCTCTGCCTGTGGAGTGAGCATCCCATATGGGCTCTGGTTCAAGTCCTGGCTGCTCCACTTATGATCTAGCTCTGTGCTATGTCCTGAAAAAGAAGTAGAAGATGGCCCAAGGGCTTGGGTCCTTGCATCCATGTGGGAGACCCAGAGGAAGCTCCTGGATCCTGGCATCAGATTGGCTCAGCTCCAGCCATTGCAGCCCATTAGGGGAGTGAACCAGCAAATGGAAGACCTTTCTCTCTGCCTCTTCCTCTCTCTGTCTGTAACTCTACCGTTGAAATAAATAAATAAATAAAATATTTTAAAAATTTCTGTAGTTCATCCAGAAATAAAAAGCAAAGATAATGTGAATCATTGTGCCTGCAGAAAATTATGCTGATGGCCAAGAAACTGAAGATATTTGATGAATTCTTGGAGTAGTAGTGTAACAGGTGATACTATTAGGTAAACTGATCTAAGGCACGTATAGAAGACAAAAGAAAGTCTAGGCAATGCTGCTCAATGACATAACATCATTAGTACAGGAAATAAAGAGAGAGAGGGAGTAACTGGGCTATCAGTAGAGGGACTTAGTTAAAAGTCAACCAAATGGATTCAAATTCACCATGAAGAGATATTGTGGTGAGAGTTGAACTTCCTCAGAAATTTTCATAATGGGTTGTGTATTTTGCAGAATGATTAAGTCCAGCAGTTGAGCGGTCAAAAAGCCTGAGAAGATGTAAAGTTCTTACTTGCTTATACATTGCAAATCTGTCAAGCATCACTTTCCTATTTGGTAAATTGGGAGCAGTACCATCTATATCCAAGAATGATATTAAAAATATTTAACAGCTATTTTATGATTGATTCTGACCAATCAGAATGGACACAGTTGTAAACCACCAGCATAATCAGCCACTGACTCTGCTCTATCTTGCCAACAGGGTTCTGCAGAGAATTACACAACTTTATTTTCTTATTCATTCATTCATATCACATGCATGCTAGGCTGTGGATGCTGTATTGGGCACTGGAGATTCAGAGATGAATAAAGCACAATTTCGTGTTTCTGGGGACTCAAGTTTTAATTAGAGAAATAAACCTACAAATCAATAATATCAATTCATATTGTATTTGAGTATTATTAATTTTGCATTTTACCTAATTTCACTTGCTTTTAGGTTTCATTGACATTCACGTCTCCAGCCATACCTTTCCTTGGCAATATAGTCTTGCATTTTCAGCTCTTTCCTGGACATTTGATTAGGTACTCAAACAAAACTAAATAATCACTTTCTCTGCAAAAATAAGTTTCTCTAACTTTATTTTTCAAAATGACGCTGTTATACCTCTTTATTGCCCAGAGCTAAAATTATGAAGTCATCCATAGGTCTTCCCTCTCATTTAGGCCCATATCAGATTCTTGGCCAATTTGATTTTCCCATTCATTTCCTGGATCTATACTGATTTAAACCTAATTATATTCTGCCTGACTTCTTCCAATAACAGCCTACTAGGTCTCTTCCCTAATAGTATCTTCTCAGGCAAGCCTTCCTCAGCCGGCTTCCAGATTAATTGTTTTGAAGCATAGCTCCTTGTTCAACCATTTCCTCTAAACCCTTACTGTGTAAACTCCAAACTCATTGCCTTGACATTGAAGATTCTCTACTCTGGATGTTCATATTGTATTTGTAATCTTATTTCTGACTACCCTTTACATACCACACATCCATCAAACATCATCCATTGCACTCTATATCATTTCCCTAGACTCTCTAATTTTGCTCTTAGTGGGTGTTTTCCTGATTTTTAGCTTTATTCAACTTCCAATGTTTGAATTTGTTTTCCACTCTTCATGACAAATTATATCACCTTGCTCTATTTTCTATGGATTATTGTTTTCTAAAATTTACTTACCCATATATTTTCCTACATGGTTATAAATGTCATTGTCCTCCTTCCCCTCCTGCTACATCCAGACTATAAGCTGCACACAAGCAAAAACTTGGCACATATCAGACATTCAATAAACACATGTTGAATGAATGGATCAACAAATAAGTGAATTGCTACATCCTTCCAAAGTCTTTTTTAACTCTTCCAACACAATTGCATGAATGTGTGTGTGTGTATAAGTGTGTCTCCTTCTCTCTCTGTAAAAATGACCTTCAAACAGAGAAATACATCTTAAAACAAGAATAAAGATTAAAACCGAAAGTACGTAAACCCTGTTGTTTCTCATTTGCTGTATTAAGCAAGGTTGTAGGAAGAAGCTTTTGTCTCCATTATGCTATGTTTCATTTTGGGTTTCTCTCTCATTCTCTCAATTCCTTGTATTCTATGAGGCACATCTGAGCCTTTGATACACTTCCAGAATAAAAATTAATCTTATTCAAACATAAAACATCAGTGTTAATTGAAGAATGGTAATAGAAAAACCACTGTGAAAATACACAGGGTAACCTATTTTTATTAACTTTTTTCTTGATTTAAAAAATACATAGTAATTCTTAGCAAATGTGCAGACCACAAACAGTAAATACGAGTGTCAAATTAGTGGCACCACTGACAATGAATAGTTCAGCAAGATTATGCATGATTTTTGTGTGAATCAGGCATGAGTTAAGGCTATAAAGTTCAGAGGAAAGAGAACTCTGACCATATTATCCAGAGACATCTCTGCCCTCACAAGTTTTCTTAATCTGTCTACAGTTTAGCATGCGTCAACAGAATTTTATTCAGCTCCCTTTCTTGCTCTTATTTCCCACAGCTTTTGACTCATTGCTAAATTCCATATTAGTTTTAAAAATACTATTTTTATTAAAAATTACGAGAAATACTGCCAACACTTAGCAGGTATTTTTGGGGAATTTCTTTAAGCAAAAGAAGGACTATTTAATGAGCTATTTTTTGTCAAAAGTTATTTCAGCAATCACTATGCAGGAGATAGCCACCCTCAGAAAGCCTCTTTTGGTGCCCTAATTTATAGGCCATTTAAAAATATTGATTATCACCTAGCAGTGCTAGAGATATGGATGCTGAAATCAGGATTGAATGATGGATTAGTGAGTTGAAATTCTGTGCTGTGGATGCATATCTGCTTAATTAAATAGAAGTAAAATACTATTAATTGAGACAGTCTTTCTATTTTGCCCATCAAAATTTTTTTAAAAAACAAAGATGTTTGCTTATGAATAGGAATGGCAATACATTTAACAACAGGCCTGCATGATATTGGTCAGCCTCAAACACAGAAATACTCTATGCACCCAGTTGAATAACTATTGCTTGTGTTCTACTTTTACTTCCACTGGGAATTGTCTTAGCACTTCCTGACCTGCCTGAATAATGAGGTAGTTGCACCTGTGAAATAATCATCGCACAACCCACTACCACGCATGGGGTGCTCAGTGCAGCAGATGTTCCAACTTGTCGTCTACTGGTGGCTGTCCTCCTCCTCAGGCCTCCAGCTCCTTCCCTTCAATGCAAACATATTATTTAATCAAATGAAGACTAACTTGGCAAACAGCATCAAATTCATCTGCACCTTCTTCAAACAAACCCTGAATACAAATTTGCCCACTTTCTATTTCTCTTTGAAATATGGAATGAGTATAAGAAGGTCAAATTCATGGGCATAAAATCCATTTTGTTAGAAAGGAAAAAGAGGGGAAAATATGCAGAAATAAATGTGTCACAATATTATTTAGAAAGAGAGTCAACAAATAATAAAATCATTGCTTTCTTTCTTGCCTTGATAAAATGTTAATTTAGTCTAACATAGAGTGATGTAAAATTTTCCCTTTAATTATCATAATACTCAACAAACAAAATGCATGTGTATATGGGTTATTTTTGGACCTCAAAAATTGGAAAACTTCATTGTAAATTTAATTTTTAAATGTACACATAGAAAATAGAGATATTTCATTTCACAGTGATGACTTTAGTACTTTTATAATGATTGCAATATGTGCAGTAGAGACTGATTGTGGTGAATGTTGACTTATTTTGAATTTCTGAAAAATCTCATAATAATACATTGATGGTTTACATGGTAGTTCTGAGTATTAAATCTCTGGATTAACTACCTCATTTTCCATTACAACTTTCTTGTAGTTGGAGAGTTTAGAAAGCTAAAAACTGTATTTTTTATGCTGCCTCACAACCAAGGTTCTGGTTGAAAATCAGTTTCTACCCATTACACTCAACAGGAGATTTAGAAGGTGGATTTGATGGGCCATTTCTCTACACCAGCTGTTATCCAAGTACATTCCTCGGACAAACAGCAATCTCATCAACAAGTAGCTTGTTAAGAGTGCAAACTTGATCTCACTCCCAAGCTACTGAATCAAAAAAGTGTGTCTAGAAATTTTTGAGTGGATGCAGCAATCTGTGTTTTACCAAGTTTTCCATATAGTTCTGATGCAGGCTGAAATCACAGATGAATCCTGATAAACAGCAGGCACACACTTGATGCTGCCCTCTACAAAATTCCATTCTCAACTTCCAAGGGCATTGAGAGGCAGTAGTGGCAGTAACGTTTTGGTCTGACTTCTGAATTGAAATTGAGGCGGGGGGAGTTGTTCATTTTCTAGTTATTCTGGATATGAGAGGCAATTTTCTCCATACATTGGCATACATTGGTGTTCACCAGAGTTCTAAAAGGCAGCCCCAATGACAGGGCCTGCTCTAGTGAATACCAGTATTGCCATGCAATGCAGTTGAGGATGACAAGCCAAGCACATGCTTCTTCAGTCCTTCCAGCAATCTTATGAATATCTGACAACAAGAAATACTTTCTGCCTATCACATCTAGAATGGGATCTGCTTCCTACACTCAACAGTGACTAAGAATTTGCTGTGGTGGTTTTAAAACATGATCCTGCAATTCTTTGAAACTCTTGCCATTGAGAGTTGGAATTGATGTGTCATCCCCTTGAATATGAGCTCCATGGTTGCCTGACTTGCAATACACTAAAAATGACAAAATGCTCAGGTTTTAAGAATTTGGCAGCCTTCACTTCCTATTTTTTAGGACACTAGGTCTTGTAATCCAGACACTAATCTCTAAGGAAGCTAGCTATGTCCATTATTGACTTACCAACCGTATAAGTGAACCATCTTTGAAGTGGATCATACAGTCCCAGTCAAGCTGCCCCAGTGGATAGCACAAAGAGCAGAGATGAAGTTTCCCTGCTAAGCTCTGCCCAGATGATAAACTCAGGATCACAAACCGAACTAAAACAAAACCCAATCATTGTTGGTTTATAACAATTGTCATTGTGTTTACTGAAGAAGTCTTATATAATATATAAATATGATTTAATGTTCTATTATCCTTAATTTCAGGGTTTTTAAATGGAAATTATTCTTAAACTGAAACTAATTGAACATTAACATTGGTCCCTCTTTGTTGTGCAAAGACATCATAAGACCCTGCTGCTGTTTTAGGCCAGTAGACTTGGTCATGGTCTGTTATGTAGCAATATACATCTGGAACATTTTTCTAAATGAGAACATTTGTGAAGTAAGAACAAAGACATTGGGTTGGGCCTTTCGCCTACTGGTTAAGATGCTGCTTGGGATGCCTGCATCCCATATTGAATTGTCTGAGTTCAAGCCTCTATTCTACTTCCAATTCTGGTTTCCTGCTAATGTGTAACCTGGGAAGCAGCAGGTGGTAGCTTGAGTAGTTGGGTTCCAGTGACCCATATGGGAGGTCTAGACTGAGTTCCACACTCCTGGATTTGACCTGGCCCAGCATTTGAGGAGTGAACCAGCAGATGGGAAAACTCACTCTCTCTGCCTTTCATGTAAATAACATAAATAAGAAAAATTAGAAGAAAAAGAACAAAGACATCAAATATGGAACATTGTATTCTCTTAGTTTAGTACCCTGTATGTGTACCCAAATGCAAAGTGGTAGGGAAATGAAGAATTAGAAGCAAATTAGGAGAGGATTGTGAAAGCAAGAGGCCTTTCCATAGTTTTCACATCACAGTATAGAGCCCCCCCCCCATTTTTTTTAAACATATTCCCCATTTAAGTCTGGTAATATAAAAATACCACATTTTCTGCTATGGAAATACCTTCATAATACTGGATTTATTTCCTATTTCTCTGTAAGGGTGAGTGTCCATCACAAAACTCTGGAGGTAAGGATAATAGAAAGCATAACAAAAAAATTTCAGGCTTTGGGATCTGGCAAGGTGGCATTTGCTATAATCTCAACCCCTGCACAACAGCAGCCTGACATCACATCCTCTGGTAGGACTTAGTGTCCAGCTAGGTTCTTCAGTACAGAAAACTGTCACTCCTTTTTCAGAAGGTATAATCATGTCTTTTTTTGTTAAGATTTATTTATTTGAAAGGTAGAGTTAAACACAGAGAGAGGGGGAGAGAGTGGGAGAGAGGGGGAGAGAGAGAGAGAGAGAATCTTCCATCTGCTGGTTTACTCTCCAAATGGCAACAATGGCCAGGGCTGGGCCAGGTTGAAGTTGGGAGCCAGGAGCTGCTTTTGGGTCTCCCACATGGTGCATGGGCCCAAGCACCTGGGCCATCCTCTGTTGCCTTCCCAGGTGCATTAGCAGGGAGCTGGATGGGAAGTAGAGCAGCCGGGGCTATAACTGGTGCCCATATGGGACGCCAGCACTACAGGTGATGGTTTAACCTGCTACAGCACAACTCTGGCTCCCTATAATTATCCTCTTTTTCAGAAGAAAGATTAGGTAATACATATTAAATATTTAATCGATGAATGAAGCTATTGGGCTACTTTCTCTGAATCCTAAGCCACACCTAAGCAAATGGAATAGAGTGAAATAGAGTCTTGGCCATGTTTATTTAAACTATAGATTTTCTTAGAATTATCAGGACAATTCAGAAATTTATGATTATAATAATTTTTTACAACTACAAAATACCATTATTTTATATAATTCACAGGTGTCTTATTTCATCTTCTGAAAAACTTTATGATTAGGGCAAGCATTGAGATTCTTTTATATTTTTAAAAGATTTATTTTTTATTTGTTTTAGCAGTCACTAGTTAGAGAGGTGGGGAGACAGAGAATGGCCACAAGCAAGTTAGCCAGAACTAACACATGAGTGGCAGAGGCCCAAGTATTTGGGCCATCTTTTGCTGCTGTCCCAGGGGCATCAGCAGGAAACCATATTGCAAGTAGAGTAGCTGAAACTTGAACTGTTATTCTAATATGGAATGCTAGAGTTTCAGACACAAACCTAACATGCTGCCACAATGCCGTCCATGATGTTTTGTATTGAAAATAAAAAGTTTCTGAATGTATAAGTAGTTTGTCTAACTCAATGTTTGACCTGAATTATCTCTTTGTAATCATAGAGATAATTTCCTGGGTAATTTCAAATTTTCCACAGTGAAGGCATAGCAAACAGGTCATTATGATATTATTTACTAACAATTTATTGTTCTATATTACAGTGACCTTTTTTATTTTTTACTCTTGTATATTAACTCACTGAAGCTAAGAATTAAGCATACTAGTAATTTTGAATTCCTCATTTCTTAAATTAAAAAAGGTCATAGACCCATAGGACTTTTAAATTTGGAAAAGACCCCGGAGAAGATCTGTTCCAATGTTCTTCATAACAAATAAAGAAACTAGAACTGGGAGAAGTGAAGTGATTTTCACAGGTCATGGCTAATATATACAAAGCATAGGACTTCTGGTTCATAACTGTTTCCCTCTCCCCCATAACACTCCTTTTTCACTATTGTTTATAACTATGCCTGTCAGTATGGGGCCTCCAGTTTTCACTGAATAAATAAAAGTATCAGCACTATCTTTGTTTTTATGATAAGCCACTTGAAGGCAGGGATTATGTTGTATTTACTTTATATTTCCTACAATGCTTAGGACAAATTTTAAGCTCAAATCAAATATCCAAAAAGACTGGTTGCATTTGGTTTGGAAACAAGACTGAGAGCATCAAATGTGCGGTGTACAATAGTAAGCCATTTTCTCTCTTCCTTCCTTCAAGAAATTTGCATTTTAATGTATGCTCTCTTCACAAGCACTTTCAGTTGTCACAAAATAGTAACAACTAAGGTTTGTATGTCTCCTTCCAAAGTGGTTTCCCATAGACACTTTTATTTGGTTCTGTCACACTCACAGGAAGGTTTTTATATGAAGGGAGCACATTTTAGTTAGGTTAATGGATTTGTTCAAAGCTGTACAGGGAATATAGATAAAGCCAGGGATTTGAACATGGGTTTCATGCCCCAGAAGTCATCCACTTTTTAGGTTCTGTCTGAACCCAGGGCTCACCTGGAACATCACCCATTAAGACAATGAATGAAGAAACAAGAAGTAATACTTGAAAAATAGTTTACCAAACATATTCTGTAACCTTAAGTAACCTCTGATGTTCCGAATTTGTCCATGGAAAAAATTCCATTTAAGACATTCCCATGAGGAAGAATAAAAGACATGAAATAAATAGATCTTTCCCCTTTCTGTGAAATAAATATCACCTTTTGTTCTGAACATGCTAGTGCAATTTGGAAAATCCTAAGTCCCCTTAAGTGCCCCAACATCTCAAACTATGTCATTACTGAATACAGATATTCAATTCAATTTGAAACAGAAGATAATATTTTATGTGGATATTAGATCCCAGCCAGATTTTTCAAACCAAATAAAAATGTGAGAATACAAGTTCACAGTTTGTATGTTGCAGGAATAGTGTTTTTGATTTCTTCCAGAGAATAAATAGGTGTATACCCATGTTTCATCTACCATGCCATTATCACTTTATTTGCAGTATATAATAAAACCCAAGGAGATATCTCTTTTGTTCCCAGCGTGACTCTGAAAAAAGAGAGAACATATCTGTTGACCAGTCTGATATTCCAAGAGAGAAGGGCTGTCATTAAAATCTTGCATACTATCAAGTGGGAAAGCAGACTTATATTGCAATTACTTTCCTATTAGCTGCTGCCCATTGCTCCTGACAGGTATAAATTAGATCTCTCTAGGTTGCCTACAGATTAATGAGTTCCAAAATTGGCATTCAATTGTTTGGGAGTGAAAGGCAGAAAAGGGAGGTAGATGCAAAATCTTTATACACCTGTGATTAGAGGATATTTTCTTTCATTTCATATTTTTCTTCTCTCCTCGGTATCGCTTGGGTGATAACTGACACTTCTATCTGAGGATTCCTTTCTGCACAGCAGAAACTTGCAGCTGAGGCGAGGCCAGAATTAATAATTTGCGTGAGCAAACACACAGCTGCTGTTTGTGGAGAGAGATTCTATTAACGAACAGTGAATTCTCATAATTAGCCGAGCGGTTTCTGCAGCTGCCCGCCTGACCCCCAGACTACACAAATTGTGGGTGGTGTTCGGCCTCGAAATCAATCTTACCTAATTACTATAAGCATGTTCCTCCAGTCCTAATGACTGCAAAAAATTAGACATTTCTTACTCATTCAAATGCTCTTCTTATTAGATTTTTCTTTGTATCTAAATTTATTTGTCTATTAGCATTTCTAAGAGTGTACAGGTGTAGTTACAAATCAGGCGCAGAGGAGTATAATTCATGTTCCTGCAAGCATGCACCCGAGGATGTCTACTCTGCAAACAGGAGCAAGATCTGTGCTCCCTGAAAGCATCATTACGAAACAGCTTGGAGAGAGCCCACAGGGTCACTGGGTATTCCAAACCCTGCTGCTCTTGCACCTCTAGATCCCTCTTCTCTCTATGACGTGGTTCTTCTCATCTCTCCTCCAATTCCCCCAAACTCTATTCAATTAAAGAAGAAATTGTGCATGCTATAGTAAGCCCTAACCTCCTGGGAACCAGGTTTCTGTTTGTCATTCTGTCATCCAGAAATCAAACCAACTTACTGGATTTTGATTTGACAGGTAAGGGTGTGACAAGTGCCCCATTGTCAGTATTGTCCACCCACATGCTCTGATTCATAAGACACGATTAGTATCTATTTAAGTAACTCATTATATTTGCTTTGTGGAAGCAAATTTTGATCAAAGTCTTGCTGCTGCCTGGGACACACTGCTAACCTTTAGTCCATGAGAACTAGGCACCGGGATTTGCTTTTGCTGCTACATTATGATCCTGTGCCCGAATCCTAGATACATTTCAACTGTAAGATTTTCCACTGAGCCTTAAGGAGAGCATAATGGCTTATTTGAAATAAGATTATTATACCCAGGTAGTACAGTTCACAGTTTGGGCCACATCCTCTGGGCTACATATAAGGAATGGGGCTTGGGTTGTTCCCTCCATGGACACTGTCATCCAGTCTGAGAAGAAGCTAGTGTGGTGCACTACTGAACCTGGAGCCTCTCCTTGGCCATACAGCACACCACTAGTGACTTAGTTGCCTTTCACAACCTTTTCTTGCTCACCTGTTGGCTTTTATTAGATGCTTATTATCTGCCAAACACTGTGCTGGGTACATGACATTTATTAACGAACAGAATCAGCATGGCCCCTCACCTCATGGATCTTCTACTTGAGAGGGGAAAACAATAAACAAGTAAATAATTACATTCACACATAATTTCTGATTGTGCAAGGTGCCACAGCATTAGTTTAAGAGCATGGGTTCTGGAACCACATTTCATGGGTTCAAATCCTGACTCTGAAATTTATCTGCTGTTGGACTGTGAATGAATTATTAAAACTTCTCACCATTCAATTTCTGTGTTTTTAACACGGGGATAGTAAAAGCATGTATACTCATCTGATCCTAATGAGAATTAAATAAATTTGATATATGATCTGTGAAGTACGAGGAGCGCAGTACATGTTAGCTACCATTTACTATGATAATCATGAAACAATAAACAAACAGAAAAAATACACCTGAAACATATTCCTATAAGAAATAATGGGAGAAGCTGCTTTACACTGGATAGGAAGAAATGTCCTTTCTTTGGAATTTGAGGAGGAGCGTGAAGTTGTCTCTTGGAGGTGGCTGAGCAGAGCACTAAAGGGTGACACATGTCTTCTCAGCAGTAGGTATAGCAGGTGTGAAGACTCTGAAGTAGAATCTGCTTGATTTGATCTAAATGAAGGCCACTGTGGTATAGGACCCAACACAAGCAAGAGTGGAATAGTTGAAAGATTAAATGTTCAAAAGAATAATCATGAGCGAATGTTTTAAATATCCTTTTCAGAAATCAATGTCACAATTCCTTGGTTATTACAAATTCTGCTAGCATCCTTTGGCCAAAAGGTGAGAGACAACATTAAAATGATGCTCTGAGAAAAATTTGTGATCTGATGAATTGGGTAGTCAGGTTTATTTTTCCTTTTCATTAAGTCACAAACCCATTTGTCTGATTGGAAGTTCCATAAAATGAAAGTTCAAGTAATAAAATCAAGTGTTGAAAAACCTCATCAAAACTCAAAAAGAAGGAGCTTTGCAAATCAGACCTAGTGAACTCCTAAGTACACATACTAGAATATGTACTCACATGCCCTACCAACCTCCTGACTCTTCTCAAGTCATACCTCCCCTTACTAGCCTTTCCACTTCAAAATGACCTTGATAGCTAGGCATGAAAGGATTTAGGAAGGGCTACGAGCACCTCTCAGGTAAGGAAAAAAGGTTTGATGTTGCACAAAGAACCAGAAATGAAGAAATACAGGGGTATTGGTTTCCAATTTCTCAGGCCACAAATAATCAGGGACTAAGAAATATTGCTGTGTAAGGGAAGGCTGTGATATTGTCCCAACCGAACACATTGCTATCCTGGTCCTGGTGGTCTGGTACACCAGGTGAGGTTCTATCCTGTGGCCCTGTGAGCGGAATGTAGTGTATTTTAAAACAAGTTGAAGACATTCTTCCAAAGTAATTAATTTAGTGTTTAATGTGTAGGTGGTATTATGTAATATTTCAAAGTATATGGACATTTCAAAATGGTCAATTCATTTTTGGTCACATGCCAAGATTAGATCTTTAAAACAGAATTTAATTAACTTTTCTGTAAGTGGTAGTAAGATAAGGGAAATTAGTCTTGAGAGTTCCTATGTTGGGGGTCATATGAAATTCAAGTGTCATAGTAGTCTGGCTCCCTTTTATTAAGAGGGCTGAATGTGAATGAGGGTGAATGGCATTCAATGCTAGCATTGAATACCAGGACATAGGTCTATGGATGAGAGGCAAATTAAAAGGTTTTCTTTTAATTTCATGACTTGTACCCTAAGTTCCACGAACGATTCTTAAATTTTGTTGTTTTTTTTTTCTTATCTGCATTAGAATCACTTAAAATGCACACAGTTAAAATGCAGCTTTGTAAGCCCATTGCTCATAGTTGAACCATAACCAGGGGCGCCTGAGGCGTAAGGAATTTCTAATGAGATTGATTTTTACTAAACCGAGGATACTGCATGAGGCTAGAGGGTTGTGTTAGGATTTATACAAGGACAAGAAAGGAATTTAATCATACTTGTAAGATCTGCTCTGTATGTTATTGAAGTTTTAATATTTTTAGTTGAAGACTATATTTCAATGTTTCATTTTCAAAACTCAAATTTTAAACTTCTCTAAACTCATGTTATGAGGATGATTCCTACAGTAGCCACTCCTCTGGGTAAACATCATTGAACCACTCAGACACAGTTGTTGGGACTTCACTTCTTAAGCACCATGACTGGTAATGATTATGCCTCATGCACCTGACACTCTGGATTCTGATGCCAGCCCCCAAGACAATGCCTTGCACCAAGGACTCTCCAGCAATGATTAGTTATATTGAAACTAAATGCTCAAATCTACGGTTCTTTGACATCCAAAATAGAAACTAGGAATTTCATTGATTCATTTATTTTATAACTTGGAAATGAGTTATGTAAGCTGAAAAGCTTTCCTACAAACTAAATACTTTCTTGTCAATTCAGTCATCCAATACTGAGTCTGAGTTTTTCTACTTAAATATAAGATGATGGTAACCTTGACTTGTTCTGAGAGCAAAAAAAAATTTTTGTAAGTATAGCTGAACACATAAAGCACATCTAGTATATAGCTCATAAACTTTACACATAAATATATTTTTCCCATGTGGCTTATTCCCATGTGACAAATGCCAGCTTGACTTGATTAGGAGTAGTATTTGTGTATTCTTAGTATTTTCTTTAATATGTTAACTGACTGGTATGAATTTTAGATTATTCAGTCTTTGCCCATCGAAACTTGGAGTGTATTGTGAACCCTTTAAAATTTTGCTACATAGCATTTCTTAAATCTTAAGGGGAAATAAAAAAAAAACTGCTAAAAGATATGAGCACTGTCCCCAGGAAATGCAGGTGTACATTTCAAATGGCTCATTTGTAAATTCCCCCTGAAGTCCATCCAGAAAGCCCAGGTAAAAACTGGAACCTTGTAATGTGACTATATGTCTTGGATATTTTTATTCAACAGGCCATTCATTCAACCAATCAATACTTATTAAAACCTTGTTAGTACTGATAATGCCAAACTCTTAAATGAGAGTAACACTGTAGCTCCACATTCCAGGGGTTTTCAGTTCAGTGGTAAAGACAGATGATAGCATCTTAGTGAACAGAAAAGTGCAATAGCAGAGAAAAAGGCAAGAGGAGTATGAAGTCCCTGATCAATCAGGGAAGGCTTCCAGAAGGACTAATCTTCAAGGTAAGTTTTTAAGGATAACTAGAATATGGGCAGAGGGGTAGGTGGAAGGTCAGTGCAGGTTAGAGAAGGAAATTCCACGGAAAGGAAGTCATTATAGTCAGAGAGCATAGTCAAGGTTACACTGAGCAAGGCAAGGACCATGTAGGAAAAGGGAAAGAGAGAAAGGAGGAAGAGCCCAAGTTGGAGACAAGTTGCTGGAGGACAACTCATTAAGGGCCTGATTATTGTGCCAAGAATCCTGGAATTTGCCTGGAGCACTTGAGAATATACAGAGGACAATTTTAGGCAGAAAGCAACAAGCTCAAGGTTGCATTTAAAAATATCATGTAACACCAGTGAAATATAGATTGAAACATGTTATAAGAGGAATAACAGAATTGGTTGGTAGCATACTGTAAACCCTCCAAGAGAAAGATGATGATTGGACCTAAGACTATGGAATGATGTTGAAGAGAAGAGGATAGATTCTGGATATTCTAACAAGGTTGAATCTATCAATCTAGCTTAGTAATTGAATGCACACCCAGAGAGTTTTAAGAATATAAGAGCTCATGTTGAATACTCATGATGAAGACAACTGAGAGGATGAGTTGACTGTCCAGAGAGTGGAAACAGAAAGAGAAGTAGTTAGAAAAGGGATAGAGTGATGATGAATATAGGACAGTGACAGGCAAGTAAAAATAGAGAAAACAAGCTAGACTGCAATAACATACACTTATGAGTTATGAGGAGAGAGGAGGACCAGAGGAGGACCAGAGAAGAACCATGAGTAGCGTCTTCACCTATGGAATGGCTGAAGGATGAAGAAGTCTAAGGTAGTAAAGTCAGACACATAAAAGGCACACCAGGTTTTGTGGTAGAAAACGAGGAAGTTTTAAGAATGGGAGAGTAGTCAACAGTACAAAAATGCTTCAGAGAGGAAATGTGAAGTACAGATCAATGGGAGTTCACCCATTTTCAGAATGGAGAGGTCAGTAGCAGTCTGGAAGAAGATGAAAATAATCTGGTAGCTCTGGAGTTGCTGAGAATCAATGCAAGGTGTAGATCAGTGTCTAACCTGTTGTAAGCACCTTCATACAATTTACTCCATGAAATCGCAGATCTCTGATAGTGCTTGAGGCAGTGTAGTTTAATTATGTTTTCTGAAGATTCATTATTTTATTTTAGTAATATATCATATCCATACAATCTTAATAATTAAATATTTAGAAAGTAGTCTTTGAGAAAAGGCTCTTTTTATCACACTTGCAAGCTTTATGGACAGGTAAGGTGATTTTTAATTTTTCTTGTGTGTTTTTTGTTAAGTTCTGGGAAATATTCTTTTGAATGTTTAAACATTATCCTTGGTTAGGGGAAGAAGACCCTAAGCTTTACATATATTTAAGCTATATATATATATATATATATATATATATATATATATATATGTTGTCTTTGAGATTAATAAAGGATATCAGTATTTGCTTCATAAATTTGATGTTTTGAACATTGAAATTGGAGCCTTCTAACTCCAAATTGCTACAGTGAATATTAAAGTTTAAGTAATTAATTTCAAGAGTAAAGACATTTATGCCAGGGCACCAAAAAGAATCAAAATGAAACATTATTTCAATACTATAAAAAACAGAAAAGTGGTAAATACACAATTAATGTTGAAAAAGAACTTCAAGTATCATTTTGTTTCTTAGTACCACACGCAATGTTAATGACAAAGTCCTAGCAGGACATTGATATTTCTGCCCCCCCCCAAAGATTACAAGCAGGAATGTTGGTTTTAATATCATATTTATTTGACATGTCACTATCACTTATTTTCTCTTAGGTGTGATTGTGTGTGTGTGTGTGTGTGTGTGTACATCAATGTTCATATATAGCACATTTTGTCTAAAGCAGGGCTTAGGCATTAAGGAATTTCTTAAAGCTCCCTGAATGATGCTAACTTGCAATGGTTTAAAGAGCCACTGTGCCAGAGGTTCCCTGAACCTGTTACTCAAAGGAAAGGATTTGTGCCATAGTGATAGAAGTTGGATAGATACATGAACAATGCTCCTGTGGCTGCTTCAGTTTTTATTCAATGCACTAAATAACATGAGAAATTATGCAATCCCCTTTCACGTTCAGCTTTAACTCTTTTTCAAACCCAAGACACAAAACATGAAAAGACAGGCTATCAAGATGAATTTTAACACTTGCTTTAAAAAATAACTAGATTAGAGCTAGATAAGAGTAAGTTCTAGGGTTCTATTGATAGTAGAGTGAAGATAGGTTATGTTAATTTAGTATATATTTCATATATTTCTTTAAAAACTAGAAGATAGAATTTTGGGATGTTCCAACTATAAAGAAATGCTAAATGTTTAAAAGGACATATATATATATATATATATATATATCTTGATTGGATAATACATGATGTATACATGTAACAAAACATCACATAGTACTCCATAAGTATGTACAACTTTTATGTATTAATTAAATTTTTAATAAAAAACCTTAAAATTACTTTAGTATCACTGTTAAAAATCTCTAAGAGGAGAATTCTGGTTCAGTGTTGAAATTCTAGAGAATATATGTTTGTGTGGTATAGACACCTATAGAGACTGTTATGGTAGAAGTTTTTCCAGGATTGTTTTTGTAAGATATGGTAAATGAGTTGAGTGTGAAGGACCCAACATGATGATATTGTTACTTAGAATGAAGTGTTTGGGTTTTTAATATTTTTCACTTGCAATATTGCTAATATTATAAAATAAGAAAGAATGACTAAACCAGTGGAGGTTGGCTGATATCCATTCACAAGAAATGAATGGGACACAACTATTTTAGGTTATTTTCTTTTTTCTTATTTGTGCTGGAAGAGTTTTTATGTTCCTTCTCCTTCCCAGAGTTGTCTCATTGAGTGGATAGGTCTCATCTACACTTGGTCTAGGCCCATCAGCCAACAATGTCTCTGGAACTCAGGGGAGAAAGTGTTTCCTTCATCTTCACACTTCAGCATTAATCAAAGCACCAGACCACCCTACTCATCATATTAGAGGCTGAGTTCCACATATTTCAGGAACCCTTTAGGGGCTCCAGTGTGAGATTATATTATTCACAGTAAAAAAAATCTATAATGCAAACATGTACAGATTAACCCAAGAGTAATTTGTTGGGCTAGATGTGGATGTTTGCTTTGCAGATTTGTACATTGGGTGGACATTCATGCATGAAAATCAGTTCTCTGATTCACAAGATTTCTGAAATCGTTTTTTCTTTACTCTCTCTCTATTTATGGGAAATAACTCACTGTGGCCTCATCTGCTAGCTTTCTTTCAGTGGTGGTGTTAAAAACCAATGGTGTTTGTGGCCAGGGAGTGCAGTGGAGGATGGCCCAAGTGCTTGGGCCCTGCACCCCATGGGAGACTAGGATAAGTACCTGGCTCCTGCCATCGGATCAGCGCGGTGCGCCGGCCGCGGCAGCCATTAGAGGGTGAACCAACGGCAAAAGGAAGACCTTTCTTTCTGTCTCTCTCACTGTCCACTCTGCCTGTCAAAAACAACAACAACAACAACAAAAACAAACAAACAAACCAATGGTGTTTGATGATGGAACACATTGCCTTGGGCCAGAGCATTTTAATCATGTGGCTCAGACCACACTTATCATTCATTTCCTTCCATTTAAATTCCAACAAAAGGGGAGCAAAGCAATGTTGGGGATTTCTCCTACCTGTATCCAAATCTTTGTACCTTCTGGTTTCCTTTGTTATAAATTAGACATCAAGAAATATACAGACCTGTTTGAACCTCTCAAAAATACAATAGGATTCAACCTCATTTTGGGGCTCATGAGATGACCAATAGGATTTTTATGAATATGTTAGCAGTGTTCATTTTCCTTTCTATAATCTTCAGTAGGGACATGCCATGCCACTAATGGCATATTTGAACAAAAGTTCTGTTTGTTTCCTCTCCTGCTTAAATTAAAACAATATAATTTAAAAATATTTTTATTAGATTTCACAAAGTATATCCATAGCATAATTATATCTGGTTTGAAAAGAAAGTCATGTAAATAAAAACCAACCTGAGTACCCTAAGCTAACATACACGTTGTAATTCCCTATTGATGACTCAAATAGCTTTGAAAGAGTTAGCACTCACTCAGATCTGTGGAATACGAAGTATGTATCTTTGAGACCTATGTTTGTTTACACACAGCAAAAACAAAATGCTCTTTCAGAGGGAAAAATCACAACCATCAGAAAAACTTTTGGACATCAAATAGATCTTAAAAATCAACAATTTGAAGAGCCAACTAAAAATGAATCAGAAACATATGGATTAAATTTCTCTTACCAAACACATGGGTTTTAAAGGAAACAAGAACATTGAAAATGTGTTTTGAGTTTCCTCAAACCGAAAATGTTTGGAAAATAAATTGAGGCAATTGGTGGATCAGAATGTGCTTGACTTCTCCAGTTTTGAATATACCCACTTACTGAGTCCACAGTGATAATGTTTTTTTAAGTGAACAAATACTAAAGGAGATTGAACTCTTCCTACATTTCCCCAAATGTATAAACAGTGGGGTTGAAAACTCTTTCTATCATTACTAGGAATAATTTTGAGACATCTGTAGAATATATTTCATAGTTTTTCTTTTAAATACATTTTATATTTTAACCAGAATATGCATGAAGGGAGGAGTTAAATTTTGTTAATGATTGTACCTGTTTTTACTATTCTATGAACAGGTAATTTACCATCTTTCAAAAGGATTCCATGCTCAGATTGTTCACCTAAGTACTCAAGGTGATACTCATACTTTTACATGCTTGGAAATGGTATCTATTGCATTAAATCAGAAGGTCTAGTGTTATAACCATATATTTATGTCATTTTGATAATTTGGTTTCTGAATTAAAATAATTACTTGAGATTTTTTGAATTATATTTAGTACTTGCTCACAACTGATATTTGGACTCTTGTCTATATTGAACAAAGATAGAGACTGAATTTTTTTTGTCATTTTACCACACTACTGAACTCATTGACTCACTGAAATTATACCTGCTATTGACAGCTTCATCAGAGTCAAAGGAAAATTTTCTAGCTGGTGCCATGGCTCACTAGGCTAATCTTCCACCAGCAGCACTGGCACACCGGGTTCTGGTCCAGGTCTGGGCGCCGGATTCTATCCCGGTTGCTCTCTGCTGTGGCCTGGGAGTGCAGTGGAGGATGGCCCAAGACCTTGGGCCCTGTACCTGCATGGGAGACCAGGAGTAGAACCTGGCTCCTGGCTTCGGTTCGGCTCGGTTCACCGGCCACAGCGCACCAATGGAGTGGCCATTGGGGAGTGAACCAACGGAAAAGGAAGACCTTTCTCTTTGTCGTTCTCTCTCACTGTACACTCTGCCTGTCAAAAAGAAATAAAGAAATCTCTAAAAAAAGGGAAAATTTTCTTTTAAAAATTTTTTTATTATTATTTAATCTGAAAGGCAGGGGTACAGTAAGTGAGGGAGAGGGATAGAGTGAGACACACAAAGAGAAATCTTCCATCGATTGGTTCACTCTCCAGATGACCACAATATCTGGGACTGGGCCAAGCCAAAGCCAGGAGCCTGAAATGCCATCTGGGTCTCCAATGTAAGTGACTGGGGCCCAAGTACTGGGCCATCTTTTGCTGCTTTCTCAGGCATGTTAGCAGAGAACTGGATGGAAAATGAAACAAACAGGACTTAAACCAGTGCTGATATGGCATACTGGTAGCTTAACCCACTGCACCACAACGCCAGTCCCTAAAAGGAGAATTTTGTATTCAGATTGATATGCCTTGCTAGAAGAATTATTAAAAAAATCATTTTTAAAACAATAACAAATACCATCATACTTATTTTGAAAATCTCCCATTAACTGTTGCAAGTTTATGTAAGAAGATGCACTATTAGGACACAATGGGGACCACAAGGTGATGTGGCCTGTGGGGTAATGGATAAGAAAATGGGTCAACAGCTCTCTGCTGTGGCCAGGGAGTGCAGTGGAGGATGGCCCAGGTGCTTGGGCCCTGCACCCCATGGGAGACCAGGAAAAGCACCTGGCTCCTGGCTCCTGCCATCGGATCAGCGCGGTGCACCGGCCGCAGCGCGCCGGCCGCGGCAGCCATTGGAGGGTGAACCAACGGCAAAGGAAGACCTTTCTCTCTGTCTCTCTCTCTCACTGTCCACTCTGCCTGTCAAAAAATAAAATAAAATAAAATAAAAAAAAAAAAAAGAAAATTGGTCAAACTCCCTGAATGGAAACCCTGGTTGCATCACTGGCTAGTTGTGTGACCTGAGGTGACATCCCTAACTTTTTGAAGAATAAACAAATTTTTGTCTTCAGTAGCCTGTGGATAATAATACTTTTCTCATGGCAATTATCAAAAGAGATAATTCATGAAAAATGCTTAGTGTACTGCTTGGTAGATAGCTATGAGATTTGGAGATTAGCTTTTAAAACAATTAATAATAAAGGAGCCCAGATTATAGGAATTAAGTGATCTAATATATGAGAAAAACAGATTTAAGTTCTATATCACTATGCAAAAAATAATAAATACTTCCTTAGAATTAACTGGAAGCATAGGCCCAGGTTTAGGGGATGTAAGAGAATGAATATAAGAAAGAACAAATAACAGAGGTTTCTGATGTTATTGAACCAGTTCATGCTTCCCTTCTAGACCACTTAATACAAGACACTTATCTGGGGAAAAGGTAATAGAATTCTGGTGTAAATTTTAATAATTGCAGCAGTGATTACCTTTAGATTCTGCGAGTTCATTATTGGCTCAACAATTCCAGAGACTCGTTAAATGGTCCATGGAATGAATCAGGCATGGAATTAACCTATCTGTAGTTCCCTAAAGCTTATGTCCCATGAAGGAGTACTTGTATTGCTTTGTGTCTACACATTCTATACCCATGATCCTTCTGAAAAAAAATTTAAAGGAGTTAAACCAAGAATTGTAGGTGAACTGACCCTTAAGTAATTAAAAATGAAATGGAAAAAAATTCCAGTAGCAGAAATTATTTTAAATGACTACCATCTTTTTCCTGTAGCTATTTTACCTGCAAGTTATTATTGACTTTGCCTTGGATTTGGATGCCAATTGGAAAGCATCTTCCCTGTCCCAGTCTGAGAATTTTTTACAGAGGATTCTTCAGGAAAAGAGGCATTTTGTACATTGGAAGGATAAGTACTGGGTTAATAACTACTAAACATATCTTCTTCCAAAGATCTAGTGAAATCCAAGTACTGTTTTAATTACTTGAAGTGTTGCTTTCTAAATGGGGACACTGAATTGGATTCACTGAATTTGTGAGAATACACTTGTGCCGTATAAATCTTTTCACAAAAAAGTGAACATCACTATATTAGAAGTGTTGTCTTGGAAATATCTTTGTGTAAATTTCTCTTTCAGAGATTTGCTACTTATATGTGTTAGAAGTTGTTTCATTGGGGTCTTTAAAATAGTTTAGATTCATTGAATCTGAGCGTTTTGATGCCATCTTACACAACTCTTGTCCCATGGGTGCATCTTTCACAGAACCAAATCATTGATATAATCTGCACATCCAATGTTAGAGAATTCACTATGTCCTGAGGCAGCCTATTTCATCTTTGGACAGGTATGCTTGTTAGAAATCTCATCTATACATTTGGGGTAAAATTGATTCCTTTGTAACATCTACCATCTAGCCTAATTATATTCATCAGTACCAGATGGTTCAGACCTAATCCTCTTTCCACATCTCCAGGACTTATTCTATAAGCAGTTTAGCTCATGTACAGAGCACTTACTATGTGCAGATAGTCCTTGATTATTTAAGACCATTTCAACTCTCTTACCATCTGATTTACTCTTGGGATGCCCAAGTTTGACTCTATCTTTCCTAAAGGATATTACTCTATGTAGACAAAGATATTCCAGGAATAGTCTGATAAATGTGTTATACAAATATACACCTGATTGTGATAAACTTCACACTAGTTTGTATGTGGAACAATTAAAAATAAGATTGTATTAGCATTAATTAAGTCTGTATAAAAATTGACTCATAAGCTTCAAGTTAAAAATCAATTTTGTTTAATTCATGATTGAGGTGTCACAATCCATCTCTTATGTATTATTAGAGTTGTTTATTTGATAGTCTATTGACTCCTGATTCTTTGATCTTATTGTTGTCTCAAAATATAGAAGTACTTAGTAGTAAATGACTTGTGTCATCTATGTCCTATATACATTGACATCATTAAGAGATAATTTGTAGACATAGCTAAGAGATTTTTGTCTTAATATTTATTATTTTTAAAGGCAGAGTGACAGAAAGAGAGTAAGAGATAGAGATCTTCTATCCTCTAGTTCATGCCCCAAATGCCTACAACAGCCAGGGTCAGCCAGGCTGGAGCCAGGAGCCAAGGACTTCATCCATTCTTCCAAGTGGGTGGCAAGGACTTATGTGCTTAAACCATCATCTGCTGCTTTCTAGGTGTATTAGCAGGGAGCTGCATCAGAAAGAGATAGCTGGGACTTGAACTGGCCCTCTAATATGGGATGCAGGTGTCCCAAACAGAGACTTATCCTGCTGCACCATAATGCCCATCCAAGAAACCACTTTTAATTCCTTTCATTACTGGCTGGATTACAGGGTACTTTCTCTAATTTTGTTTCAGCACAAAACAGAGGAACAAAGAATAAAACCAGCTTCTGTGAACCTCCCTGTCACATATCTGTTTTAACTTCATATGCCCTCATAAACCCAAGAATATACAAAGGCTAGAGTGAATTCATTGATCCCAAAACTTCATTGGGAAAAATCCTCTATGTCATTTTCCTTCATTATCTTTTACCAATCATATTTTTCCATTTTTCTATATAATATCCCCCAATGAATCAAA
The DNA here is from genome assembly GCF_964237555.1 of Oryctolagus cuniculus. Classification (NCBI taxonomy): domain Eukaryota; kingdom Metazoa; phylum Chordata; class Mammalia; order Lagomorpha; family Leporidae; genus Oryctolagus; species Oryctolagus cuniculus. The sequence goes on from NC_091437.1 coordinate 117,818,762, forward strand.
TTAAGGTCGTAAAATTATTATTGCTAATTCATCCTATTAGATGTAACTTATTGTCCTACTTATCAAATCATTGGAATCTTTATTCTGTCGTTCAAGACTGTCTTTCTGCAGTCTTATCTATTTATTATCAATTAGCAACATTGATTGTACATATGAAATATTGAGTAATACTAAAGAATTAGTTACATTTTAGGAAATGGATCTGCCACCTGTTTGATGGCTTTTTTTTTTTTTAAGACAAACATGTTTCTTAAGATAATTATTCCTCTCTTTCAATTCACAATCTTGAAAGTATAGTCTCCAGGAGATGTCAGCACCTGGGTTTACCTGAGTCATTTAAGGACTTTCATATCCCATTTCGTTGATCTAAAACAAACCTAGGAGTAGTAACTCATAAAGCAATGGATGACATACCATCAGTGAACCAAAACATCTTTCTTTGGCAAAGAAGATTGGCAAGGCTTCTTCTTATTTGTCATGGTTATTTTTTAAAAATATATATTTATTTATCCACTTTTACCTTTTTGTCCACTGGCTTCTGTTTTATATTCTTTTTTTAAAAGATTTATTTATTTATTTGAAAGGCAGAGGTTACATAGAGAAAAGAGAGGCAGAGAGAGAGAGGTCTTCCATCCGATGGTTCACTCCCCAGATGGCTGCAACAGCTGGAGCTGCGCCAATCCAAAGCCAGGAACCAGGAGTTTCCTCCAGGTCTTCCATGTGGGTGCAGAGGCCCAAGGACCTGGGCCATCTTCCACTGCTTTCCCAGGCCATAGCAGAGAGCTGGACTGGAAGTGGAGCAGCCGGGTCTTTAACTGGTGCCCATATGGGATGCCTGCGCTTCAGGCTAGGGCATTAACTCGCTGAGCCACAGCACCGGCCCCAATGTCATGGTTATTTTCTCATAAATGTGAAGTAGGTAAAAATGTGACAACAAATTAGCTCACAGCATGAAGGATTTCATGCATAATCTTCTATTGGGTTGATTTTATGGAAGATAGGTAAAGACCACAGTATCAACATAATTTACCTTGTTTGAGAAACAGGATCGAATAAACAGCAATGGAATTTTAAAAACTTAAAATCTTCAGAGGATTGATTAAGACCCCCTCAAACATAATGGGAGAATTATTGAACCCAAAAAGACTCAGACACCCCCTAATCTCTAATCTTCTCTGGGCATTGATTGATTAGATTCTTTCTACCAGCTGTTTAGAGGTTACAGAAAACGCACCAGGCTTTGCTGGTGACCCCAAGTGCTTTAATGCCTATGCACGCATATTTTAACATTATTACAGAAAGGTTTCATTTGCAATTTACAGGCTGAGTAGCAATGAGTCCATTTCAAAGAGGTCAGTGCTTTCACCATGCTTCCTAGTGATGGAATTATAGTTTAAACAGCTGGAGCACTGTCCCAGGAGGGACACTGGGGTATGGCTCCTTAACGGCAGAATAAATCCATCAGACATATTTCATGTGTCTGATAACATTAATAGATACCAGGGCTGTTTAAATATTTAATGAACTCACTCAGAGGCTGTTTACTAAGGGGGAGAAAGAGCTATCAGAAAGGATGATCACATCCTTTTGATCTATAATGACAACAACAAAACCAAAATCTCAGCCAATGATTTCTCTTTCTTGCTGCAAACTCTATCAGGGGAACCCGTTTGCTACATGACATGTTTCATTTCCACAGCGTGCAAGAGAGTGTTTTCAGTTTTGCAGTTCAAAAGTTAATCATTTCCATGCGGCTCACTACTTAATAGAGATGCCAGAAGTCATAGAATAGCTTTCAATTGGATGGAGAAAACAGGAGAGAAAAGACAATCAGAGACGCATAGAGCAAGCAAATGGTGTGCAGTGCACACAGAGCCACAGAGTCACTGGGTGTGTTAATGAGTGGGGCATGAACTAGGAAAGAGGGAACAGCAGAATGCAAGTTGTGGCTCCTGCTACTTTTGCTAACGGTCTTTAGAAGGATTGCTTGCTACAGAGTCCTTCTTCCTGGAGATGGTAAATGGTCATTAAAAAAATCATAGTCTGCTATTTGGTATAGATTTATTTTAGTCTGAGAGCAATTTTGTTTGGATTAACAAAATTTCACTAAACACAGTTTGGCTAGGCAGAATAAAATGGTTTTGTTCTGTGGTTTTAGATGCCTATTTGGTCACGCAAAAATGAAACACTAGTAAATTTCAAGTGGTGAGAAATTGCTGGCACCAGGTTCATACTGTCTGTTGGCACCAACAAACACTTGTATGGAAAATGGTCTGTTGCACACTGTCCAGATCATTTTTTTTCTCAGTTATATTGACTATAACCCTAATCCAGTTCTCTTTATGAGATTAAGGCTTGCCTACAGCATCTTGATCTGCTTTAACACCTGATAAATTCCGCCTATATTGGAATTAATTAAGGGTAACTCCTAGACTGGTTGAAAATGCCTGGTTATTTGGCAATTTAACTCCAAAGCTGAGAGTAGGTAACAATAAAGTAGTTGCAGTTTTCTTTAGGGACCAACAGAGTATCTTGGCTTAATTAAAAATGGATACATTTTGAACATCTCTGATGAATACCATTAGCATTATTTATACTCTGTTTTCTCTCAATTCTGTTTTGCTATAGGTTTGTAATTTGTTATAAGAGCATAAGAAAGCAGATGGTGAATTTCCTGAGTGCATAGTGTTGCTCTACTTTTTGAAGGGCTGTCATTCTCAGAAATGAAAGACTTACACTAGACCATACCTTTCCAAACAAATCATTTTCAAGTATATAAATAGCATAATTAATCACAATGGAAATATAAAATGTTTAATCAGTAACAGATGGACTGAAACAAAGAAATCTTACATATGAAGCTATTGGAAGTGTTCAATGCTGTATATTTGCAATATGTTTATAAAATTGATTTTTGGGATTATGCTATTACTTATATGTGCTAAAATTTTGCTCTGTTTTTTTGCAAAAAAAAAAAAATTAAAAAGGTCAAACAGCCCTGTTAGCTGCTGTTCCAGGAAAGCAACTGAGTCACTATCTGACATAAGAGAAAAGTTGAGTAAAATATATATTTACGGGGAACAATTTAAATTCTCCAAATTCCCCTCTTTGGTAGTAACTTATGTAGAATCCTTCGTGTCCTTGAAAAGAAGCAACCTGGGAGAAACCCTGCGTGGGAAAATGTAGTTGGTGTAAAATGCACAGATCTTTGATGTTTATTATCATTTTAAATCTTTTAAATGAGCGTACTTTACAAAAGAGAAAATTCTGACAGTAAAGGAGCAGGACCTCCTTTTGGAAATCAGGTCTGGTTTGGACTAAATTCTACAGCAATAAAAGCTGAAACTAATTTCCAGATGGAATAAATTGGTTCCAGGGTTTCTGAAATGCTGGCCAGCATGTTGCACAGCTGAAGTTGATCCTTTCTCAGAACTGTTACCAAAGGGGGTTGGGAGGGAAGAGAACATGCTCCATGGGGATACATTTCCCAGGAGATCATAGAGTTGTGCATTTAAGAGGGTTCTGCTGGCTTTAGCTTCCCAGGTCTCTGGGTCTGAAGGGTCAGCAGTTCAGAACATGTCTCTGAACATTTTTGCAGGCCTTACCCGTCCTGGCAAAAAACAAACAAACAAACAAAAAAACACACTTAAGGTTCTCCTAACAATGGAAACGTTTTAGACATATGCCCCACCATGCATTTGATCACATTCTGAATTGAATAAAGTAGGACAATGAGGTTTGGGGAGAGGGGGTAGGGCAGATCTGAAAACTAATAGGTCCTATCTCTTGAAAAAGTGCAGATGATGTATTGCTAATGTTGAAACCCATCTCCTGGTAGACTGTACTTCCCCAGTCTCACAGTCTCATTGTGACAAGAAGGCTCAAGAGAGCATCTGATGTTCCTTTTCACAACCAGGCCGCTAGGAAGAGGGTGCCATGGCCTCTCACTCTCAATGTCACAGCAGGGACAAGGAGTGATCCCCTGGTCGTCATCTTTTACTTCCCATCCAGATAAGGTCCCCAGAATGAAACTGATTTATGAAATGCAAGTATATTCCTATTTGGAAAATCCATGGTGTCTTGGTGATCTGAGGATCTTTTCCAGCATATTAAATGTTCTTTCATGGTCCTCCATGATTTTAATTCTCTACTTTTTCTGCCAACCTTCTTGAATTGTTTTGGGTGATGAACATTGCATCTCTTCCTCTCCATCCATTGTGTAAACTCCTAACATTTGGATTTCTTTCTCACATTTCTGTAAGAATTTGAAACATTTTCTCTGTATCTGTTACAGCACTTAGTGGATTTAATTTTCTCATACTTCTGCTTAGTAGGTGGTTTTGAGGGAGGGTTAGGAGTATGACATCAGGGACTCCCTGTTCCAAATTAGAAACCTGGAAGTCATTTCAAGCAGCGTGCTCTTTCTTAGCTCAGATATCACCCTGGCACTCAGTTTCTGACTGTTCTTCTCTATAGCAGCTCTTGAATCTTCTTTCTTTTTCTCCCCATTGAATTGGCTTTGTTTCAGGCCTCATGGCAATAGCTTCTAAATGGGTGTCATTGCCTTCACGCATTCTTTTCTTCAATCTATAATCTATAAACTGCTAAGTTAATATTATGGACTGGATGTTTATCTTCCCCCAAATTCTTATGTTGAACCCCTAAACCCCAATGCAATGATATTTGGAAGTGGAGCCTTTGGGAAACTCCATTTAGGTGGGTCATCAGGATTGAGGATAGGATTAGTGCCCATAGGAGAAGAGAGACCAAGAGGCTTTTTCTATCACATGAGGATCGGTGAGAAGTCAGCTGTTTGCAAGCCAGGAAGACTGCCCTAGAATCAAATCAATTTCACCCTGGTACTAACCTTCCAGCCTCCAGAACCATGAGAAATAAGTGTTGTTGTTTGAAACACCAATTTACAGTTGTTGCAGTGGTCAGAAGTGACAGAGGTTGTTAATAATTCTAAAATGCACGTCTAAAACTTGTTACTCATTGAAGCCTACTATCTATAATATGAACCCCAGATAGCTAATTAGTAAAGCATGCATGTCCTTGCTCTTTTCTGTAGTCTCAGTTTCAGCCATGTTCTACCTTACTTTATGACCTCTCCTAAAAATTTCTCAATATGCCTCTTGTAAGCATCCTTCACTTTCAGATAATTCCATGTGTCATTTCATCTATCTGAACACTCATTGCCTTTTTGTCAATCAATTAGTGGTTCTTTAATCACACCAAGTGTATCATGGTCATTGGTGCAATAGCTGCATATAAATAATCTAGCAACATGGTTGCAAATAAACTCACTAAGCTTCATTTCATTATCTAGATATTGGGAAGAGACTCTATTGACTGCCTGCCTGCAAACTTCCAGATAGCATATATTGTTACTTGCTGCTTTTTAATCAAATAAGACCTTGCTGTGTGTTTTAATTAGTTTTTGTTTTTTGCTTTTTTTTTGAGTAGGGGTAGGACTTTGGGTGCAAAGTCTTGAATTAATCACCCACTGCTTGAATTGTGTATACATTTACCATTTTCTCTCCAAAGGATTGCAAAATTTTAGAGGGAAGAATGTTATGTTTATTTCTCACTTCATAGTACTTAGCAAAATGTTAGGTACATAGGAAATACTGAAGTTTTTATATGAATGAAATCATCTTCGTTATGAATTTATCATGAAATTGTACTCCATAACAGGAGAAATACTGCAAAAACATCTACATAAAGTAAAGTGATTAAATTCCTACCAGTTGATAACAGAATGTTTGATCTAGGTTTAAACTAATGGCCAAGTTCTGGTTGAGGCAAAATGACCTATGAATCTAGAACTTCAGTGGGAAAACTACTTCCCATTTAAAGAGGATATTAAATTATTTGAAACAACTGAGGCACCAGGTCTTGAATTTGCTACAGAAGGTTGTAACACACTGAGCTATACACAAGTAATCTTACATAATTCATATTCCTCAATGTAATTTATTTAAACCAAATAAGTAAATTATTCACCTGAAGGATATAGAATGATCTATTCTTCCCCTCTCCCTCCTCCTTCCATCCTTCCACACACACAATTATGAATGACTACATTGGGTAAAGAGGTAAGTGCCTGTTTATTGTAGATGCCCAATCACTTTGTGCTGACAGAGTTGCATTTCAGTGTCATGAATAAAAGTAGTAAAGATAATTTAAAGAAATAAATTATTTTATTTTTATGATAATTTCCAACCTGTGCATAATTTCTTCCATTTGCAATTGCCATTAATGAAAAAGTATATTCCTAGTGTCATTCTATAAGAAATCCAATAGTTTAAAGAGGTTGGTAACTGAATGCTACATCTCTCAATTTTGTTCATATACAATGGTTGTTTTTTGTTTTGAATTATTATTCTTTGAAAAATGTATTTACTTATTTGAAAGTCAGAGTTAGACAGAAAGAGATAGATTGATCTTTTATCCACTAGTTTACTCCACAAATGGCCACAATATACAGTATTGAGCCAGACCAAAGTCAGGACCCAGGAGCTTCATCAGGGTATCCCAAATGGATGGCAGGGGCCCAAGTGTTTGGGCCACTTTCCTCTGCTACTCCCAGGCACATTTGCAGGGAACTGGATCAGAAGCGGAGCAGCCAGGACATAAACCGGCACCCATATGGGATGCTAGCATCACAGGTGGCAACTTTATCTGCTATGCCACAATGCCAGCCCTATCTTGAATTATTCTATATACATGCATTCATTTCATTTGAAATCTATTCACAGACACATATAATCAACAGAATTTATTTTTATATTTAGCAAATATGACATATTTCCTTGTTTTACCATTCATTGTAGAACCTTGTATCTGTGACTGCTCAGATGGTGTCTTAGCTCAAATTCACCTCAACTCATTAACTTTAAACATTCACCTCAACTCATTAACTTTAGCTGCATTATTGAAAAAAGCCAAACTATATATTTGTGACTGTTATGTTTGTGTTCTAAATAATTATGATAAACTTGTCATGCTGTTTGCTGAAATGAAGTAATGTTATCATTTTACATAAGGTTTAGTTAGAATTACATCTATTAATTCCATTTATGTAGATATTTTGATTTTTGATAATGAGGAGAATTACTGAATGTAAAAATAAGCATATTTATTTTTATTCCATTTATTATGCTTAGTGGAAGCCCGCTTTAACCTTCTTTTCTCATTACTACCCACAATTCTGTCAAATTTAATTATATTATCAGATGTAAATCAAGAAAAAAATTTACACAAATCCAAAATGTCTTGAAGTTAATTACTGCCTGTTCTGGAGTGTTAAGCCTCATCATTTTTGTTTCTTCCACAACTGTTTCTTCATCCCAATACCATGATTTTTGCGCACATTGTTGATGAAATCAATATATAATAATTGAGCATGTCAGGTCACTATACCAACAGTGATGCTGAGTCTCTTTAGGTTGTGAGACCAGACCTTCAAGGCAAAGAGCAAAGATACAGACAGCATTTGGAGTATCCATGGCAGATGCAGAAGTCAGAAATTTTATCATGGCTAGCGTTATGGCACAGTGGGTTAAGTTGCTGCCTGTGATGCTGGCATACTATGTGAGCACCATTTCCAGTTCTGGTTGCTCAATCTCCCATCCATCTCCCTTCTAATGTGCCTGGAAAAGCAGTGGAAGATGCTTGGGTCGTGCTTGGGTCGTGCTTGAAAGGTGGAGTTATAGAGGCAGAGGCAGAGAGGCAGAGAGAGAAAGGTCTTCCAGCTGCTGGTTACTCCCAAAATGGCCACAAAGGCTGGAGCTGGGCAGATCTGAAACCAGGAACTAGGAGCTTCTTCCTGGTCTCCCACATGGGTGCAGGAGCCCAAGCATTTGGGCCATCTTCCACTGCTTTCCCAGGTCACAGCAGAGAGCTGGATCTAGAGTGGAACAGCAGGACTAGAATGGCACCCATATGGTATGCCAGCACCTCAGGCGGTGTCTTTACCCTCTATGCCACAGCATCAGCCCCTTTGAATTCTACTTCTATAATGTAATAATTTCTAACCTTAGCAACTTACTTAATTGTGTTTGTATCTCAGTTACATTTATGAAGTGGTTATAATACAGTACTTAACTCACAATTTGGTATGATCTTTTAGTGAATTAATACTTTATCACCTAGAATATTTTATGAACCAAATAAACTCTGCCAAATAAATGATGACTTTATACAGACTGTCAGACATATCTCAATGCAAAATAAAATATTCACATTAACATTGACAAATTACAGTCCCCTTGAACACCTGGAACAGTATCTGGCAGATTTTATCTGTGTATTCAGTGCTATCTGTTATTACTTATAATGGTCAGGTGATAATGATACTAATAATTCTCAACAAGGTATAGTTATATTGTCTTCACTATTCTGCTTCTGGAAAGCTTGCATTCTTCCACAGAACTGTGTCATTGGAGAGATCAGTATTTTGTCTGGTAATGGTAAGTGCTATTTCACTGATATTTAAGGATGATTCTGGAGAAGCACTGGCCAGGAAAACTCAACTCTTTCTAGTGTTTCAGTTGCTCCTCTCAAAAGTACACACAGCAGAAGGACAAACTCTTTCCTCACAGGTGAAAGAATTATGTCCCATCCCCATTTTTTCTTGGCCTTTTGGCTAAGATCAAGTGTAGAATTATGCCCCATTTAATGTTAATGAGGCTCCATGCTTCTTGATGACAACAGACTATTAATATCAGAAGAATAACAGTTTATAACTTTTGAAATTATGGAAACTTAAGACTATCTTACTGATGCAAGCAAATCACACTTTCTTCTTAAGGAGATTGAATCATATGGGCAAGGGCACGTCTGCTAGTATTAACCCACATAGTCTCAGACTAAAATTTGTGTGATATAATAAATAGGTGATAACCTGAACACAAAAGATTCCTAATTTTTTCTTAAGTCAGAAGCAAGAAATATCCTTTATTGGGCCAATGAAGGAAGACATCTATCGGCAAATTAAGTGAATAAATTAAAAATAAATAAAAGAGACAATGACCTCTAATGGAATGCCCAAGAGAAGGATGTCATATCTCAAGCAAAGTGCTGGCCTTGCCTTTTTATCCCGAACTGGGGACACAAGACTTTAGGACTGGCAACTCTATTGCCTAATAGTAAACCCAGAAAAAAAGGGGTCTGGTAAGTTGCTGAAACACAAAGCAAAGAGCATATACTAAAATGGGAAGCTGTGTTTTCCCAATCATGGCACCAGGGTCAGGAGCTTCCTCTGTTAATCCTAGTGAACCAATGACTGGCATACCTTTAATGGATATCTTAAGTCATGGGAAGGAATCGAGTTTCCCAAATGAATGTTCTTTCCATGCACTAAAAGGAAATGATCTGCAACTCAGAACCAGAAGAGCTCCGACATTTAAGAGTTTCCTTTACTTCTTGAAATGTGTACCAGTAGTTTAGTTAAAAGGAAATGAAAATGACTACACTCCTAAAGGAAAAGGAAGAAGCATGTTCTTGGTGACATGTTGGGACAAATCTTCATTCATGAATTGGTGGTCAGGTTCCCAATTTTGGAATCAAACTGACTTCTACGGTCCAAAAATTTCAAATAAAAGTTTATTACTGTTAAGATAGAAAAATGGCAAATAAGTGTGATGGAGTTCACTTGTGTGAGTTCAGTTATATAAATTCTTATATATGTGGCTGAAAACTTCCCATGATTTGATGAAAAGGCAAAAATTTGGTTTCTTGGGCTTCTGCATGCTAAGTATTATAACGCAGCTAGACAAGAAGGGTAAAGCTTTAGAAACTCCCAGGGGTTGGAAAAGGATTTCTGACCTTCACATAGGATTTCTCAGTTCACTGAATATGTGATATTACTGTGGGATTTTCTCTTAACCCTTAAGTACCTATCTCTATTGTCGATACAATAAAACTCACGAGAACTATCACTGGATACACAAAGCCCAATTTGTCATACCATTTAATCACAACAGGATTTTTTTTTAACTTTTATTTAATGAATATAAATTTCCAAAGTACAGATAATGGATTACAATGGCTCCCCCCGCCCCCCGCCCATAACTTCCCTCCCACCCGCAACCTCCCCTTTCCCGCTCCCTCTCCCCTTCCATTCACATCAAGATTCATTTTCAATTCTCTTTATATACAGAAGATCAGTTTAGCATATATTAAGTAAAGATTTCAACAGTTTGCACCCACATAGAAACACAAAGTGAAAAATACTGTTTGAGTACTACTTATAGCATTAAATCACAATGTACAGCACATTAAGGACAGAGATTCTACATGAGTAGTAAGTACACAGTGACTCCTGCACAACAGGATTTTCAATATGGAGCATCAAGGCACAATCACTTTGTCAATCGCCTTAGCTGATGGAAAGTGCAAAAGATCTTTGGGGAGGCTACTTATTGCACTATAGGCTAATGGTATTTGTCCTTCTGTGATAATAAGAGACAGCTTCCTTTCTGGGGTCATTGTTTCATCTTTCTCCGTGTCCTATATTGCTGATTCAAGTACAGTGATACTGACTTCAAAGGGAGCTTAATAGTGCATGGAGAAAGACAGGAAACATGGCGGGGATATTTAACAAAGGACTTTACAAGATCATGTTTCCTTTTTGCCATTTCCTTCTGTACACCTCATATGGTTTTGTCTTTCTCTTCTCAGGAACCACTTGATGTTTTGTTCCTTTCTTATCTACAACCCTATTAAAATCATTAAAATGTTACATTTGCATTCCAGACAAAACAATTAATAAATAGACTCCTCTAGCTTGTGCGTGCAATTCATATTACCTGGCTCAGAAACTTTCACACCAGTATCCTGCAGTGGAGACCAGAATTTTGACACCAATTTAGCTATGTTCCTCAGGTGTAAATATATTTGTGAAGATAATGAAAGTCAGAAATTAGAATGTTGTTTCTCTTGACATAGCACTAAACTCAGGGCCATCATGATGTTTCTTGTTGCCATCCTTCCTCCTTCAAATTTACTTATCTGACCATGTTGATAACAGTAACCAGTAAATGGCTTTAAGTCCTTATTTTCCTTTGAGCAGTCATATAAATTGCTTCCAAAACCATATCCCATTTATATAAAATGAGTGTGTATGCATGGACAACCTCTATCTATACCAAAGCATTTTTTATTATAATGAGATGCATCTTTCTGAATTTTCTGCACAATCAGACTGTAATTAAGCATAGGGAGATGCAGGTAAGTGCATGAGAGGCATGTTTAATTAAGAGAAAAATGCTGGTTAAGAATCAGTTTGTATGACATTTGCTTTACAAGGACGATTCAGAAACCACTCTCTTTTTCTCATATTTTTTCTTTTATATGTATGTATGTACTTACACACATGTATGTGTTTATACTGAGATCATATTCTCATTTCATATACCAGAGTTGTTGCCACATGCACTGCCCTCATCCAAGAAAATGTTGATCTATATTGAAAATCTCCATGAAAAATAAATGCTTGCATAAATTCATGTAGGGCAAACAGAAAATAAAGTCGGGCCCCAGCAGGCTGAGTCAACGTATAGCTTGCATATGGAAACAATGACATGATTGTTTACTCACCGGTTTAATGATATTCACTTTCTTCTAATGGCAACATGGAAAATGTGAGTACCAGATGCTGCACCCAGAGTGGAGAAGAGAGAACAGGGCAAGGTCTAGAGTAAGGAATTTATCCTGACACCAGAATGTAGTATTACTCTAAGTTTATTAACGCCATGGGTTTTTTTTTTTTTTTTTTTTTTTTTTGGAAAAGAATGCTTTGATGTCTGCTGCTTAAATTTCCATATTTTTATAACAGTTCAGCAACAAATTTACATATTTCCTGGAATCTGCAGATATAAAAGCGGTAAAACACTCCAGGCATTATTAGACAGTAGATTATAACCCATTACTATTGTTTCAATTAGCAATGTAAAAGTGACCTGCAGTGTTCAGATGACCCACTAATGGATTTAAATGCTTTCAAATATTAATGCAGGTTTTCTAAAGATGAATCCCAAACCCATTATTCCTGGAACAACTATGAGCTGAAAAGCTGGCAATGATTGTGCATTATGTGGAAAAGCTCATGGTTAATTAAATGAATACCTAGCATTACACTATTCACTTTAGTGCTACAAAATTATTTCTCATTGATTTTTACATTCTGAGTCCATGATTCAATTTACTTCTGCAATTTGTGTTGCTATGTCAATAAAAGAGAACTGCTTGAAGATGGAAGCATTAGAGACTGATAAATACATTAAGATCCAATGAAAATCATAGTTTTCCCATTGCTTTCCTGTATTGAAATATTATTTCTAACAGCACTTTGTTATGTATTATTAATACAATTTTTGTTTTCTTCCATCTGCTCTCTTCTCCCCTGTTCTATTCAGGAACTGGAATGTTAGTGATTGCTTGAGGGTAAGTAGCTAATTTCTCAGTAACACGTTCTCTCACTATCAAGAACAAAAGTACCATCAACACAAATCTGTTATTTCACGTTAAATGAACTAGAAGGCCAGATTCTTCATCGAAGAAGTATGGGGAATTACTGTGTACATGCGTTTTAATTTCAAGGAGTGAGTGACACTCTTGTTTGTTAAGCCAGGAAAGTTGAAAAATAGCAAATTGTTCTAATCCATGATCAAATTCATGCAATATGAGTACAATTTGATATATTTATGGCATGCGCATTTTACTCAAAAATCATATGACACATTTTATGATGGAATTTGCATATGCCTTTTCTCTGCAAGCTACCCTCACTAAAGTTGCAAGCTGAGATTTGCTTTAATACTTTCTTTACTCTAAAATGTTGCAAACTTCAGCTTCATAGTTCTTTGTTCCTAAAGAAACCTAAAATGTGTTTTTTCATGTGATTTAGACTCATATGACAGGAGGTAGCTTAGTTTATACTGTAAATCTAAACTGTACTGTGAAAAGGAGTTTACTAGTCAAATGTAGCAATCAATATCTTCTACCTTGGATGACTTCATTGGGGTTTATGATGACCAAATAAATGGTCTCCCTGGAGATGGTCATTAGATCTCATTTCTTCTTTGTGATTGTTTGCACTCTGCTTTAAACACAATGGATAACTGAATCTCCACAAAGGTGGTGTGCCCATCCGTGAAGAAGGCATCCTCCATTATCTATATCCTTCTTACAAGGCCCACCTTCAAGCTGTTACATTTCATATTGAGCTGAGCTCCTGACACATTTGAGTCTGACCATTGATTTTTATATGTAATGTACAGCATGGGCAATTTTATATTGAAAATCACTTTGCAATTAGCTTTAAGAAAAGATCAGTCTATAGACATAAGATAATTAATGAAAGAATACAAATGACCAAAACCTACAATAAGAATTTAGTTCTTCATTAATTGATGAATGAGGATTTAAAGCAATTAACTCTGTTTTAGCTTTCAAATAGTCCATGATGAGAAGAAATCATAAAATTTAGTAATGGTGGGGGAAAAGGGAGCATGCATGCACATATCTACAGCACTGGAGGGATGTTCAATGACACAAGTTTTCTGAAGGTGGTTTCAACATATTTGTTTTTAAATTTTGAAAGTTTGTGTGCCTTTGTACTTTGGGTTTCTACTTTTTGGAATTTAATTTCAAGAAATACTTACGAACATGTGCAAATATTTAGCTATATAAACTGTTCATCCAGACCCTATACTGTCATTTATGAGAATAAAAAAAATTGGAAGCATCTCAAATGTCTGAAATGGGGAAGTGGCTAATATAATTTATGGCTCATTTGTATAAATGAATATTATCACATGATATAAAATGAAGTATAACAGCAATATTTTATTATTAGGAAAACAATAACAATAAAATGTGGATTTTTTATTGTTTTTTTTTTTTTTCCTTTTTTTAAAGGTAGAATTACAGAGAGGCAGAAGCAAGAGAGAGAGAGAGAGGTGTCTTCCATCCGCTGGTTCACTTCCCAGATGGCCACAACAGCCAGAGTGGCACCAATCTGAAGCCAGGACCCTGGAGCTTCTTCGGGGTCTCCCATGGAGATACAGGGGCCCACAGACACCTCCTGCTACTTTCCCACTCCACAGCAGAGAACCAGATCAGAAGAGGAGCAGCTGTGACTTGAACAGGCACCTTTATGGGATGCTGGTACTGCAGGCAGCGGCTTTACCTGCTACGCCACAGCACTGGTTCCAACACTATAATGTTGATTGAATAAAACATACCACACACATACTCCATGTTCACAAACAGCAAACTCTGTATAATGTATAGTATGATTTCTTACTTGATGTTTAATGTTATGCTAATTTTGAAGATATCCTAGGGGATTAGAATTATAGTTTTGATTATTTTTCCAAATAAAAAAGTAACTCATTCACTTTCATCGATTTAAAATGTTCGGAAACCAAATTATGAAGTTTACACATTTTGTAATCCACATGCAGATATATAGAAAGAGAGGACTGGAAGGATATAAACCAAAATTTCACAAAGTTTTTTAGTTGGTGTGACATGGATTATTCTTTTTTTATTTTATAAAATTCCATTTTAAAATATTTCCACAAATAATGTGAGTGACATATTCCTAGTAGTTGCAAGTATGAGCAAGTGCTGTTTTCTGCTATCCTACACAGAAACTAAGTGAAAAGATGTCTTGTGACTCTTATGGGGGGAAAGATGGGTTGATTAGAACAACCATGACAGAGAAAAACACTGGTTGACCTATAAAAAACTTGCTTCTTTGCTCTTTGAGTTGTCAGTTGGGTTACCCTGGGCAAATCATTCAACTTTTCTGAACTTCAGTTTTGTCTAAGTATACATATATCCCTAGAGTTCCAATAATCTAATAAAAAAAAGCCTGGCCCTAGCTGCAGCTTAATATTGAGATGTTGTCACTCACTCCATTTATAAAATATTGATTTATTATTTATTTCAGTGGCAGAGTGGGAAAAGGGGAGAGAGAAAGAGATTTCATCCACTTGCTAAATCACCAACTGCCTGTAACACACAGGGCATGGAAAGACTAAAGCTGGCATTCTAGAGCTCAATCTAGGGCTCCAACCACTTGAGCCATCCCTACTGCCTCCAAGAGCACGCATTATTAGGAAGCTGGGATTGGGAATGCAGCAAGGACTTGAATCCAGGTAATCCAATATGGAGTGTGGGAATTCCAAATAGTGTTTTAACCATTACACTAAACACCTCTGCCTAATACAGTGACATCTTTTTAAAACAAACTTCCGCAAACACTATATTTGCAACAAAACTAATAACACAGAGGCATATCTTCTTTTGTTTCTGGATTATTAAAATTTTAACTCCCATGTATTACGGAGCCTTTTTAAAATGTAGACTTGTTTCATTATTTAAAAGGCAAAGTTGCAGAGAAAGAGAGAGGGACAGAAAGAGAGATTTTTCCATCCCCAAATGGCCAGAACAACTGTGGCTGGGCCTGTCTGAAACTAAGAGCCTGGAACTAGATCCTGGTCTCCCACATGGGTGGCAGAAACTCAAGTACTTGGATCATCTTTCACTGCCTTCCCAGGAACATTAACAGGAAGGTGGACAGGAAGTGGAGCAAGTGGGACTTAAATCAGCACTCCAAAATGGGGTGCTAGCGTCGAAGGGATGCCTTAACCTGCTGCGCCATAACATCAGCCCCTGAACTGAGAGTGTTGAAGATGAACTTAAATACTCCTTATTCCCCACCCTTGTACCAGGTCACTGCTTAATTCATTATTGTGAGTCAATAAGACTTTTACCTTGTGACATTTGCTTCAAAGAGTTTTCTATGGTTAAAATGAAATACGCTTTTTCAGAGTAGACCAATAAGTAAAAAGTCATGTCCAGAACACTTTACTCCCAGTAACTAGTAAAATAACACCCTTGGATTCGTGGTCTTTATCTGAGCTCTTAGAGCAGAGCCCACTTCCCCTTTTGCTCCCCATCCTGTCCCCTCTGTCTGCACATAGTAGATTCATGCTGCACCCAGAATGGATAGAACACACCAAAATGAGAGTTTCAAAATGATGTACTGCATTTTTAATGAGTGTCTATTCATCTGTGCTGCAGCAAAATTGAAAGGAGTAACTAACGCATAAATATACTCATAAAATAGTTTGCTAATGATATAGCTGTTAAGTAAGAATTTGTGTATTAGGAAAGAACAGTTTCTGCTAAGGCATCACAACCAATGAACGACTAGCTCTTTCCTTTGTCAAAGGCCCTCTCACCCACTCTCTCATTGCAAGTCTTCATGGCATGACTTGGAACTGGCTCCTGTTTAACTCCCCTCCATCATCATGCACTGCTGGCCAATAAGCATGGCTGAGAGTGGACCTTAGTATTACACACATAATGCTCTTTCTTAGGGCATTAGAGAAGGGAATTTAAACAAAAGATTGCTTTGTAATTGAACATTTTAGCATCCAGAGGTTGATTCAATAATCACTGTGGCTAAAGGGAGACTGGAAATATACATTTCTATATATTCTTGCCGTCTGTTTTAGGTCCACGCTGGCTCTCAGTTCAACACCCAGGAGAGGAAGTCCTGGGCTCTGAGTACCTCAGTAGGTTCATCTTCACAATGGGACTATCCACCGCATAGAAGTCATTTGGCTGCTAGGAAATGAAAGGAGTTAATACGTGGAAAGCACTTTAAGCAGTGAAAACAGAGGGTAAGCTCTTGACTAGTAGTTTTTATTGCTGTGACTAGCATTTTCCTCCTACTCAAGGGTGGAATAATGTTTCATGAGACCTCATCTTAGGTGAGACACAGCAAATTGGAGCTCTAAAACCACTAAGAGGGCAGGTGAGAAGCAGGTTTGAATCACTTAAGCCATGGGGGTATCTGTCTAAAACTCCTTTACACGGACCTTCATTCTTTCCTTGGCAGACACAAACAGTGCTATAAATTTTCAGAGGCATATTTTTAAAGATAAGTAAACCTTACAGGATATGTAGTATGTTCACGTTAGTTTACTCTTCCATCAGAGAGGAAGAACACTTTGCTATGTGCTGTCCAATCGGATACCAAAGTGAATCCTAGTCCTGTCCTGTTTCTACTACATCTATTGTTCCTTTTGGTCTAGGTGGGGGTCATCTTTGAATTAAACAAACAAAAAACAAAAACTACTGTGTTTTTAATTCCTGGGGCATTGAAAGATACATATTTCCTAAAGTACTGCATTTTCTGAATTACCATATTATTACACTACACACACTCACACCCTCCTAATTACTAACAAATAGGCTGCTAGATCTGGGATTTACAAATACATTTTTATAGCAAAGTTGAAGATCCAAAGTGTAATTGCTTTTTCAGTTGTGTTTTGCAGAGGAAAGACCAGAATGATAACGGAGCCCGTGAGGCTGATGGACAGAGTGTGACTGGTTGGTTGTGTGGTAGTTGTGTTGCCCTGGGGTTCTAGGAAGCACTAGTGGGAGACCTCTTCTGCAGCAATGTGAAAGGAACACTTGATCAAAGCATGTCACTATCACCCATTTGGAAGATGGCGTAGAGTTGAATGGAAGCAGTGCTGAAGTGTGCGGCTCCTGATGCTGCAGCATTTCAGAGCACTGTCAGTGGATGGAGCTTTATTCTGAACTGGTGGTTCAGGAAAGTGTCATGAATTTTAATTTTCACAAGGTAATTTAAAGAGGGGATGTGGCATTCTTCACACCTGACCAAAATGCACATGACATTAATCCTGTTTCTGTCTTTGTCTGGATTATCTTTGCTTGCACCATTACCTTGAGTGTGGCACAATTGAAATAACTGCAATATAAATAACTAGAGGGAAATAGCTAGATGAAAATAAAGTGGATTTTTTTTTTTAAAAAAGAACATTTCACAATGAAATAGACAAGGAGCACATTTTAAACATGCATTTGTTTCTAGAGTTTTCACAAATTTGGTAATTATATTCACTTTATTTAAAGTTATCTAAGATTAACTTATACCAAGAGGAAAAATATATCCTCTGTACTATACAATAAAGGCTATAAAATCTGGTGGAAATTCAATAAAAATTTTTATAGTCCACAAAGAATTAGCATACAATAAATAGTATAGATTTTAGGAATTTACTATCTAAATAGACAGCTTATACATTACTAGGCTATGTAAGTCATTTACAGAAATATTTTTTTCAAAAGTGAACTGAATGAGGCTACCAAAGATTATTAAGGCCACCATATAGACATTAACCATGGAGAAGGTGGAGAAAGATTATGAAATTAGAATCAATGAAATGACCAGTGTGAGAAATCCACTAGAACAGAGTATGCTTTTGTCACATCACATTGCATAAAAATACTTTTTGAATATTTATACGAATGGCTTCATTTTTCAAAAACAATAGGCAATACTTTACATAATATGATCAGAAAAGGAAAACTGTATTTTGTATGATGCTTGATGTGAATTCATTTTCTTTGTTATGGTTTAACTAGCCCCAGCTTCTCACCTCTAATCATAACAGAATCCTTCTGGTTTAATTATGTTTCAAGTTCTGAAGATGAGTTAACCACTTACACAAGGAATTTGACTTGCATTGATCAGGAAAAAGAAAAAAAAGCCTGTGTGCTTATTAACCATTTAATTGACCAGTATCTTAGCTTCTTTGATGGCTCTCTTCCAGGCGTCAGAGTGAAGCACCCAACATATAGACAAGATGAAAGAGGACCCCCCAGACACCACAAAACAGCTGTGAAGAGTGTTAGGAATCAGTTCTTCAATACATGCGCAGCAGAGAGACTGCACATTGAAACAGGGAGCTTTCACTCCATTGAAGGAAATTGTACTTTTAGAGACAAAATGGTGAGGAGTTGCTAGAAAGAATAGGACAATTTAACTGAAAACCATACTCTATCCTTTGCCCAGCTTGAAAAAATCAATTCCTCAGCTTACCCTTGTAATTTTAATTGCAGACTGATTGTGTCACAGAAGAGACAAAAATGAGAGTAGATCTGGAAATATGTAATTTGTTTTGAAAATCAAATAACAATAAAATGGTGTGCATGTGTATATATATTATATATAATATATATAGATTTATATTGCTAGCACATGTTTTTAACATTTTTTAAAATTCATGTTCACTGACACATACATTGCATTAGTTTAAACAAAAAACTAATGGAAAACTAAACTTTATTTGATTTAAATATGAGGATTCTGAACAGAAGCTACTGAATCTAATGTGTTTTATAACATTTCTTTCGACTTTAGAAGTTGTAGGAAAGTAAATTAAATTTGGTGATAACATTGCCTTCCATAGAATCTAAAGATAATAAGTAAAGGCAGTCATGTATACGTATGATAAAAGCTAGCTGTTGGATGACAGTTATTAAGAACTGTAAATTTGGTGCTAGCTTAAATAAGCTGTATAGATTTGACTAATAATGTTTTCAATATCTATTCTACATTTTAATATTAGCTTGATACTATTTAGAAATTCCAAGTTCCTAATATTCAATGAGAAAACAACTTTCTATAATCAGTAATATGCTAGCAACATGTTACTTAAAGGAATCACTTAATATTTAAAACAGAAACTACTTAAGTGTTATGGAAATATTGTCACAGTCATATATATACAAATACATAAATATATGGTTGCTATATACATATATCAAATGTGTATATATATATTTGATTACACTAAATCATTTGATTACACTAAAATTCAGTGTTGACAAGAAAAATTAAAAGTATCGGGCTCTATTGGATCTTACCTTCTTTAGAAATCAGTGCGTACAATGTCATAAATTTATACTTTTCTATGTTAAATGCATTCGTACAATAGTTGCTTACAAAATAGAATATGGATTAAAGAGTAAGTTGCATAATGAGATTTAATCTATGTAAAACATGTCCCAGAAGAAATGTTCTTTACTTTGATCATATCCCTTGAAACAAGATCCCCTGCTGGAAATCATAGTAAAATGAGAGCTAGGGAAAAAAAAACTCATCTGGCAAGCAAGCCGGCTTTTTGAAACAAAAGTTCACCAAGCCCACCAAGTCCATGATCCTGAGGTGGGCTTAATTAATGTCAATGAAATCTCCAAAGTTCCCTGAGGCTTAAAGAGGAAATAAATCTGAATTCTCCATGTTTTTCTCTCTGAGATTCTCAAGACTGGAGACAGCTCCCTTTCTCTCTGTCTCTCTGTCTCTCTCTCTGTCACACACACACACACACACACACACACATATATGTATCACCCCACATTGTGCGCATATGTGCACACCACACACACACACAGTTGTGTATTTCCTGAAATGTTCTTTTTCAAAATTGTGCTTATTCAGAATAGGCTCACACATCACTTTACCATCCTTCTCAGCAGGACTCTGGAATGTCAACAACTGTATCCTCTCTTGTCAGCAGAATGATTACCGTATTTCTTTTGGTGGACATAGTAATACTTTTGTCTTGCTTTTGGGTTCTTTCATTGTATCCTTTTTATGCCAAATGTACAGTACTGCTCTGTCACGCCCAACAGAAAAAAAACACACACCTTAGTAGAATTTCAGTTATTTGTATTACAATTTTATTTCACATTTAGTGGTTCCTCATTGACAGAGTTTGTTTTACGCCAAGTATGCACTCTATTTCATTTCATTAGCATCAATAAGAGTGTAGTTACACATTCTCTACCAGAAAAATGTTAATACGAATGCTGATACAATGCTTACTTTTATTTTATGTTAGTTATGCATAAAGAAATTTATCAAGAACAGGTTCAAGGGTCACAGCCAACCACGTTCTCCTGAAAAATGAAACACAAGGCTAGCAACCTAATGTTTGCTTAATGCTGATTCACTGGCCTGGAACTTAACAATTCCACCCCGTAAATAACACATACAACTTTCAGTGTAAAACATATACATGCACACAGACAAAAATACATAAATTTCAGAGCTATTAAGGGTATGTACAACTTTCTTTTTTACTCCTTTTCCACACCCTGAGAAATGAACATTTTTATAAAAATTATCTTCTATTTGTTTTCCTACCTTTCCAGTCATGCCAGCCACATCAGTTGAGCCTCCGGATCACTTTAACAGTTTTGTTATGCAGACATCCGCTTTCTAAAGATCTCAGAAATACACAAGTGGTCCTAACAAACATGGTGTGACTGCTGTGTGGTTTCTTGTTGCCTTTGTAGTTTCTAAGACATTCTAACACTATGTAATTAGCTAAAATTTCTCCTCTCTTGAGAAACGAAAACTCAGTGAAATGTCAACAATGCTGTCAGTCTGCTTCAGGCTAAACTCATTACACAAAAACTCAAGGTAAAAATATCCAACACACAATTCTTTGTCATCATTTCGAGGCCCACACCTTATGCCAATGAAATCCATATGTGGTTCTATGAAAATGCTAAATTGAGAAGAGTAGCTAATAAATTATCTCAGTAGAGGCAATAATTGATCAGTCCTTGCATAGGAATTTATCTAATTAACCAAATAACATAAGTTCTGCAGGGGATTATCTGAGTACCATATCTATTGCTTGATGAACTTCTGCTTTTCAGTTCAGGCAAGACCTGTAAATGCTCTGTGCTTCTCTCTATTCCTAAAATGAATTGTTTTCCCCAAGAAAGAAAAAATATTTATATTACTGTATTTTTAAGCCATGAACAACCAAGAATGGAACAAAAAATGTCTCACTGTATATGAATTGTCATGAAGGCCTCAGGATCCATGAGCTCATTACTAAGGATAATAAAATTTGGCATTTTCTATTGTCTGAGGGTTTATAAAGGCTAAATTTCTTGATTTATTTAAACAGGTGATAGGAAAGAGCAAAGTACCAAAACAAGTGCTATGTACTGAAGGCATGTGAATTACCTCCTTCCCAAGGATAATGCAAATTAGAAGTACGTAAAGCTTTGTCTGCACCTGGGATCTTTAATGAGGATAAAGAAAAATCAGACAGAGATTCTCCTGGGGAAAGAGAGGATCGTTATTTGAATAACCTGCAGTGAATTCTAATCAATGCGACGTGACTTTGAAAATGAATGTGGTCTTTCAACCCGCTGTACTTGAGCTGTAATATTAATCATAACTTCATGGTACAGTAAAGCTTATGACAAATGCTTATCCAGTGGACTCAGAAAAAGACTGGCTTGGGTGTGCCAAAGAAATATGGGTCCATGGAAATACAAAGGCTCTTCTTTTCTTTGCCTCACTGACCCATTCATTGGCTAGTGCATTCTGTTATCTTTCTTTGATTATTTTAAAAGAGGCGGATACAAATTGCATGTCATAACTGTAATTGTTTTCTTTTTTTCCAAGGTGACATCTTACCCATAGCTTATTTTCTGACACAGTCTTAGGAGTGTTAACATTAAATTATACCAGGAAACTGATGTGCCAATCTGCTAAGGATGCATTAAACAGTACAACAAACCTCTGCAACACAGGAGGAAATTTTAGCTCTGCCCCCATTAGAGCCCTGTGTTCTTTCTAAGTGCATCCAAGCCCGGAACAAGGTTGAGCAAATACATGGCAGTTCCTGGAATGCTAGATAGAAAGTGATGACTTAAATGATAATTTTTTGAAAAATCAGCTATCAAGTGTTTTCCGACTTAAAAGAAACTGCAATTAGTTTTTGACAAGTTGACATTAAAAGGCTTATAGCAGAGGAATGCAACACATTCAGGATAAACCCTCAAGAGTCACAGAAGGCAAGAAGAAGATGATAAAATAAATATCTTAAAATAATTTAGCCGGCGCCGTGGCTCAATAGGCTAATCCTCCACCTTGCGGCGCCGGCATACCGGGTTCTAGTCCCGGTCGGGGCGCCGGATTCTGTCCCGGTTGCCCCTCTTCCAGGCCAGCTCTCTGCTATGGCCAGGGAGTGCAGTGGAGGATGGCCCAGGTGCTTGGGCCCTGCACCCCATGGGAGACCAGGAAAAGCACCTGGATCCTGGCTCCTGCCATCGGATCAGCGCGGTGCGCCGGCTGCAGCGGCGGCCATTGGAGGGTGAACCAACGGCAAAGGAAGACCTTTCTCTCTCTGTCTCTCTCTCTCACTGTCCACTCTGCCTATCAAAAAAAAAAAAAATTTAAATAATTTTTTTGTAAGGGAAAGAAGGGGAGTACATATTTTTATTGGACTAATGGAGATGGTGTATAGCAATCAGAGCTGTCATTCTGGCTATTGTTATTGCTACGATGTCTGAAGTGAACTGCAAATGGTGTGCTGCAGACATGCCATCCACCACGTGCCATTACGTCATCATGAAGCCTTGTTCATAAACCAAGATAGAAGGTAATTCTCCAAAATATGTTCTCACAAGGGAGTGGTTTCTAGATTTTAGATATGAAGTAAGGAGGAATACTAGATGGTATTCACTAATCTGATGGCAGTCAAAGAGGACAAATATACTCCTAATTTAGCTACAATTTTATAGAGGTTAAGAGCCAGAAGACTTCATGAGACATCATAGATTTCTTCTCCTGGTTTAATGTTACAGTCAAATTGTCATGGCCACACAGTTGGGATGTGTATTGAATATAAATAGAATATGTGCGCATGTACACCTATGTATATGTAAACCTATGTAGGTAAATACATCTGTAACAAAATGGACCATAAATGGAAGGCATATATATATAGGTATGGAATGTACAAATTTATAAATATGTGTATGTAAGTATAGTGAAGGCACATAGATAGAGCACTGAATGTGAAATCACAATCAATCTTATCATGGCCCTCATATATGGTGCTTAATAAGTGCTTTTAAGAGTAATTTTAAAAAATTATTTGAAAGGAAGAGAGAGTGTTCCCAATCGCTGATTCACTGCCTAAATGTCTTTAATGTCCAGGGTTGGGCTGGCCATGGGCTGGGAGCAGGGAACTCATTCTAGGTCTCCCATATGAGTGGAGAAACCCAACTGCCTGAGCCATCATCACTTCCTCCTCAGGTGCACATGGCAGGAAGCAGAGTCAGGTGCCAGAGGTGGTATATTAGTTCGTTTTAGTTGCTTTAACTGCAAACTGGAGAGGAGCCTCTTTGGGGAAGCATAAGTTTATTTCATGTTACAGTTTGGGGTTATATTGTTAGGCTGCGCCATAGTCTGACATGATACCAAGGCTGTTGCCACACGTGTGGAGGCGTGATTGCATCATGATCCTGGAAGGGAAAGAAAGAAACTAGGCTGAACTTGAATTCAAGTAATGAAGTCTTTTGCAAGAATCAGCCTCAGAGGGCACACTCCAATGATCTAAACACCTCCCATCTGGCACACCTATCAAGAGCCATCCTTGGATCAAGTCCCCCCCCCCCCCCTTATCAATCAACCATTTATAGTGAGATGTCAGAGTGTAAACACCTGCATGAGTTTTATGACTAGTGGTCCTACTCAATCCATAATAGGTGGGTATCAAACCCAGTTACTTTGATATGGAACATAGGCAAGTTAGTCACCTTCTAAACCTCTAGGCTGAATGTCCACCCTTTGAGAGTCACTTTAAGGATCTTTTATTGACAGCTTTTTTTTCCTAGCACAAATTATTATTTGTGAATCTTAGAGATTTTTGTATGTGATTTTAAACTGATAACCCCAATGCTGATGATGTCCAACATTTTTTGGTTCTTCCAATGTGCTACGAAGGTAGACATTGTATGAGGTATACATTATTTTTATGACCATTTTAGAGATAAGAATTCAGCATCGTGATGATTGACTTAATAAGGCAACTTTAATCAGCCACAAGGTACCCAGACATTTGGTTAAAAGTTATTTCTGACTGTGAGTGTGTGTCTGGATGAGACTAGCATTTGAGTCAGTAGGCTGAACCAAGCAGATTGCCCTTCTTAATGTAGGTGGTTATCTTGGTCCTTTTCTGTTGCTGTAACCAAATAGCATAGGCTGGGTAATTTATAAAGAATAAGGATCATTGTTGTGAAGGCTTAGAGGCCAAGGTGGAGTACCACATCTGACGAGGACCATATTGCTGGTGGGATTTTGCAGAATCATATGGTGGCACAGAGCATTACATGGCAAAAGGGAAATATACAAGAGACAGAGTCAAATTAGCTATTATAGCAGAACTACTCTTGAGATAACCCCTTAATCCAAGAATAGATTAATCCATTCATAAGAACAGAACCCTCATGAGCCAGTCACTTCTTAAAGTGATCTCACTTAATATTTCACAATGATTAAATTTCAACATGAGTTTTGGTGAAGAAATTCAAAGCATAGCAGTGGGCATAGTTTAATCTGCTTAAGGCCCAAATAGAACACAAATGCAGGAGAAAGGGAAATTTGTCCTCTTTGTTTACCTGTGTCATTATTGGTCTTCTTCTGCTCTCCAACTGGGACTTACTACATTGACTCTCCTGGTCCCCAGGCCTTTAGATTCAGACTGGAACTGCACCACTGACCCTACTGGGCTTCTAGATACATATGTGTATATGTCTACATATATATGGTGATACTCAAAAAGATACTGAAAAATACTATTAAAAGCATGAGATAAAGCCGGTGCCATGGCTCAATAGGCTAATCCTCCACCTGCGGCGCCGGCACTCCAGGTTCTAGTCCCAGTCGGAGTGTCGGATTCTGTCCTTGTTGCTCTTCTTCCAGTCCAGCTCTCTGCTGTGGCCCAGGAGTGCAGTGGAGGATGGCCCAGGTCCTTGGGCCCTGCACCCGCATGGGAGATAAGGAGAAGCACCTGGCTCCTGGCTTCAGATCAGCGCGATGCCCTGGCTGCAGCACGCTGGTCGCAGTGGCCATTAGAGGGTGAACCAACGGAAAAAGGAAGAGCTTTCTCTCTGTCTCTCTCTCTCTTACTATCCACTCTGCCTGTCAAAAACAAAACAAAACAGACAAAAAAACCCATGAGATTATTTTGTCACAAATATTTCCCATAATATGTGAAAAATGCATATTATGGAAAAACCATGATAAATTTTGAAATAATTTTGTACCAAAGTAAATGTATCCTTTTGTTTCTGTTTCTCTTGAGAACCCAGAATAATACAGGGATCTTATGTATATTGTGCTATCTCAAGTTAATGCAAGTTGTAAGTGATAAGGCTGAAAACAAAATCTATGAGTACATTTCTAATAATCACACTTCTTTCTTTTTAAAAATAAATAATATGAGTTATAATTTATATATTACCACATTCATGCATTTTACATTTTAATGATTATTAGTAAATTTACTGAGTTGTGCAGTCATGACAATAATCCAGGTTTAGGACATTTTTTTCCCAGTCAGATCCCTCATGCCTGTTTATAGTTAATCTCATCCTACCCTTAGCCCTAGGCAATCACTAATCTATTACTGTCTCTATAGACTTTCCTTTTCTGGATATTTCATATAAATGGAATCACACAAGATGAAATCTTTTGTGTCTGGCTTCTTCCACTTAGCATAATGTTTTCGAGGCTCATCTATGTTGTTACCTCATGCTTTTTATAATGCATTTGTCTACTTTTCACTCTGCTCATTGCTTCTGCTCTATTTTGAGCTGTTTCTATTTTGATCTCAACTTAAAATGTGAAGCAAAGAGTTGCACTGTAGCATAGGGGAAAGAATACCGGGATTGAGAGGAAGATCTGGGTCTGAATCTGCTAAGCAAGGTATTTCTATCTTTCAACTATTTCTCCTGCAAATTCTCACTTACTGAGAAGACCAAATAAAATGGGTCCATATAGTGCTTATAAAACATAGTTTTATATTTTTACAGTAGTTTTCCATTTTTATGTTTATTGCAGTATCATGAGATAATTGAATCAAACATTTTGAATACCATTATCTCCTAATACTGAAAGAATTCTGGATCTATGCAAGGAAAGTCAAGCACTCTAGATATCCCTTAAAAATGCAGATTCCTGGACTACTAGGAATGGAACTTGAAAATCTTAATTTTGAACAATTCTGAAAGTAATTCATTCATATGCCAAAATTTGAGAACCAAACTTGATTGAAAATAGTTCTCAGATATGTTACTCAGAACATGCTCAACATAATGATCTAGAGCATGACAGAATCATAAACATAATGATCTAGAGCACGACAGAATCATATCATACACTGCCATTGGGAAGAGGCTTCTGTTGGCCTTCGATACCCATTCTCTCTTGTTTTATTGCTGTCCCCACAGATTTTAGGAAAGCACATAAGCATCCTGCATCCCTTGCTGTGGAGTGTTATCATGGCTAACTCTTGACCAGTGAAATTTGAACAGAACTGGTACATAGTATTTCTGGGTCCTATCTTTAAACGAAAGGGTTTATTTCACATCTTCTTTTTCCCCACTAGCTAGAAAATGGACAGTATAGTGGTAAGCTGTTATGAACATGCGACTAAGGGTAAAATTAGCAGCAGGATAGAAAGAATTTTGATATCAAATAATCTTATAGACAGCCTATAAGCTCAGATTCTTGAATGAGAGATAGAAACTTTTATTTTCATTAAATTATTATTATTAATTTGTCTGTTAAATAATTAAACTAAGATGTTAAGCAAAAGGCATTCACTGTTGAGAAAACCCAGATAAATAGATTTGGCAAAGCTCAGTTCCTAAAGCTGTTTCCTTTCAGGACAAGTTCAATTCGCATGGGCCAAGACTTGGGTCTCTCTGCTTTTTCTGCTCAATAAAAGGTTCACTTCAAAGAGTCTGAGGATTTGATCAGAGGGACTTGTAGTTGAGGTGGTATAGAGAATATGGAATCTGCATGGCACAGATTTACATTTGAGATCACTGGTATGAATGAATTGAGGGCAGAAGACTGATATTTTAAAAAAATAAATCTATTCACTTATTTGAACGTCAGTTACAGAGGAAGAGAGAGAGGGAGAATCAGAAAGAGAGAATCTTCCAGCCACTTGTTCACTCCCCAGATGGCCACAACAGCCAGGAGCCAGGAGCTTCATCTGGGACTCCCACGTGGGTGCAGGGGCCCAAGCAGTTGTGCTATCTTCTGCTACTTTCCCAGGTGCATTAGCAGGGAGTTGGATGGGAAGTGGAGCAGCCAGGACCTGAACTGGTGCTCATATGGGATGCCAGCATTGCAGGTGGTGGCATTACAAGTTATGCCACAATACCGGCCTCAGGAGACTGATCTTAGTCATCTTTGAGATTGTCACACCTTTAACACTCAAAAACTGAAGCATGAGTGCTGACATAATGAAATCTGTAGGCTTATATATGGGTAATACATATTAGTGTTGGAGCGAGTTTCTTTGAAAGGAAGATTTGGGAATGTGCAGGATTACGCAGGTAGAATAGGAATTTCTGAGATTCAGAGAGAGAGAGAGAGAGAGAGAGAGAGAGAGAAATGCCTGTTTCTTCCTGATCCAAAGTCCATTGCTGATTCTCTACTACCCTAAATGAAGTATACAAAGATTCAAGATCCTGCATAAATTCTCTCCAGTTTACTAACTTTACAGATTTATCTTCCTTTAAACTTACCCTGAATTTGGTCTGTATTTTCCTGACCTTAAATTCTGCTCCACCTGTTCCTTCTGCTTGGGGACATATCTACCTATCAAATTCTCATGCACTCTGCATGAGTGAATGCCCTTCAGTGTTATGTGAACACACAGATCCCCTGATGGCAGAGGAGATAAGCAGCCCTGACAGTTCTTGGACATCATTCTAATAGATTTTGAATGATGATCTTTCACTGAAGAGACTCCATACGGCACAACTCCAAGAGAGAAACTAGAGCATCGAAGATGCCTGCTGAATGAGAAAGGGCTACCACCAAATTCTGGATGCCTGTTGTCTCCCAGAAGGCTTGAGGAAGCCTAGGAGTAGGGCTGATTTACCAGCATGCCATAACCCTTTATTGATGGCTGCATCTATTCAAGAAGTACTATGGGCACAGCCACCAAAAAACATTCTAAATGCTTCTTACCTTTTCACTACATCTGGCTACCACCTGCTTTCCTTCCAGCCCTACCATCTCAGCCTGAGCCATATTACTATGACTTGAACATATAAGAACTACTGCAATAGCTCTCCACCAGGCTTTCTTCTTCCATTTGATCCCCTCACTCAACCTAATTCTGCTCAAAATGGCCAGACTGATTTAGAACTCTCTAATGGCTTCACATTGCAATGATCATAAATCCTAATAATAACCCTAATGGTCTAGACACGCCAGCCCCTCTGACAGCATCTTGTCATCTTGTGCTACTCACACCCTGCTCACATTGGGTTATTTGTCAAATACATCAACCTCCCCCCCTTTTTTTCCCCAACTTTTGCACTCTCAGTGTCTTCTGTGACTACCTTGCCCTTTCAACATTGCTTGGCTGATCACATCTCAACAAACAAATCTTAACTTTAAAGTTACCTCATGGGGTCAGTGTGTGGCATAGAGAGTTAAGCCATGGCCTGCAGTACCAGCATCCCATGTAGGCACCAGTTCAAGTCCCACTGCTCCACTTCCAATCCAGCTCCCTGCTAATGCATTTGGGAAAGCAATGGAAGATGGCCCAAGTCCTTGGGCCCCTGTGCCCATGTGTGGAAGAACTAAATGAAGCTCTTGGCTCCTGGCTTTTTCCTGGTCCAGCCCTGGCTGTTGTAGTCATTTGGGGGAGTGGGTAGAAGATCTCTCTCTCTCTCCCTCTGCTTCTGCATCTCCCTCTCTGTAATTGCCTTTCAAATAAATCTTTAAAAAAAAAGTCACTACAAAAAGCGGCTTTCTTTTGCCCCTGCTAGCCAGTGCTTTTTTCTCTCATCATATTAGACTGTTTTCTCAAAGCATTTAGCAATTTTTAAAATTAATTTATCTTAATCAAGCACATAGTTATATATCAATATATTACTATTAATTCAATGGGTTTAGCATAGTGGATAGGAGCTAAAGCTCCAGAGCCCAGCTTTCTACTTGAGTCTTGGCATTGCAAATTGACATCTATGTGTCTGCAGGCAAGTTATTTAATCCTCTTTTGACTCAGTTTCCGCATCTGTAAAGTGTGGATATTAATAGCACCTACTTCATAGTGCTGTCAAATTAAATAAATCAACACATGCAATGAAGAGAAACAATGCTTATGTGGAATATTGTATGCAGTCATAAAAAAACTGGCTCACATTTAAAGAGCTACATTTAAATTTCATTCTGTGACTAAAGCTGAAAGTCATGTCAGTAACTACCAGATTTATCAAATGATTACAATTTTCAGTGGAATCAGAATACTGACCGATCACTCTATGTCAAATATTGAGACCCCAGGATCATTAAGACAAATTGCTGTTGAGGGCTCATAATTGCTCTTTCACTTCTTTACTTATCATGAAAATTTTACAGAATTATTATACGTAATGTCTCTGCTAGGTTCTAAAAGGGATTCATCACTCACAGAGTTGAGAAGGGCTGCAAATGTGCATGTACAGTATATTGGGCATCAAAAGCTATGTATTCAGAACTATGGGAACAGTGAAGATGGCATGGGGAGAAGTAAATGCCTCACACAACCCTCCTGATGGGTGAGGGTAATGTCCAGGAAAGGCTCCTGGCCATTGCAAGGCAGTCTTGGGCTGTTAGGTATTTTGTGAGTGCCTGTAGACTCCCAAC
Source organism: Oryctolagus cuniculus (assembly GCF_964237555.1). NCBI lineage: Eukaryota > Metazoa > Chordata > Mammalia > Lagomorpha > Leporidae > Oryctolagus > Oryctolagus cuniculus. Next base: position 117,849,357 of record NC_091437.1, read on the forward strand.
TGGGGGAGAGTGCATCACTCGGGGAACAAGTACTCACTTCATGAGCACACAATCAGAAAATAGTGTCGAGTCCCTCGCTGCACCCAGCAGCATGTGACTAAATATGCTGCACATATGTATTTACACAAATGCAGAATTATAGGCTTACTCCAGAGAGGGGAAGGAGAAGAGTGTTGAAAACTGATGGCATATCAAGCATTTCCTGAGGGATGTTGTCTGTCAGTCTGTTTGTGCTGTCTGATTGAAAATCACATGTGGCTTTCAAATGTAGAAAAGAATAAGTATTTGCATATAGAAATGAGAGATTTTTTAGTACATTTTCTGATGTAAGCCACTGAGGCAATCATACAATATTTCTAGACCAATCTTTGGACACAGGTTCCAAGACCATTATCTTGGCTATTTCCTTTCTTCTTTGGCCCTTTGTCCTCTTTTAGAAATGAGTTTTTCTAGCTTAGGTGCCTCTTCCCTGCCTCTCTTGATTATGGAGGGTAGAAAAAAGTTCAAATTTATTCTCACTCCCTTTTTATTTCAATCATTGCTAAATATTACTACAAGAAAGATGAGAAGGAAACAAAATGATGATAAGATTCATTCTATGATTAAAAGTATCTAAAAGGGGCCAGTGCTGTGGTGTAGTAGGCTAAGCCTCCACCTGCAACTCCAGCCTCCCATGTGGGCACTGGTTCGTGTCCTGGATACTCCCCTTCCAATCCAATTTTCTGTTTATGGCCTAGGAAAGCAGTGAAAGATGGACCAAATGCTTGGGCCCCTGCACCCACATGGGAGACCCAGGATAAGCTCCTGGTTACTGACTTGGAATCAGCTCAGCTCTGGCCATTGTGGCCATTTGGAGAATAAAACAGTGAATGGAAGACCTCTTTCTATCTGTATCTATGCCTCTCAAATAAATAAATAAAATCTTTTTATTTTCTTTTTTAAAAAGGGCAGGCAGTGGTCTATGAAAGTGGTACCAAAAGACTGGGGCTACATTGTTGGCTTTAGACAAAGATGTGACCTGTAGAAGTGTGAGGCGAGATGCAGGTTAGCTGTCTAACCAAATCAATCCTAACTGAAAAGCAAACAAAGTTTCACAAGAAGAAAGGATGCGGTGTATCAGCTGAATGTGTTAGTTTGGTAGTCAGGCAGGCCCAGGTCTGAGCACCCTTCCTGCAACTTGCTGATTATTTTATCCTGGGACCAGAACCTACTAGGGCTCCTGAATATCCATCTTTTCTTCCTGGACACAGAGCAAGACCACATTCTTAGCCTCCCTTGCACTCAGGGATAATCTCTGATTGAGTTCAGGTCAACGATCACCTCTAACCTGATCTATGGCCGAACTACATCGGAATTATCTTGAGATAAAAACTAAGTTTTGATGCGCTGTCACAGCAAGCCCACCCTTACACATTTGAATAAGATTCATAAACTCTCTGTTTTAATTTCACTTGCAAATGGCTAACATATCTACCTTATAAGGTTGTCAGGAAGGCCTCAAGTTGTTCCACTTTTTTGTCTTCCAGTTATTTTCCTCCTCTTTCACAATCTGTTATTTTCCCTTGTTGAGGTTAAAATCCTATTCTTTATTTTCTGGTACCCACTCTGTTAGTTGGAGAAAAATTGTAGTGAGGTGGCACTAGAAAGAGTGATAAACTGCTTTCAGTCCTTCATTCATTGTGAGACACACCATGGGGCTAGGTGGGGGCAGTCTCTGAGCAGAGTCACGTTGCACAAGAACATAACAAGAATTTCCATCCGTGTTTAAGGTTAGATCATTACTAGTTTTACACGACCTTGTTGCTTAGAGTTTCTCAGAAATATTTTCTGTACATCAGATTCTCTCCCCCAATTTCATACTTGTGATGAGTATTATAAGTCTCTGCCATGGCCTCATCTACCTGGTTTTCTTTCCATCTGAGTTGCCATTGACTTCATTCTTTCTAACTCTTAATTGTCCTCTCTTTGCCAGCAGAAATCAATGGCATTTCTGACCCTACCACTGGCCAAACCAGACCAAACATGTACCTCAATCCTGACTCCTGCTTCATGGAGGAAGGTATGCACCGCCTGAGAAGTGTGGTTCCAAGGTCCTCCAACAACTAATCTTTAAAATCATTCTAATAGAAAAATTTCAGTGAATAAAATTCTCTACATTGTACATGATGCAAAGTAATCAGTTAAGTGGCCCTGATACTGACTCTGCCTTCTTCGGCTTACTTGCACAAATAGGAGCTGACAAAAGGATAATATGCGATCCAGACAAGGTTTATTGGGGGCTTAGGCTCAAGCACAAGGGAGATACCATGGTGGGGAGAGGGACCACTGACAGGCTCATCTAGTGGAATTAGCAGGGGTGTTCAGGTGGAAAGTTATGGCAATTCCCTCCTCAGCACACAGCACTTTGGTTTGCCCCTTTGCAATGGTGTTCTGTGCACATGCTGGTTTGTAGTGTATTTGTTTTTGTTTTCTCACAAGATATGGCAGTGTTGCTCATCATCGCCTCCCTAGAAGGTCACCTATCAGTCTCACTGGGGTCATTTAAGCATGTGTGCAGGTTGGGAGAGCACCTACCAGGCAGTAGGAAGAGTTTTTGTGGTTCATGTCTGGATGCTCGCTGCTCATGACTGCCTTGGAGCTGGAGAAGGCTGCATAGTCTTTCAGTAAATGAATCCACGTCAGGTTGGGAGGGGCTTCATTTCATCACTCCTGTTTCTATTTGACTCAGACACAGTAGAGAAAAATTGGAATGTGAATACTCAAATATTCATTCTGACAATGAGTAGTCATAACCAGGTGTCCACAGCCACAGCAAAGTTTCCCAGGAAGGGAGTCGGCCTGAGAGGCCTGAGTGAACAATGCTAATTGCAGGCCTCTCTGGAGGGGTGGATAGGACTGGCCAATTAGGAAGGAGTAGTGCACTTCAGCTATGCTCTGGTTTTATTCACTCAGGAAGAAGCCTCTCTTGCTCAATACGCCCCTTACTCCTGATTTCTCATGGCATCTGAAACAGTTTTTTCTAGCTGCATCAGATTAAGGCACTGTGAATATTCAATTTTTATCTGTGGGAAGAAAATACGATCATCACTGATGTTACTTCAGATTCACCTTCAAGCATATTTATGCAGCCACAGAGGGGATGGGCCTGCAGGTGACTAATCTTGGGTGTAGACAAGACGAATCCACCACCTGTGCCCACTGTAGAATAGAAGGCTGAGAGCACCATCACATCCTTCTGTCTTTCACAAGGCTAAACTCATAGTCACTAAAAACTGAAGAGTCTGAGATTTTACCCTACTTGTAAGCCAGCAGGTGTCTCCTGAGCAAGAGACAAAGGTGTATCACTCCTGGCACAGCAGGCAGCATAAGCTGCAGGTTTGTGATGCCACCCCACCCCCTTGTCACCCAGGTCCCATGGGGGCAATGCTCATACAGTGGGCCCGGGTTGCATGTGAGTAACACTGAGCTAGAGAACCCCAATGTTCCATGCACGGTTGTAGGCAAACACATCCAAAATGTGACCCCGTGAGAGATACTGTGTTTATCGTCTTGTAAAACAAATAAATCTATTCTCTCTGGATGGAGATACTTGTTCTGTCCTTCAAAGCTCCTTTCTATCCAGAAATCCTTGAACAGACAGTCAAGAACAAAATTTTGTCAGGTGTCTTTGTTCACCAGATATGAAGAAACATGATAGATCCATGAAAATCACCTCCTTTCATTGGTAATGGTGTGTATAGGAAGCAAGGGAGTCAAACCCAGCCCTGCCAAAGCTGCCATTGTCATTAGCAGCTTTCATGGTAGTTATTAAACTTTCTAAATCCCAGTTATCTTGTCAGTTAAACAGGGAGGATATTACCTATCATATAGGATTAAATAAAATGGTCTATAAAGCTGTAACTATGATTGCACTTACATTATGCAGGTAATATATATACCATTACATTCTAAATGCTGTAATATAATGATGTATGATATTTTACTTTGTACTTCTTGCACTTAGAACACATTTTCATCTTGGCTCATAAGGGCAGGTGGGTTTGAAATGCTACTTAAATTGTTTATACAGTGCACCATGAAGCAGGCTTGTCAAGTACCGGGGTTTGTGGGTCCCAGGTCTATCACAAACCAGCTCCAAGACATCTGTAAGTAGCTGAACTAAGCTGACAATAGAAGAGAGTGGAAAAGAATTTAGAGATGGTGAGAAGATTTCATTCTAGTGCCAGGTCTGGGCAATGGGTAGTGTCTGCCTGGAGAGTTGTATTGAGAAAAAAAAAATTGATCCTTTCTCTAGACCCAGTAGAACAGTGTGTAATGACAAATTTGGCATATGCAGAGGTGCAGGAATGAGGTGGGATGAGATGGAATTTTCTGTAGGAGGTGGAAATGTGGTAGTATATTTGTCAGTGCTTTATTTATATAATAGTTGCTCAGTTAGTATATGCTAATTCAATGACTGATGGATTGACAAATGAGTCTTCTCAATGGAATTGCAGGTCAAGGATGAAGACAGAAAACAAGCCATGAGCAGGGGAGGCAAAGGCAAAAGGACCACTTTGTGATTTCACCTTGGGTTGAGGGAATCCCACTTCTGGCTAGGCCATGACCTCTAAGCCACGTTAAATACTTCTGGAAATCCCAGCTGTCATCAGGCTGCACATAGAGCCCAGCCAGCATTTTTGAAAATGACCCGGTGTGCTGATGCTACCCCTGGCTTCTCCTGGGTTCCAAATTACTGCTGTGAAGCGGCTGCCCAAACACTTTGATGGCCACAATTAAACAGTCCCAGAGGCTGACCTTTAGACATGGCAGTGGTTAACAGAGCTAACTGCTCTGGAGTCTGCCATTCTTGGCAAAGCTTTGCAAGTCCAGTGTGGCTGGGTCTTTGTTTTCCCAGAACACATTCTACAGGGAAATCATACTTCCAATCACACCTACAGAAATAACAAAAGCCTAGGGATGACACAGGCTGCTGAAGGAATTCCAATGACCTTGTAAGAAAAAGAGTTTGTAAATGGTATGTTTGAAGTTCTCTCAAAACTGTCTAGCTTATTTAATCTAGGTTCTTTGGACAGGTGGAGTCCAGCTTTTACTGGGAAAAATGAGAATTAATCATTAGACATTATTGTTTCTTTCTATTGTTTAATTAATATTTAATTATCATTAGATGGATGGCCAATTAATAGCAGAGTCCTTCAGATACAAGAAGACAATGTGGAAATTGTGCTAGAATAGAGATCCATGACAGCAGAGGTTGTTGTTGTTTTGTTCCCTGCACCGTTGCACCTCCCAAATGCTTAGAATGCTGCCTAGTATATAACAGATGCTCAATTAATCATTGTCAAATAAATAAATGGGTGGAAAAAAACTCTGCCTTCCTTAGCACACAATTCAGCAAATGCATGAAGAAGATATTAATTATTTGTGATGAGTTCTATACAGGAAAGAAGAGATGTGATATGATGTGATGTGATGTGATGTGATGTGCTAATTTTGGAGGGGTAGGAAGAAACGCTGTGCTTATAAAGTTTCAACAAGACCTCTTTGAAAGTTATATTTGAATATTTAAGTTAAGGGAAGTATAACAAGAATGAACCATCTGTGAAAATATTGTGGTAATGGGGATATTTCCAAGGAGGTAATAGCAATAGACAAAGTCCCTTAGGAAGGAAATAATTTTTGTGTTAAAGAAACAAAAGGGTGAATGTAAGGGGAAACTTCCAGTGAGGTAGGGATTTGTATAAGAATTAGGCTGAATACTGGACCTGAGCCAAGTCACACAGAGTCTCTTAATCAAGTTAGAAAAATTTGGTTCTTTATACTACGTAGTAGTTTCCTAGGTCATCACAACATATCACCACAAACTGAGGACTTAAAAAAAAAAAAAAAAACAGAAAAGTATCCTTTCACAATTCTGAAGGCTAAAAGTCCAAGATCATGTTGTTAGCAGGCTTGCTTCCCTATGGGGATTTCTGTTGTTTTAGCTTTCTAAGGCTATTGATAATCCTTTTGCTCTTAGGCTTATTCACACATCACTCAATCTCTGCCTTTATCTTCATATCATCTTCTCTCTTCTGCATTTCTCATCTTCTTTTTTTTTTTTCTTTTGACAGGCAGGGTTAGACAGTGAGAGAGGGACAGAGAGAGAGTTATAGACAGTGAGAGAGAGACAGAAAGAAAGGTCTTCCTTCCGTTGGTTCTCTCCCCTAACGGCCGCCATGGTTGGCGCTGCGCCGATCTGAAGCCAGGAGCCTGGTGCTTCCTCCCAGTCTCCCATGCGGGTGCAGGGCCCAAGCACTTGGACCATCCTCCACTGACTTCCTGGGCCACAGCAGAGGAAGAGGAGCAACCGGGACTAGTACCTGGCGCCCCAACCAGGACTAGAACCCGGGTGCCGGTGCCGCAGGCGGAGGATTAGCTTAGTGAGCCACAGCACCGGCTGCATTTCTCTTCTTCTATCCATGTCTTCTTATAGAGCACTTGTTATTATATTTGATACACCCTAGGTAATGTAGGATGGTCTCAAGATTCTTAACTTAGTCATACCAAAAAAGACCATTCTTTCAAATATGTTTGCATTCACAGGTTTCCAGTGGATACATTTTTTGAGGAGCCACCACTCAACACACTCCATTGAAAAGTCATGTAGAGGAGTGACAAAGGACATCATTCTCTTGGTGAAAAGTGACTAAGAGAAGAATAAGGAAGAAGTTCTTGACAGTGAGAGAGGAAGTGTTTGGAGTTTGCGCTATGTTTGGCAAGGAATGGATGGAAAGTCTGAGTTGGGATTAAAGCCAGGGGCTTGGGTCAAGGCGATGTAAAAGTACTGTCTTGATAAAAATAGGGACAGTGGTACCCAAGCAGCATCTCTGTCCCGGGTATAGCTGGTCTTATATCACACAGATGCTGTTGGAAATCCGTCAGGTCTCCTGCTTAATTTTTAAAAATTTATTTATGTGAGTGGCGGAGAAAGAGAGAGGTAGAGAGAGAGTGAGAAAAAAAAATCCCATCTGTTGGTTCACAAACTAAATGTCCACAATGGCTGGAAATGCTCTGGACTGAAGCCAATAACCAGGAACACAATCAAATCTCTCACATGGATGGCAGGATCCCAATTACTACTATCTTCACTGCTGCCTTGTAGAGTCTGCATCAGCAGGAAGCTGGAGCCAAGAGGCAAAGCTGGGTATCAAACCCAGATACTCCAGTGTAGGATGCAAGCATATTAACCAGTGACTTAACTGCTAGGCCAAACTCCTGCCCTAGGCCTCTTTTTTTTTTTTGATCATTGTCTTATTCATGAGGTTGGGCAGAACTTCTCCAGGTACAGTTGCAAATGAGAAGTCACAATTGTTGCTTTTATGCCCTGCATCACTTAGGACTCTCTCTTCCTAGGTAGAACATACAGAAATCTTAATGCTCAAATACAGAATGTCCTGAAATTGCAGCTTCTCTTTCAAAGGGAGATAAAATTTCTCCCGCTTCCTACTATATATCCTCATGTCTGCTGCTGCTCCCTCTTCCAAACTACCTAACCACTCAATGGACTTCCGAAACATACTCCTCTGTGAACTACTGGCTCTACTCTCCAGTCACCACCACTAGATGATCCCCAGGCCAGCATTCAAGTAATCTTCCAAAGGTATATATCTGTAGCTTGCTGTCTTCCAATAGCTCCCTATAGAAATCAGAAAAAATCAACTTCAACTTCTAAGGTATCTGGTCTGGCTATTGTCTGCCACTTACAACACTACTTCTCTGCACACATCCCTCTTATTTACAGCCCTTTGATTTTCCTTTTGTGCCTCACACAGGCCATTTCTTGTTAGAATGTACTTCCCTTAGGTGCAGACATTGTGGCACAGTGGATTGAGGCTCCACTTGGGCAGTCCACAGCCCATGTTGAAGTGCCAATCCCAAGTACTACACTTCAGGTGCTGCTTTCTTTTAACATGCTTTGGAAGACAGTGAATGATGCTCCAATTACCTGGTACCTGCCACCCTCCTGGGAGGCCCTACTGGAATTCCTGAATCCTGACTTTGACCTGACTCAGACCCTGCTGGTGCAGCTACATGAGGAATGATTTGTCTCTGTTTCTTTCTCTGTAACTCTAACTTTAAAATAAATAAATGTCTTAAAAAAAAAAAACAGAATATTCTTCCCGTAGGTATTCAAATAATTGCCTCCTTCTCACCATTCTGGTATTAACTTCAATGCCAGCTCCACCAAGAGAACTTTTCTAATCAATTCTGATAAGATAGTTTCTCCTCTACCCATCAATTCCTTATATCATTTTACCTCTTCTAACCCATGAATTTTTCAACTTTATTTTCTTTTTAAAAATTTTTTTATTTTTTTGAGAGCTGAAGACAAACAGAGACAGAATGGAGAATGTTCTTTATTTTTGATTCCTTTTTCTAGAATTCAATATTTGAATAGGGAACACGGTAATGAAGTGTTACCTAGGACAAGGATATAAGGCATGAGCTTAGTATTTGGAGCTGCTCTACCCCTGCAGACTTTTGACCATATCTGAGATGTCAGTTGAGACTTTTGAGAGAGTTAACAGAAACCCAAATAGTCTATGAGTTATATGAATAGAAATTAGGGTTCAGGGGATTCCCAGGAAAGGAGTTCTGTGGTTTGTTTTGGGGATCTAACCACTTTACAGAAGGCATAGGGCTGAAATGGAATAGACAGCCATTTAACTTTAAGTCTTCTATGCTGCTGCGATTTAATTGACGTAATTGCTATTACCCCCAAGTACTCTGCAGAAACAAATGTAAATCCAGTTTAGAGGAAAAGAATACCAGGCCTCCACTTTCTTCTATAAACAAGTTTGCAGTTCAGTTCTTACTATCACTAGAAAGTAACTAAAACATAAAGAGATACATTAACAAGAATGAAAACCAATAAAGAAAAATAGATGATAGAAAAAGATTCACAAGAATTCCAGATAACTGAGTATCAGAGAAAAAATTTAAATAATTTTGATTTGTTCAAAGATGTTGAGTTTCAGCAGAGAAGGGGGACTCATTAAAAAAAATGGATATTCTAGAACCAAAAAACAAATTAATCAAAATTAGGAATTTAATGGATGTATTTAACAGCAAATGCGAATCAGTTGGGGAATTAGTGGACTTGATGATTTATCAGAAGAAAATATAGAGAAAAATGGATGGAAAGCAGGCACAGAAGAGTCACTTCATAAATGTAGAATATTGCAGCTGAAATCCATGAAGAGAGCAAAATGAACAAGGCAGAGAATGAGGCAGAGGTAACCGTTGTGAGAACCTTTAAACATTTATGTTAAGGCACGAAAGTGAAGAAGAGTCTATAAAAAATTTAAGAATGATAAAGAAAGAGAAATCCGCAACCAAGTAGCAAAAAATAAAAGATTGTTTTTAAAGGAGCAACAATTGGGCTGAAAATTGAGATCTCAAAAGAGTGGATAGCAGAAAACAGTTGATTGTTATCCTTACAGTATTAAAAGAAAATAGATGTTATCCTATTATTATAAATGAAACAAAAATATACTTTAAGGGTAAAATATGTCAATATATTTTAGACGAAGGAAAACAGAATTTGACACCAGTAGATCCTTATTAGAGGAAACATTAAAGAAATTTTTTTTCAGATGAACAATGACAAATGGAGAGCTAGAGATACACAAAAATGTAGAGCACAGAGACAGCAGTAAGCATATGGGCACATCTTAAAGAACATTGACTATATAAAATAGTAACACTATTAACCCAGGGTCTTTGAGATAAAAATATATGTATAGTTATCAGTGACATAAAAATTGGAATGGGGAAAATGGAATTAAAATATTGTAAGATTATTGCTTTTTGTTTTACTTTGATACAAGAATGATGCATGTTGTAAAGTCTAGAATAGTGAAGAATGATTTTAAAGTTATAGAGAAAAAGTTAGACATCACAAGATGGCAGAATAGAGAGCGATATACTGTGCTGGGCTGGGGATAAATAGCAAAAAATATAAAAAGTGTAGGAAATACACTTTCAAGGAATAATTAGAAAGCTGCAGTGGAAATTCTACAGAATGAAGAGAAAGGCTGTGTACCCATGTGGAAGGTGCAGACACACATCACAAACACACAGACAACAATACATGACTGCAGCAACCAAAGAGCTGGAGTAGGAGGCAGCTTGGAGACAGAGGTGAAACTAGACTGCAGCAGCCTGTGGTGAAATAGCTGGAGGGAGAGCGTGGTGTGAGTTTGGCCTGGAGTTCTAGGGGCTAGTGGGTACCTGCAGACCCAGTGGAGTAAAAGAGGCACGTTTCTCTCACCCCATCTTCCCCAAAACAGTGCCTGGCACCTGAGAGAGGGCAGGTGCCATTTTGGCCTGGGTGGCAGCTGTGGAAGCCCTAGTGTATGAGCATAGCCACTGGCTGAGACAGGAGGCCATCTTCTTCACAGTGATGGTGGAGGTAGAGGGGAGAGGGCAACATTTGCCAAATGGCTCTTGTGTACACATGTGATCCAGAGATTCTAACAGATGGGAAAACTAGTAGGTCCCATTGACTTTGAGTCTGGCTTGGAGGATAGACAGGAGGCTGGGCACCCATGTAGGTCTATGAGGCACCCCCAACCTCCCAACCTACTATAGGCTCTGGGGCTCAAGCCACCTAGGTGGAGCACCTCCAGACAACTGGCTTGGGGATCATCTGCCTCTGTGGGGACCAGGTAGTTGGCATGGCAGAGCAGAACCTTTATATCAAGTGACTGTGGGAGCCTTGTGGGGTAAGACTGTTGGGATTTGGTGGATGCATGATATGCTGCAGGGTGTAACTGGTCTCTGGGCAGTCTCTATATGTGGCTCCACATGCTCTGAGCTCCCTGGTTGCCTGTAGTGGGTCATTACAATGGGATCCATAGGTAATCAGAATGCGGACAGTATAGATCATTTGTGTGGTTCATATAGCAGTGCCGATGAGTGTTGTACCCAATGGGTGCTAAAACCAAGGTATCACCTTGGAGAAGAGGAGTTGAGGGTGTGATCACACCAACAGAGGTGACCATTCCTGCCCATCTGTTAACAAGAGATCTACCACACCCAACTTGGATATCTGGATATTCATCCCACCTGGAGCACTGACTAGAGCTCCTTGGCCACACCCAACACACACCTCTTGGTATTCACTGAAAGTGCAGACACTCCACTAATCCAGAGACATAGTTCAAAGATAAAAGCCATCAGAGGAAAAAACCAACAAGTATCTCCATAAGAGCCTAAAAATAAATGCAGGAATTCAAGAAACAAGAAAAGGAAGACATCAGGACCCCCACCCCACCCCAAAGGAACACAAAATTTCAATATTAGAAGTAAAGATGAAGAGATTGATGAAAAAACCTGAAGTGAAATTCAAAAGACTGACTATGCAATTACTCAAAAGCAAACAGAACAAATCCAAGGACTAAAGAAATTTATACATGACACGACTGAAAAATTTACCCATGAAATTGAGATTTTAAAGAGAAATCAAAATGAAATATAAGAAATGAAGAATGCAATAGATCGCATAAAAATGTGATGGAAAGCCTTAACAACAGACTTGGTGAAGCACAAGAAAGGATATCTGAGCTAGAAGACAGATATTTGGAAATTTTTCAGCCAGACAAAAAAATGAAGAAGAAGAAGGAATTAGAAAAATTAAAAACAGCATTGGAGATTTATGGGACACAATCAAGTGACCCAACATATGTATATTAGAAGTTCTTGAAGGCATGAAAAGAGAGAATGGACTAGATCTGTTTATTGAAATAATTACAGAAAACTTCTCCAGTTTGGTGAAAGAAAGGGACATCCAAGTACAGGAAGCACATAGAACTCCTAACAGACATGCCCAAAGAAGAACTTTACCATACCACATTATAGTTAAATTTTCACAGTAAAACATAAAGATTCTAAAATGTGCATGAGAGAAACACAAGATTACTTGTAGAAGATCACCAATTAGTCTCAGAGCTGACTTCTCATCAAAAATTCTTCAGGCTAGGAAAGAATCGAGAGACATAATCCAACTCTTAAGAGAAATAGAACTGTCAATCTAGAATACTGTACTCTGCAAAGCTCTCATTTATAAATGAAGGCAAAATAAATACATTCCATAACAAACAGAATTTGAAAGGGTTTTTCACCATTTGTCCAGCTTTACAAAAGATGCTTAAAGGTATGCTAAACACAGAAACATGGAAATGACTATGAAAGAAGATGAAGGCAGAAAAACTTCCAGTAAAAATGCAAAAGAAATCCAAAATAAACATTAGAAATATTCATGGGAAAATGACAGGGACAAGTTGTTACATATTGATAGCCACCTTGAATGTAAATGGCCTCAACTCTCCAGTTAGAAGATATAGACTGGCTAAATGGATTAAAAAGCAAACCCATTTATTTGCAGCCTACAAGAAATATATCTCACCAACAAACATACAGGCAGACTGAAAGTGAAAGGATGGAAAAAGATATTCCATGCTAATGAAAAGCAAAAGGGCAGGTGTCACCATCGTAATATCATACAAAATAGACTTTAACACAAAACTGTTAAAATGGATGAAGAAGGCACTGTATAATGATTACAGAATCAATTCAACAAGAAGATATTACTATAATAAATGTATATGTACCCAACTACAGGGCATCTGACTCTTTGAAAAAAATGTTAATAGATGCAAAGAAATACAGAGACTCCAAAAAATAGTAACAGGGGTCTTCAGCTCCTCACTGTCATCAATGGACAGATCAACTAGACAGAAAATCAAGAAGGAAACAATAGAGCCAATAAACAATAACAACCCTATGGACCTAACTGGTATTTACAGAATTTTTCACCCCACAGTTGTGAAATACACATTTTTCTCATCAGTACATGGAACTTTCTCTACAATAGACCACATGCTAAGCCATAAAGCAAATTTCAGCAAATTCCAAAAAACAAACTAATACAATGCATCTTCTTGACCACAATAGAATGAAGTTAGATATCAACTCAAGAATCTCTAGATCATATGCAAACACATGGATAGTGAATAATATGCTCCTGAATGAACAGTGTGTCAAAAGAAATAAGAAAAGAAATAAAAAAATCTGGAATTGAATGAAGATGACAATACCCCATATCAAAACTTATTGGATACAGCAAAATCAGTGTGAAGAAGGAAGTTTATATTAATTCGTGCCTACATCAAGAAATTGGAAAGGTACCAAACAAATGAGCTATCAATGCATCTCAAGAACCTAGAAAAACAACAACAAACCAAACTCCAAATTAGTTGGGGAAAAGAAATAAATTAAGGCCAGCGCCGCGGCTCAATAGGCTAATCTTCCACCTAGCGGCGCCAGCACACTGGGTTCTAGTCCCGGTCAGGGTGCCGGATTCTGTCCCGGTTGCTCCTCTTCCAGGCCAGCTCTCTGCTGTGGCCTGGGAAGGCAGTGGAGAATGGCCCAAGTGCTTGGGCCCTGCACCCGCATGGGAGACCAGGAGAAGCACCTGGTTCCTGGCTTCGGCTCAGTATGGTGTGCCGGCTACAGCGTGCAGGCCGCAGCGGCCAGGCCGCAGCGGCCATTGAAGGGTGAACCAACGGAAAAGGAAGACTTTTCTCTCTCTCACTGTCCACTCTGCCTTTTAAAATAAATCTTTAAAAAAAACATCTTTCACCTGGACCATGTGAGATTTATCCCTGTTTTGCAAAGTTGGTTCAATATTTGCAAATCAATCAATGAGATACATCACATCAACAAACTGAAGAACAAAACCCATATGATTATCTCAATATACAGAGAAAGCATTTTATAGAATGCATCCTTTCATGATATAAACCTTAAACAAATTTATTATAGAAGGAACATTCCTCAACACAGTCAAGGCAATTTATGAGAAACCCATGACCAGCATCTTATTGAATGGAGAAAAAGTTGGAACCATTCCCACTAAGATCCAGAACCAGACAAGGATGCCCACTCTCACCATTGCTATTCAGTATTGTCCTGGAAGCTTTAGCCAGAGCCATTAGGCAAGAAAAGAAATCAAAGCGATACAAATTGGAAAGGAGGAAGTCAAGAATCCCTATTTACAGATGACATGATTCTATACTATAGGGGACCCAAAAGACTCCACTGAGAGACTATTGGAATTCATAAGAAGGTTTGGTAAATTGGCAGGAAACAAAATCAACACAGAAAAATCAGTACCCTTGTATACCCAGAAAATGCCATTATTGAGAAAGAACTTAAAAGATTAGTCCCATTCATAATAGCTACAAAAAATTAAATACCTTGGATTAAATTTAATCAAGGATGTCAAAGATCTCTATGATGAAAATTATAGAACATTAAAGAAAGAAATAGAAGAAGATATTAAAAAGGGAAATATCTTCCATATTCATGGATTGGAAGAATGAGTATCAAAATTTCCATACTACAGAAAGCAATTTATACATTCAATGTGATATCAATCAAAATACCAATGAGATTATTCTCAGATCTAGAATATATGATGCTAAAATTCACACAGAAACACAAGAGAACCTGAATAATTAAAGCAGTCTTACATAACAAAAACAAAGCCAGAGGCATTACAATACTAGATTTCAAGACATACTATAGGACAGTTATAATCAAAACACAGCCTGGTAGTGGCACCAAAATAGACATGTAGACCAATGAAACAGAATAGAAACTCCAGAAATCAATCCGCACATCTGCAATCATATTATTTTTGATAAAGAAGCTAAAATCAATCCCTAGAGCAAGGACAGTCTCTTTAACAAATGGTACTGGGCAAACTGGATCTCCACATGCAGCTGTATGAAACTAGACCCCTACTTCATGCCTTACACAAAAGTCCACTCAAAGTGGATTAAAGACTTAAGTTTATAATCCAATACCATCTAATTGCTAGAGAACATTGGGGAAATTCTGCGAGATATTAATATAGACAAAGACTTCTTGGAAAAAACCATAGAAGCATAAACAATCAAAATCAAAATTGACAAATAGGATTACTTCAAGATGAGATGCTTCTGCACTGAAAAAGAAACACTCAGCAAGGTGAAGAGGCAACCAAAAGAATGGGAGAAAATATTTGTAAACTACACAACTGATAAAGGATTAATATCCAGAATCTATAAAGAGCTCAGGAAATTCAACAGCAACAAAACAAAGAATCCAATTAAGAAATTGCAAAGGACTTGAACAGGCATTTTTCAAGAGATGAAATTCAGATGGCCAAGAGACTGTTGAAAAAAGGTACAGGATCACTAGCCATCAGGAAAATGAAAATAAAAACCGCAATGAGGTTTCACCTCACCATTCCAGTTAGAATGGTTCTCATACAGAAATCAACAAATATGGGCCAGCTTTGTGGCCTAGTGGATAAAGCTCCCCATCTGCAGTGCCAGCATCTGATATGGGCACTAGTTCCAGTCCTGGCTGCTCCACTTCCTATCTAGCTCCCTTTTAGTGTGCTTGGGAAAGCAACAAAAGATGGCCCAAGTCCTTGGGCCCCTGAACTCAAGTGGGCAACCCAAAGAAGCCCCAGGCTCCTGGCTTTGGATCAGCCCAGCTCCAGCCATCTGGGGAGTGAACCAGTAGATGGAAGACCACTCTCTCTGAATCTGTCTCCATCTCTCTGTGAATCTGTCTTTCAAATAAATAAATAAATCTCTTTTTTAAATCAACAAAAAACAAATGCTGGTGAGAATGTGGGGAAAAAGGTACCCTAATCTACTGTTGGTGGGAATGTAAACTGCTCCATCCACTGTGGAAGACAATATGAAGACAACTCAGAAATCTAAACATAGACCTACTATATGAACCAACCATCCCGTTCCTGGGAATTTACCTAAAAAAATGAAATCAGCATATTAAAGAATTATCTGTAGCCCCATGTTCATTGTAGCTCAATTCACAATAGCTATAATATGGAATCAACCCAAATGTCCATCAGCTGAAGACTAGATGTAGAAATTATTGTATATATGTATTATAGAGTACTACTCAGCTGTAAAAAAATTAAATCCTGTCTTTTGCAACAAAATGGATGTAACTGGGAACCATTATAATTAGTGAAATAAGCCAGTCTCAAAATGACAGATATCACATATTTTCCCTGATCCAGGGTAAGTAATAGAGTACTTAAAATGTAATGTATTGGAGTGAACTGGACATTCTGAGATTTGATGATTGTTTACAGCCCTCATCTATTATTTTAAGGAATAATGTTTCCTTCATACTATTTGTTGAACTATTTTACTCAGTTTGGTGCCAAACTTATGATCATCAAATAAACTGAAAGTAGATCTCTGTTAAAACTAAGAGGGCGAATTTAAGAGGGAGAAGGAAGAAGGTTTGGAAAGTGGATTGGAGGGAGGGAGGCACATATCACTGTGTTCCTAAATTTATATATATGAAATACATGAAGCTTGTATAACCCAAATAAAATTTAAAAAACTAAAAATTAAAATGTTAAAGTGAGAAAAATCCATTAAAAAGAAAAAAATTAGTGTTTACTAATAGTCTAAATGTTCCAGTTAGCCCAGAAAAATTGTTACATTATATCAAACAACCCAACAATATGCTATTTACTGTCCTTCTGAAAATATAGATTAAAATATTAAAAATAAAAAGATAGAAAAGGCATAGCATATGAATTTTGACTGAAAGACAACTGCTGAAACTATAATGATATGAAACAAGAGTCTCAAAAGTAGGAAGTGCTCTCATGAATGTTAAAGGGGACAGTAACTAGGGGGAAATGTTAAATTTCACAGGAAGATATAAAATTTTTGTTCACATGTGTCTATTAACATAACCTCAAAATTCATAAAACAGACAGAATGCAAAGAGAAATAGACAACTCCACAACCATAGTGTGAGATTTTGCTTCATCTTTCTCAGTAATTTAAGAGACAGATAGAGAATATGTCAATGGAAATAGAAACTGAAATGGTTATTTGATTTTTCATGCTTTTTAAGTCATGTAAGTATATATTTTAATCTTATTTGCTGTTTATGTGTTACATAAGGGGTATTAAAAAGTTTACAGAAATACATATTATGAAAAAATAGATTTCAATTTCTTGCACCAAAGTAAACATCTTTTCATTCCACTGTTCATGAATCTTTTGATGTTCTCTTTGATTTCCTAATATAACTTAAAAAATAAACTAAGTAGTATAATAGTTTCTATTTATTTTGTTTTAAATGTATTTCTGTTACTCATGGAATATCCCAGAGATCATCAAGCTCAAGGTTAATAAGCTAGTTTCATTCACCTTAAATCTGCTTCTTTCTCCCATTACCAATACTACCACATACCACATCATAGGAACCACATTCAATTCCATCGTTTGATTAATGTCCAGTAAACGGTGAATAATTGGCAAGGATTTCACCTCCTCATACTCATCCAGTCCATTCTTTTAATGCACATTAATAAACATAGTGGTTCAGGCCACCATCATTTTTCACTGCAGTTACTGGATCACTCAGCATCTAGGCTGATTTCTCCTTCTAGCAGTAATGTTGCTAGAGTATGGTTTTTAAAACATCATCTTAAAACTTAAGATGCAGCCTTGGCTTTAAACTTTATTCTCATCACTGATCAAATGCCTGAGATTGGTGAGGCTAATCCATGTCTTTGAGCTTCAATTTACTCTTCTAAAAAATGGTTGGAATAACCTCTAGCTCCCAGGATTTTTATAAGCATTAAGATTAGAGTATACAGCTACAATCATTTCTACATATATTCATATATGTAGCCACATAACCAGATAAGTAGATAGAAAAAATGCAGTATTTTGTTCAGTAAATGACAGCAGGATATCATTTGTTATTATTCATATCCAAACCTTTACTTTCATTCAGTTGCTAGATCAAGGAAAGCTGTTTTATATCCAGGAACTTATATGCTTATATATTTGCTTTTTCTGGAGAATGTTTTTCTACTCTCAAATTTTATGTTATCCAGGATTCATTTTTCTCTACATCATCTTCTCTATTGATAGTTTTCAATCCTGTATGTAATCAGGCTCACTTGTAGAGTTTTAGAAAAATTCAGATGTCAGGTTTCCACCTATATATTCTGACTCAGAACTGAATACATTTTACAAAAATTTTTCCCAGATGTTACTGGATGAGTAACTAGAATTAAGAAGTTCTTCTGTGCTCTCAGTTTCTTTGTGTGAGCTAATCTGTACCTGGTTCCCCCAGCACCAGTAGATATCCACGTTCTCTTTTTAACCTTGGTTCTTATCCTGCATCTATCTCATGAGTTCCGTACTTGTACACACAGCTGCCTTCACTTGAATGCCCACACACTGCTCACATTTTCCATGTCATCTCCCTACTTCTCATTCTCAATGTATGACAACATAATATACCTATTAAGAGAATTTAAACTTGGGTGTTGTTACAAAAGAAACATGATTTGCATGTAAGAATGATCTCAAAGGAAATTTGTAAAAGGAAAAATAATTCACCTATAATCCCACTACATATATGCTTTCTTCACATTGCCATATAATTTTTAACTTTTATTTAATAAATATAAATTTCCAAAGTACATATTATAGATTATAGCGGCTTTTTCCCCCATAACCTCCCTCCCACCCGCAACCATCCCATCTCCTGCTCCCTCTCCCATTCCATTCACATCAAGATTCATTTTCAATTATCTTTATATACAGAAGATCAATTCAGTATATACTAAGTAAAGATTTCAACAGTTTGCACCCACACAGAAACACAAAGTGTAAAGTACTGTTTGAGTACTAGTTATACCATTAATTCAATCAAATGCCACATAATTTTTAGAAATGAGAAATTAGAATGCTTTTGTACTCTCTAAAATAAGTCAATTCATTGTTTTAGAAATGACAGATTGCTGAACCAAATATATATAAGAATTTATATGTGATAAATGAACCTGCAAAATTAACTTGATTAACTTGAAAGAGATAGATTATTCAATAATTAATATTAGGGTAAATGATTAAGTATTTGGTGAACACTTAGTAATTTATTCCTCTCTCATATTCTATACCAGAATATATTTCAGATGAATACAGTACATAAACTTTGAAATGCTTAAAGACAAGTGTTTGGCCTCTTGATTAAGACACCAGTTAGGAAGTTCACATCCCACCTCAGAATACCTGTGTTGCACTTCTGGCTCTGGCTTCTGATTCTAGCTTCCTGATAATGTGGACACTGGGAAACAGTGGTAATGGCTCAAATAATTGAGTCCTTGCCACCTATGTCAGAGACCTGGACTGGGTTTTGGGCTCCTACTCTGACCGCAAGCTAACTCCAGTCCAGTTCTAGTCACTTAGGGAATTTGGGAAGTCAATAAGCACTTGAGATCTCCCTTTCTCTTTCTCTGCATCTCAAATACGTAAATACAAATTCAAAAAATAATAAAAGAAACTCTAAAAGTTCATAGCTGTTCTAGGACAGGAAACTTTTTAAAAGAATAATACAAAATCTGGAATCCTTGAGTTAAAGAACTGATAGACTTGATTACATTTAACTGAGAACAAAAGACTTCTGTTTGATGAAAAACATTATATTTGATAATAAACAGGTAAACATCCATAATACATATTATACTCTTTAAGATTAAAAAAAGCTCCTGTTAGGAAAAAAGTGCATTATAATAAAGAATTGTAAGACTGAAATAGGAAGATATGTAAAATAAATCAAATGTTATTTTAAAAGATATGATTCTGCTAATCAAATTGGAAAGGTGAGAAAATGTGAAAATAGTCTGTATATGATCAAATGTTCATTGTTGTATATTTCTGGTATACATGCAAATTGCTACATCTCTTGAGGGCAATTTGGTATTATGTATCAAAATTTAAAATATGCCAACCTTTGATCATGCAGTTCCATTTCTAGGAATCCACCTAGAGATAACTGGCCAGGTAAACAAAAATACATGCACAGAATTTTTATCAAAGCTTAGCTTTCAATATAAAAATAAGAGTAATTATACTTCAACTGAGAATTGGTAAAGTAGATCTAAATAAGACAATATGTAAGCAATAATAATAATTTTTATATTTGCAAAATATTTATAATACTTGTACCTTGGTTCTTATTTGGAAAATAACAACTACGATATGTCTTATAATATCACCAGTAATTTCCTTTGTGTAGTGATATTAAGTGAAGGTTTTCTTGTATTTGATTGCTTGTCTAGACTTTGTTATTTAGTCCAGTGAAAATGTATTTGTATTAGAAAATGCAAAATTGTCTTACCCAGAAATGTAAAAGAAAATACAGTGGGTTGAGTTTTAGAATTTGCTCATAGTTTTCTTTTTTTTTAACTTTTATTTAGTAAATATAAATTTCCAAAGTACAATTTATGGATTACAATGGCTTTCCCCCCCATAACTTCCCTCCCACTTGCACACCTCCCATTTCCCACTCCCTCTCCCATTCCATTCACATCAAGATTCATTTTCGATTCTCTTTATATACAGAAGATCGATTTGGTATATATTAAGTAAAGATTTCATCAGTTTGCACCCACACAGAAACACAGAGTGTAAAACTGTTTCAGTACTAGTTATAGCATTACTTCACATTGAACAAAACATTAAGGACAGATCCCACATGAGGAGTAAGTACGCAGTGACTCTTGTTGTTGACTTAACAACTTGACACTCTTGTTTATGGCGTCAGTAATCTCCCTAGGCTCTAGTCATGAGCTGCCAAGGCTATGGAAGCCTTTTGAGTTCGCTGACTTCGATCTTATTCAGACAGGGTCTTAGTCTAAGTGGGAGTTCCCTCCTCCCTTCAGAGAAAGATACCTCCTTCTTTGATGTCCTCGTTCTTTCCACTGGGATCTCACTCACAGAGATCTTTCATTTAGGTCTTCTTTTTTTTTTTTCCCCAGAGTGTCTTGGCTTTCCATGCCTAAAATACACTCATGGGCTCTTCAGCCATATCCGAATGCCTTAAGGGCCGATTGTGAGGCCAGAGTGCTATTTAGGACATCTGTCATTCTATGAGTCTGCTGAGTATCTCGCTTCCCATGATGGATTGTTCTCTCCCTTTTTTATTCTATCAGTTAGTATTAGCAGACACTAGTCTTGTTTGTGTGATCCCTTTGACTCTTAGACCTATCAGTGTGATCAATTGTGAACTGAGATTGATCACTTGGACTAGTGAGATGGCATTGGTACATGCCACCCTGATGGGATTGTATTGGAATCCCCTGGCACGTTTCTAACTCCACCATTTGGGGCAACTCAGATTGAGCATGTCCCATATTATACATCTCCTCCCTCTCTTATTCCCACTCTTATATTTAACAGGGATCACTTTTCAGTTAAAATTTAAACACCTAAGAATAATTGTGTGTTAATCACAGAGTTCAACCAATAGTACTAGAACAAAAAAAAAATACTAAAATGGATAAAGTATTACATTGTACATCAACAGTCAGGACAAGAGCTGATCAAGTCACTGTTTTCCATAGTGTCCATTTCACTTCAACAGGTTTCCTCTTTGGTGCTCAGTTAGTTGTCGCCGATCAGGGAGAACATATGATATTTGTCCATTTGGGACTGGCTTAATTCACTCAGCATAATATTTTCCAGATTCCTCCATCTTGTTGCAAATGACTGGGTTTCGTTGTTTTTTGTTTTTGACTGCTGTATAGTATGCTATAGAGTACATGTCCCATAATTTCTTTATCCAGTCTACTGTTGATGGGCATTTGGGTTGGTTCCAGGTCTTAGCTGTTGTGAATTGAGCTGCAATAAACATTAATGTGCAGACAGCTTTTTTGTTTGCCAATTTAATTTCCTTTGGGTAAATTCCAAGGAAAAAGCTCTGATGATGCTCATTGTGACAGCTAAAAGTTTGGAACATTGCTCTGTTAGACTGCCTTAATGTTGAAATCATAAGAAGGTACTTCAAAAAGTTCATGAAGATGCATATTATGCTAAAGTTATGCAATATTTTTAATTTTTTGCATAAAATAAACTTATCTTTCAATTTCATTTTTCTCCTAAGTTTTAGAATTATCCTTGTAGTTAAATTTCAAAAACCAATTATTATATTTGCTTTCTAGAAAGGATAAAAAGCAAAAAAAAATGGAAATAGAACTAAAATACCTTATACTTTATACTGATATCTAATAATCTACTGTATGATAGGTATATGATATTTCTAAATACTCATTTAGTGTTTAGATAATGATCACACTTAGGAAATGGATATAATCTGGCACCAAGGAAGAGGAATTAACTCATTGTACATACTCTCCTGAAAGTAGGAATTATTTTCAGTATCTATCAATTGGAGTTAAAATAAAATCTCTGCATTAGATTTTTTGAAAAGGCTCATTATTACAACTTTCTTAATGTCAACATTGTTTTAATTGGCTTCTAAGAAATACCTAATGTACTATGGGCCTGAGGATAGCACTTGGGATTCAGGGCAGGTAGAATGCCTGAACTCACTATTTGCTGTTCAAATGTGGACCACAGGAATTATACAAGGTATGTGTCATTACTTATGAGAATCTCAGTCCTTTAATATTTGGGACATGCTCAGGCTGACTTGCCCCAAGTGGTGGAGTTGGAAGCATACCAGGGGATTCCAATTCAATCCCATCGAGGTGGCATGTACCAATGCCATCTCACTGTTCCAGGTGATCAGTTTCAGTTCACAGTTGGTCATGGTGGAGGGACTGGGAGTCAAAGGGAGCACATAGACAAGTCTAGTACCTGCTAACGCTAACCGATGGAGTAAATAAAGGGGAGAGTGATCCAACATGGGAAGTGAGATACTCAGCAGACTCATAGAATGGCAGATGTCCTAAATAGCACTCTGGTCTCAGAATCAGCCCTAAAGGCATTCGGAGCTGGCTGAAAAGCTCATGAGAGTACTTCAGGCATGGAAAGCCAAGACACTCTGGCAAAAGATCTCTGCGAGTGAGATCCCAGTGGAAAGAACAGGTCATCAAAGAAGGAGGTACCTTTCTCTGAAGGGAGGAGAGAACCTCCACTTTGACTATGACCTTGTCTAAACAAGATAAGAGTCGGAGAACTCAGAGGGCTTCCATAGCCTTGGAAACTCATGACTGGAGCATAGGGAGATTACTGATGCCATAGACAGGAGTGTCAATTGGTAAAGTCAACAACAGGAGTCACTGTGCACTTACTCCTCATGTAGGATCTCTATCCTTAATGTGCTGTACATTGAGATTTAATGCTATAACGAGTACTCAAACAATATATTTCACCTTGTGTTTCTATGGGGGTGCAAACTGTTGAAATCCTTACTTAATGCATACTAAACTGATCCTCTGTAAAAAAAAAAAAAAAAAAAAAAAAAGAAATTATCAATTCCCAACTTGACTCTCACTGGGATTAAATATGACAATAGGTCTGCTCTGATTTCATCATCATTTAAAAAAAATCATCTATTATTTTTCACTTTATGTTTCTGTGTGGGAGCAAACTGTTGAAATCCATACTTGATGTATACTAAGCTGATCTTCTGTATATTAAGATAATCAAAAATGAATCTTGATGTGAATGGAAGGGGAGAGGGAGTGGGAAAGGGGAGGGTTGTGGGTGGGAGGGACGGTATGGGGGGGAAGCCATTGTAATCCATAAGTCGTACTTTGGAAATTTATATGCATTAAATAAAAGTTTAAAAAAAATGTACAAATGCTAGAACAAAGTCCTTGAGACTGTATGGAAATAGACACTAACTATTAATAAACACTATTGCTGAAAATATAAATTGGTACAAAAAGTTTAAACAGGATTTTGGCAGTATCTTTTTTTTTTTCAATCTGCACCAGTTTCAATCCAACATGTCATTTCTTGGAATCTGTACTGCAGAAATCTTTACATGTCCAGGTACAGATGCACAGCATGTTGATTGAAGCTTTTTTAAGTGAAAAAAAGATTCATCCCATTTAAACATACACCATTTAGAAAATGGTTAAGTATATTAGAGTAAAATTGTGCTATGACATTTCATAAAATCCTTCAAAATCTCTCTCTGTCTCTCATCTATCTGTGTGTGTACTTGTATGACTTGGAAAATTGCTCAGTGTGTATCATTGAAAGAAAGATTCTAATTACAAAATAACAGATGGAGCATTGTATCATTTCTATTAGAGAAAGAGACAATGACAGAGAGGAAAGGAGGACAGGAGGAAGGGAGGTTAGTTTTTGTGTAAGTAGCTTGGAAAGTACGCCATAATATTACCAATAATTAATCTTGTGGAGTAATATTTGGAGAGGGGTTTCAACATTTATTGCTATAAATAATTCTATACAGTTATTATGTTTCTATTTATTTAAATATTTATTTGACAGGCAGAGTGACACAGAGAGAGAGAGAGACAGACAGACAGACAGAAAGGGATCTTCCATTTACTGGTTCATTCCCCCCAAATGGCTGCAATAATTGGGGTTATATCAGATGGAAACCGAAGGCAGGAACTCAGTTAGGGTCTCCCATATGGGTGAAGGAACCCAAGTACTTAGGTCATCTTCCACTGCCTTCCCAAATACATTAGTAAGAAACTGAATTGGAAGTGCTGAGCAGTCAGGACTCATACCAGGCATTCAGATTTGAGATGAGAGAGTTCCAACCATCTGCTTAACTTCCTGAACCACAATGTCTATTACTACATAATAAGTATTTAAATGAATGTGTATTACTTTTCTAATAAAAGCATAAAAAACATGGGAAATAAAACTAAGATAAATATGTAAAAGTTCTGGCCACCCAATAACCAATTCTTGTTTACTTTTCTCCTCTTAGAATCCATTTTACATTTCTTCTATTCCCTCCCCCTATTTTTTTCTTCTTTCTTCTTTCCCTACCTGTCCCCTTCTCGCTTCCTCGTATTCTATTTTGCTGTTTGGCAACAGTAGTTCAGGCTAGATTATATTTTGACCTTCTTTAAATTCTTCCAAGTATCTTTTGCCTTTTGAGAAAGACAAGGGTCCTTAGCAAGGCATTCAATCTCATCCTCCAGATGACATGATTGAGCTATACCTGATAGGCATAGGAAATATTTGAGAAAAGGAATGAATGAATGGAAAGGAAAATGACATGGTTTGTCATAAACATTTTGTCACTGACGCTATATTATGCACACTTCTTTGTGTTTCCAGTCTCTACCACCAGTACAATCTTACCATCAGTACAACTTCATGCCACCTGTGATAGAGCTTCACAAAATTTTACAGCTTTCAACACACAGGCAATTCCTCTTTTACCACATGCTTTATGTGGAATTGCTATCCACATCATTCTACCATATTTATCCCCCTATTTTATCTCATATAATAAGTTACTATAAAAGATTATAAAGCTGCTTCATTAAAAATTTAGATATTTCATAGTTGCTACTTGAATAAATAACCCAGTCTTCCATTCTGTCTGCTTCATTGTGATACACAAACTATTTGAAAAGCAACACATATGCATTGTGAGTGCTATGTGCCAGATACTGCCTTGGGATATACAATAATAAATTAGATTCTTACTCTTTCATAGTACTGTCATCCAGTGTTCTTTCAGCAACCAAATCCTGATTTTCATTTGAGTGACATTAATCCACTCTAAATGTTTGGATGAATCTTTTATATACCTATATCTAGAAGATCAAGATGCACTGAAATAATTTGGCCAATTTGGGAATCTAATGTCTGTAGCTGCAGTGATAGCTAAAGATAGATGTGGGATCTGGTCCAGAGAAGTCTGTTCTAAATCAAGAATTTCTATTGGAGAGAGAGGAAGACTCTTTTTGCTTTTCATTGGATTTGAACTTAGGAGGAATCAAAAGCTGGAGAATAAATGTAAATATTTAATGTTTCCTATATGCAGACCATGTGTCAAATGTCTTCCAGTGGAGGCAGGTTCAGACATGTTTTTGTCTAATCAAAGACATAGCTATTGGTTCTCATGGTGACCATAATATGGAGAGGTCACAATTACACACTGCCTCCATAATTTTATGCCAATGTCATTAGTAAGGTTATCCATCAAACAGGGTTAATAATTAAGGATGGAATCAAGCTATAGAGTTGGGAGTGGATGTCTTTTTTCCAACCATAGGTAGAATTAGTCACTCACTTACCAAGAATGGTAGTTTCTATTTTACATATGCTCAGTAACCACCATTATTATAATCAATATAATATCATATTCATTCAAGGTGTTGAATGTTATCAGTGCCCTTGTAGAACTTATGCCAGGTACTTAAAAATACACATTCAGGATAATATTAGTAAGCTGCACTTACCTGGAAGGGCTCATACCTGTAGAAGAATATTATCAGAAGATACATCATATTTATAAGGAATGTGTTCAATGTGTTCAACATTCTGTGATCGCAATTTTTCAGAATTTCAGGGACAATTTACGAGAGAAGAAAGTTACAACATCACTGCCACTTGAGGAGTGATGATTTTGAAAGTTATTTGGAGAAGGTGATGGAAATAAATAAGAATATAATTTTAACAACTTAGGTATTAAATGCCTGGTGACTACTAAATATTTGGTTGTACCTAAAGTAACAACATATTTAAATGACTTGACAAAATGAAAAACTTGATCCAAAATATGTGCTACGTTAGGAATCTATAGTTGTTACCTTAATGCCATGATTATTCCTGTATATTTCATAAAACACGGTTGGTTTGAAAATCTTTGTTGTTGTTGTTTTCCTAATTCCAAACATGAGAAAATCAAACTGGCAATATCATGTTAACATATTTATGTGACAATATTTGTAGGTGTAGTGTAATTTTTGCAGGTTGTAGAATCAGAGAACATTAATTGAATAAGGGAGATACCTGATATTTTAAACTTTATTTATACATCTATTTTTGACATAAATTTTCCTTTCTTAGAACTGCCTTACATATATGTATAGAGAATATAATAAACTTCTGAAAATAAATCCGAAAGAGAAGATGAAGTTGCAGATAATTTAGAACACAAGCAACAAATATTTGTATGCATTTTCTAGTTGCCAGGGACTTTACTAGCCATTTTATCATTTAATTCTCACAATGAGTTAAGTATTCATATTCTCATTTCACAGGTGAGAAACTGAGACTGGAGAAGATTTATTTGCCCAAATGCCCATGGGTACTAATAGATACCAGAACTGGGAATCAAAAGCAAGTGGTTCTAAAGCAAAGCTCATATTCTAATCTTATTTTTAATCTTACTAATCTGATCCTTTTTATTCATGTTTTCACTTTTTTTAGAAATTTCAGACAACTTTATTTACATAAAAAAGGATAGGGAAGCTGGTGATGTGTTTATTATCTAAGAATTTTTTTTTAATATTTTATTATTTGAAAACAGAGTTACAGAGAGGGGTAGAGACAGAGAGAGAGAGAGGTCTTCCTTCCGCTGGTTCACTCCCCAGATGACCGCAATGGCCAGAGCTGTGCCAATCCGAAGCCAGGAGCCAGGGGATTCCCCTTGGTCTCCCACGCAGATACAGGGGCCCAAGGACTTGGGCCATCTTCTACTACTTTCCCAGCAGAGAGCTGGATTAGAAGAGGAGCAGCCAGGACTAGAACTGGCACCCACATGGGATGCCGGCACCTCAGGCCAGGGCTTTAACCCACTGCACCATAGCGCCAGCCTCAGAATTTTTAAAATTTTAAAATTTCAATTTTTAACAAGTTTTTAACAGATTCAGTGTACTTTGTAGATACAACTCTAAGAAGGTGATGATCCTCCCTCTCTCCCTCTCTTCCCTTGTCTCCTTCCCACCCTCCTTCTTTCTCCCTTTCTGTCCTTTTTTTTTTTTTTTTTTTTAGTTTTTGAGATAGAATATTTTAAATTTACATGACAGTAAAAAGGCTTTCTACTTTGCTGGATAGGAAGTTGAACAAGTAAAAAGTAAAAAAAACCTACTTTATTAGGAATATAGACAAATATGCTTTCAAATCTTCTGGCATATTAAAGTATGCACTTCCAAACTCCTGTTGCTAATATTGTCCATTTCCTATATTACTTACTCCTTCACTTTCCTAACAACTGTAATTCATATTCTTCTAGAAATTGTTGATAATACTCCATTTCTCCATCATATTCCATTGCTTTACGCAGTGTCCTGAATAATAATGTGGTAGTAGAAGTAAAAATCAAGCCACTATCAGGATGATTCATGGAATTTCTACCACTGATGGTGCTCAGTGTAAGGAACCATGAAGGAACATATATGGAAGATCTCATTTCTTTGGGGGAGCAGGGCTTGGAGTCCTTGAAAGTCCTTTGATGGTTGCAAAAGCCCTTTCTTACCTCTTGATAGCTGTGATAGAGATAATGCAAATTCATAAAAAATAATAACAGTTCTAGCTAAACTAGCTAAATATTTAGAGCTCTACACTTTGTGTCAGGCATTAGACTAAGTGCTTTTTCTGCATTATCTCATTTAATTTTTGATAAAAGTCATACATGGTAAGTACTACAAGAGTACTTCGAAAAGTTCATAGAAAAAAAGGAGTATTTTGATGCAATTTTTTTAAATCTGTGAATAATTTTCTTTCAAAATATGCACTTTCTGTGAACATTTTGAGGACTCCTTGTATTTTGACCTACATGGAGATCAGTATACTAATTGAAATAAGCCAGACTCAGAAAGACAAAGGCTTTCTATGATTTGTGGAAGTTAATATATAAAGTATAGGGGCCAGTGCTGTGGCATAGAGGGTAAAGCTGTCGCCAGCCATTCTGACATCCCGTATGGGCACCCACTTGAGTACCGGTTGCTCCCCTTCCAATACAGCTCTTGGCTATGGCCTGGGAAAGCAGTAGAAGATGACTCAAGTCCGTGGGCCCCTGCATCCACATGGGAGACAGACGAAGCTCCTGGCTCCTGGCTTTGGATCAGCATAGCTCCAGGCATTGCAGCCATTGGGGAGTGAACCAGTGGATAGAAGAGTTCTCTCTCTGCCTCTGTCTCTCTAGCTATGTCTTTCAAATAAATAAATAAATGAATCTTTTATTTATATATATATATATAGAGAGAGAGAGAGAGAGAGAAAGAGTATATGTAGAATATAAAAATTCTGTGGATGTCATGTCATTTGGTATTTAGTAATAAATATTGCTTCACTGATTCATACCATGTAAATAACAATATACTCTTGTTTCCCACATCAAAAAAAAATAGGAAGAATAATAAAGACTCTTGGGGTAATAGTAGTGTTTTGTTCTTAACACAACCAACTTCATTACAGTAAAGTGGTTGTGAGTGTATGCAGAGGATAAAATAACTCATTTTTCTGTATACTTATGTGTATTTCTTGGTATGTATACTGTATTTCAGCAAAATGTCAAAAAATTAAAGATAAGGATAATAAGCTTAGGTAGATTAAATACGCTCAAAGTCTTATGGAGCAGTAAATATATTCTTTTGCAGATTTGATGTATAAAAGCACGAACTCTTCTCCCATGTTTTGTCTCATTGTAGAGCACATCACTTTATATTAATAATTACTTTTCTATTAAGTATATTTTGGAGACTATGTGTAGTTCCATTTATTTCCTTACTTAAAAGAAACACAACTTAGCCAAATATCCTTCAATTGTTTAGTTCTTAGGAATTTTCAGAGCCTGATAGATAATAATAAAATCATTTTGTATCTAGTTTATGAAAATATTATATATTTAAGTGATGTCCAATTCTTGAAGGCTAGTTTTCTTTTATCACTGTAAAATAATTGTATAACCTTATGAAGTATTTTAAAATATATGCATTAAGATGATACTTCAGTTTTATTTGTGAAAGATTGGCATTTTAGAATGTAATAGACATATCAAAGATGATTTGATTTTAAAATGTCTCATTGAAAGAGGAAAAACATTTGAACTAGAAAGGAAAATTTGGCATATGCGAGTTGTTAACTGGTAAAAATAGGTGTCTAATTCTGGAGGAATCCATTATTAAACACTCTGTAGTGAGAAGATAGAAATACGACATCCCACCACCCTTTGTGTCTGATATTTTGCAGTTGCTCCTAATGTTAATTTTGATAGAGAAAATATTCCAAAATAAGCAGCAGAAGTTTCTGTTCTCTTCTTACCTTCAGGGTCTAATTCTCCAAACTGCCATCCATAAGAAGAAGCGTGAACACACACACACGAGAGAGAGAGAGAGAGAGAGAGAGAGAGAGAGAAATGTAATTCGTGTTTGCAGGTCTAGATTGACCTTTCTGCCTGAAGTAATTAAGAGCAATGCAGCCAAAGCAAATGGTCTTGCATTTATACATATTGTTTTTAAGACACAGGCAATTAAAAGTTTTAGAACTTTGCTATGCCCTGTAAAATTTTAAACCCCCTCCTCACAAAGGAGAACACTGGAAGATTCCCAAGATTTTCTTTCAAGAAACATCCTATTAATATTCTCATGTATTGGAGATTTAACATTTCCTATTCTTTCCTTTGCACCTTTTATTGTTCCTATTTACAGTGCACCTGAAACACATTGTGTAATTGGCAGAGAGCCCAGATTTTCCATTTAGAAACAGTTGGATGATTTCACTTTTTCTTCTTCCTTTTTTTTTCAAACAGCAGGTGCTCTACATTGTAAACAATGCCAGTCGCCATAATATTATTAGCTTTTGAATTTTTATTACATTCTTGCCTCCCTACATATTTTAAACTTCAGTGCAAGGAATTTTTGGCACGGGCTCAGCAAGCTCCTTATTTCATAAGGAAGATAGATTCCAGCGAATAGAGTGCTTCATTGTCATTTATAATTAGAAAGTGTAAGATTTACCTAATCATAAAATCACCCAATATTTTCAGGTTTGTTTCTAATTTTCTAGGTAAGACATGCACATCTGTCCCATGCAGAATGCTAATTCCCTTTCAGATGCATTAGTTTCAAAAATGTTTAACCCTTCCATCACCCTTATCTAAATATAACTCTTTTTAGCTTTTCTTGACTGTGAAGACTATAGTTAAAAGCTACTTTTTTTTTCTCTTTAACACTTTTAAAATGGCCAAAGCTCATCAAAATCAATTCATTCAATTGAGTTGTTTCAGCAATCAATGTGTATCACTGCATGATCGATTTGGCTTCAGCCGTCATCCTGGAATAAGGAGATAGCTGAAGCAATACAATTAGCTATGCTTATTGCTAAATGTAATTTATTACATTCCCAGCAATAGTGGCCAAACACCCAGCACAGAAACAGTGTTTGGCACATAGCAAGTGCTCACTAAGTATTTACTGACAAAAATAAATCAGCAGAAAAATTTTCTATTGTCTTCAACAGTTAAAATTTTATTACATGTAATATCTATATTTATGCAAATTTTCTGAGGAAAGTGAGTTCAAAAATCAGCACAAAGTACTCTTAGAAATACTGAATTAAGCAGTTCAAAATGAATTAGCTAGTTAGTTGGTGCATTGCAAAAACTGCTGTGTGCAGACAGACTGAAAAAGAAAAGAAATTATTTGCAGCCTCAAATCTGAATATTCATGTTATTTTCTGAGATGAATTTTAAGATAACACCTAAGATAAATAATATTTAGTATTTCTCTTCACAGGTTGTGAGGAACCTCCCATTAGCTATCCAAATGGGGAGGGGGGTGGAATCAAGCTATTTTATTTCTACGGCTATATTCTTTCCCACTAAACTGCATTTAGAGTTACATTTTTTCCAGATCACTTCAATAAGTGAAAGCCCAACAGAGAACAGATGCAATATAAGAGCAATAAAGGAAGAAAAAAAATTAAAAATCCTTTGTTCTCCCTGCAGTACATCCGTAAATCTATTAGCATTATTTTCCTTTCTTCTCTCTCTCTTTCTCCTTTTTTTTTTCTTGTTTCTGCATCCCAAGCCAAATCTCAAGTTCTCTGAAGCAACCCTTAATCAAGCTCCCCAAAGGCCTACGACTGCATGCAGCAATTTCTCCCCTGCTCTCAGCACAGATGTTTCGAGCACATTCCATTACACCTACATGCCATTACAGCTAATGGCTTACTCTGATGAAGAAAGCTGCTTTCTGCTCAGTGCAGCAAAGGGGAAAATTTCCTCCTGTACAGTTCGATCCCTGCAACAATGAAATGTGGGGGCAGGTGGTACAACAGAACTCTCTAATGTTAATTACATACTGTATTACCCCCAAATTTGGCTGGTCATTAATTATGCTAATTTACCTTCCTGAAAATTAGCACCATCAACGTGAACATTTGAGCAGATTATAGCAAAATGTAGTCTATCATAGTTGCTTGTAAACCTGAACCTTCTGAGCCATCCAAAGAAAAGATTACTGTTATTGAACACAAAAAAACTTAAGAATAATGGTTTATGGCTACACTTGGTCTCTCTCACAGTAGAGGTCCGAATTATCAATAGGATCATATGAAAAGGCAGCAAATTCTTCGAGTATTGACTAGAAATGTGCTTTAGTATTATTTTTAAAACTTCTAAATTTGCTACAGATAGAAACATAGATAACTTCAAACACCAAGGCAAATAAAACAAGTATACTTTAGGCTGAATAAAAATCATAGGTGTTTTTCTGAAGTGAAAAGAGTAGAGGCAAGTGGAAAATAAAACTTTGCTGGCAGTGTCTGGAGCTTTAATGCTACAGAGCGTAGTGATTTTCTTCTATGCATTTTTCATAGAGCCTTGATAAAGAGAGATGCACATTGTCTTCAACAGTGCCTACAGTTATAGATTGTATTTTTTTATTTATTACTCTATAAAAAATTAACATGTCCCCCTTTCCAACTGAAGCACAGATTTTACCATATTGATTATAGGCTTAATAAAGTGTGCGAATCAGGTTAGGCTTGTTTTCCATATGAATTAAATAAGTACAATTTCATTTTGGCCTGCTGAAATTGATTGGATTTCAGAAGTAAATAGAATATCTTCTCTATGGAGTGAACAATCTCCGTTTCCTCTTCAAGGCTGCTGTTTCCTTCTATCCATCTCCAAGAAGCCATCATCATATTAACATAGATGACAATCTGGCAAGGAGGTGCTGATCAAAGATAAATTTCACACTCGCACTTCGCATTTTCTAATTACACCATCTGTGTCAGACTCTTTCGTGGCAGTTCTGCCCAATCTGTCAAATGCTTCGTGCCTATGGGAATGCAGAGGAGCTGAGATCGCCTTGTCTCTCCCAACCCTCCCAGCCGATCCATCACCCCCAATCGGAACTGGGCAGAGATATTAGTCTAATTGGGGCCTGGAATGAAGGTTCCAGGTTGCATGCGAGATGAGGTGTTTGGAGGACTCAAGTTGGAATCATATTCCAGGGGCTGCCCTGGCTTGTGGAGGCTGAGAAGGAGCCATGCATGTGATATCAGGATGGGAGGGGTGAAGACAAGAGAACATTTTTTTTAAAAGAACCATGAATGAGAAAGTGTCTTCTTCCATTTCCCTCTGTTTCTCTCTGACACAGTATAGATAAATGATTGTGAACAGCCTCTGATGGAGAGCGTTCTTTTTTTTTTTTAATTATAATGTGATAAAACATAAGAATAAGGAGTTAAACCAAATATCCCAATGGATAAGCCCAGATCTAATCCAATCAAGGCCAAGAAAATAAATCAAGCAGTTCTCCCTAAATCACACAAATGAGTTTTTGTGAAAAGTCTATGATACTCACAACTGCACACAACAGACTAAAAACAAGAGACACAGAAGGCTGCTGGCTGCTTTAATAAAGAACTTTCAGATATATATTAAACTTTCAGATCCACTTTGATCTCGCTTTTTTTTTTTTTAATTTAGGGTGACAAAGTCCATGACATACCAAAGAAAAATGAAATGATTGCCCTTTCAAATGAAAGCCATGGCATAGCTAACTATTTTTAGATATTGATTTCTTTCTGCCACATGTCACTGCCTTTAAGCCATGTTGCAACCGATGCCAAGGTAAGTGAATAAATACAATAACTCATTTTTAACTCTTCAAGGGCCTACACTTGTATGTTAATCCACAAATGGTACTGCTATGAAACAAGGAGAATCTTTTATTTAAAATTTAAGCAGTTCTTAGGATAATACTATCTCTGTTGCCCTGGAGAAATGTGAAATCACTTTTTTAAAATGTATTTATTTATTTGAAACTCTGAGTTACAGTGACAGGGAGATACATAAATAAAGAGATCTTCCATCTGCTGATTCACTCCCCAGGTGGCCATGCAACAGCCGGGGCTGGGCCAGGTCGAAGTCAGGAGCCAGGAGCTTCTTGCAAGTCTCCCACATGGGTGGTAGGGCCCAAGCACTTGGATCATCCTCTGCTGCTGTTCCAAGGCTGTTATCAGTGAGCTGTATTAGAAGTGGAGCAGCCAAGACACAAACCAATACCCATGTCAGATACCAGCCACGCAGGTGTCAGCTTTACCCGCTATGCCACAATGTCGGCCCCGTGAGGTCACTTTTAATCATCTGCCATGAGAACCTCTATGTTAAAACAGGAACTGGAAAATAATAGCAGTTAATATTTTCTTGGTTCTTCATCCTATAAATGTCACTCTTTCCATCTCTTACATTTTTGAAACATGCACATGAAAGTGTCTTGAAGATTATAAAACACCCTAAAATTTGTAAGGTCATATTTCTTAAGCAGTTATGTATTTATACCCTGTCTCAAATTCCATAGAATTTCAAGTAGCTCATTGGTAGTTGACTGGAGAGATCTAATCCCAAAAACATTATTCCAATGACCAGATGCTTAAGAAGGACTTCTCACGTCTTCTTTGTGTGTTGTGAGAAGACAACACTTGAAGGGCAAGAACCATGTCTCCCTGGTCTTTGTCTTGTATATTATACATGATCATAAGTTTATTATTAAATGTCAGGCATTGTGGTGCAGCAGGTGAAGCTGCTGCTTCCGATGCCCACATCCCACATCAGAGTTCTGATTAGAGTTGGTTACTCCACTTCCCATCCAACTTTCTGCTAATGCACCCTGAGAGGTAGCTTGGAACTCTTCACCCATGTGGGAGAACTGGGTGGAGTCCTTGAGTGAAGAGAGAGGAAGAGAGAGAGAGAGAGAGAGAGAGAGAGAGAGAGAGAGAGATTGCTCATGCTTCAAATAGCCATAACAGCTGTGGCTGGGCCAAGCTGAAGCCCAGATCTGCAACTCTACCTGGATCTCCCATACATATGGGTGATAGTGTCCTAAAGGTTTCATTGTAAGGGCATAAGTGGATAAAATTTCATCCTCTACTCACAGTGATGGTTTTCTCCATGGGAAGAAATCCACGGGCACAGTGACTTTATGGTTGTTTATAATTTCCAGATTAAGATAAATCCTCATTTCAAACATTGTGATTGCACTAGACCTGGGCATTTGTGAAGGATCCCCTTAGTAAATGCTGTCATTCAATTACTTAGTCACTCACCTTGCTGAATTCAGCTCTAAGGGGACATTGGATATGAGTAGGGGCAGATAAATTTTTGTTCTCAACTATCGTCATACAACACTCTCCAATGTTTAGAACCCACCTGTCGTCTTCTCTAATCGCATGAATTTCTACAAAAGCAGAAATGAATGTTCTGAAATCTTATGCATTTTCAGAGAGGAAAGGGCTACTTCTAGCATTATTTGAAGAGTTCTGGAATACTAACGTTTCTTCATTCTGCTTAAAGCATATTGATTATATAATAGGTAAATACGGGGGAAGCCTGTTATAATGGATAATCTTCAAATTTAAAACTGAACTATTCTTTGTTATGCTTTGCTTTACTATACTTGAAAGAACAATTTTCTTTGTATATATAAGGTCCTTAACAGTACTAAGATATTTATGACATACTTTTAGGTTTGAGATACTCACATATTTTAAAAAAGAAAAGATCTCTGGAGAGTTCACTGCGGTACTTCAACACAAATAGTTTTCAAGCACACAATGATTTATATCTTTTTTAAATCCACAGGTAAAACTAAGAAAACAATAAATATTTTTGAGGAAGCAAAAAGCCACAGCGACTTGAGGAAGTCAATAACAATTTCTTAACCATCCACAGTCTCTTCCACAACTCAGCTCCTGCCCCAGCACCCACTTCCATGTCATGTTTCCATTAAGCACTAAAAACCAAAAATAAAAGAATTATGTCACAACTTTGCAATCCAATCCAGGGAATTATGCATTCTTATTTCAGTAATACTTGTATGTATAAATATTTCAAGAATAAAGATTATTTTTGTGCTCTGTGGCTCACCAAAACTCAACATCTCAAAGTATAATATTTACAAAAAGGAAAAGTAACGTTTTGGCCCCGTATTCACTGAGCTGTCTCCTAGATAAGGCATTAGGGATGGGAAAACTCCAGCTTCACCTCCACCATCCTGAAAACTAAACGAAAAAAAGCCCCACTGCCAATTCTGTTTCCTCTTGATCACTGTCCAATCCCAGTCCAGCATGCTATGTTTCACACCCCATTTAGAGCATGCTTGGAGGAGCACCCAAAGATTTGGAAGTAAGCTCAAAGCTTATCTTCATTCTCCAGACATCAGCAGTGTGAAAAATGGTTCTTTTAAAAATAACGTTTCCTGTTCTTCCTGCTCTGGTCAAGTCAAAAATTCCATAGAGACCGTTGTTCTCATGGAATGTTGGCACTTTGTCTGCTAGGCACAATCAGAATCTGGATGTCCAGAGTGGTGGAAATTAAAACCAATTGAAAAATCTCAAATTAGGACCACATACACAAATGTTAGGGAAGAACATCTGATAGAGCCAGAATTCTCAGGGAGCTTACTCTGTCTGTATGAGCATTTGGTCCGTTCAGTCCAATCTGACTCAGTTCCATCCATAGGATTCAGGAGAATTTTTTAAAAATAATCTTTACCTTTAAATAATTTCTTACCAGGAATAAAAGAGCTTGACCGGCAAATAGAAACAATTGTAAATGTAATAAGATTAACCTACATTTTTTAAAGAGATATGATTTGGGGATAGAAAATAATGTATGAGGATTTTTCTGGGATAGCAGCCTTCTCACAAGAGCTGCTCACTAATAAGCGGACTTAAGTATTCATAAGAGGACTTCAAAAAACTTTTGGAAGTTGTAGTTAAAATATGTTTATTTTTGTGCAAATCGAATAAATCCAGGCACAGTTCTTCATAATACGCATCTTCTACGTGTTTTTAGAAGACCTTTCCTAAGCATGATTTTAGACATTAATACAATGTAGCCAATGAGAGGTGCAGTTAATATTCTATAGTTACTTGTAGATAAATCGTTCCTATTTAATTTACTGAAATATTCAACAAATTCCTCCCCATAATATATATTTATTTTTCTAAATGTTATTATATTACCTTTTAAACTTTACTTATTATATGATTTTAAAATTCATTGATTTACAAACCAGTTGGTTTATAAAATCATAAATGTTATGTGAGACAGTTTTCTTATGGAGAAAGACAGAATGGGAGAGATAATGTACCATCTTTTGGTTTACTCCCTAAAGGCCCTTAATGGCTGGGACAGAGCCAAGCCGAAGCCTGGAGCCCGGGAACTCAAGTCAGGTCTTCCCCAAGAGTAGCAGAGACCCATCGGCCTGAGCCATCACCGGCTGCTTCCCAGAGTCCACGTTAGCAAGGAGCTGGAATGGGATACAGAGCTGGGACTCAAATGTAGCAATTCTGATGTGGGTCATCTTACCAGTTATGCCAGACACCCATGTCTGGAACCTTTTTTAACAGACCCTTTGGTGAAAACTGTTTTGGAGTTTGACTCAGGTTGACTTCTATCACTGGGGTAAATGTATCACTTGGTAATGAGCTCTTAGTAACCAAAGTGTGAGCAAATGCCCTCAGTGCCAGCATGAATACCTGGTGATTCTGTCTTCCCACAGGTTTCAAGAGGTTGAAGCTTTCAGCCATGAAGGCACTCAGCAAAAATAAAAAATAAATCATCCTGATTTTTTTAAAAGTTTTGAAACCTTAGATTTGAAAGGAGAAAGCATTTTGCAAGAACCAAGGACAATGGTGCAGTTACGGTGAAAAGAATTTGAAATTCTTCACTCACATCAAATATTTGTACATAGTATTAGATGTATTTTTTATGCACATTTACTTTTTAAATTAAAAAATACCAGGTGAGCACATTTAAAATGAAGCCTTTTTCCTCTAAATTCTGGGTTGTAGGTAGAATTTTTAAAAAAAATTTTTAAGATTTATTTATTTGAAAAGCAGAGTTACAGAGAGGCAGAGGCAGAGAGAAAGATCTTCCATCTGCTGATTCACTCCCCAAATGGCTGCAAAGCTCAGAGCTGGCCTGATCCAAAGCCAGAAGTTTCTTTTGGGTCTCCCATGTGGATGCAGGAGCCCAAGGACATGGCCCAGTGCTTTCCCAGGCCATAGCAGAGAACTGGATCGGAAGAGGAGCAGCCAGTACATGAACCGGCGCCCATGGTGGTTGCTGGCACTGCAAGTGGTGGTTTTACCTATTATTCCTTAGTGCTGGCCCCAGGACTTTTTAATCTTAATCTTAAGTGTCCAGTATATATCTAAACTGGCTTCTATTCAAGCAAGGATAGGAATTCCATGCCAATGTGCAGAGTGAAGGATGCATTGCCCAACAGCACGCTTGCAAGATGAATCCCCTGTCAGTATGTCCAAGACTAAGTGAGCAAGACACACTTAGTTCTATGTTGCAGACATGTTTATCACACTCAGAAGTAGACCCACAAATAGGTTTTCAAAGGATAGAGTGTTCAGCAATCCAGTTTTGAAAAATTCATTTGCCACTTACTGAGCATATAAAGTGACAAGAAGGAGAGCAAAAGCTGTGGTTTGGGACTAAACTCAGAATGTGAACCATGCATCTCTCCTTTAGTACATGTGTAACTTCAGAGGAATTATTTTGCTTCCCTTTGAGCAAAAGAGGTATAATATTGCTTACCTTATGAGTTTCAATGAAACTTGAGTTAGAAATCATAAACACACATATATTTACATATATGTAAAAATATCTACTAAGTAATACCTAAACATGCTAACTGATAAACAAATGCATGTATGGATCAATTTTTATACCTTCCTGTTGAAATATAAGCTAGAGAATTTTAGGGCCAAAATTGAAGTAAAAGAGAAAAAAATATACCTTTTGTATAGCTGCCAATAACAAGATTTAATATTAGATATGAACAATATTCAGTGTGATTTAGAATTGTGGGAAACGTGACTTCTCACTTTTAAGATTTCTCCTTCTTGTTCGTGAGTCTCTATTGTTAGTTGAAGTAGAGATACACAAAGAGGAGGAAGAAATTTTGATGTTGCTTGACGTGAGATGATGACAAAATGTGCAGTTAAAATTCTATCTCCTTTTGGAAGATTTTTTGTCTATTTAAGGTTTCTTTCCAGTGATATTTTTTATTTAAACTATTCTTCCTCTTCCACATTTTCAAAATCACACCTGGCTAAGAACAGAGTTTCTGTAGCTTATGGTAACCGTATACAGGGTCTCTTTTCCACCTATCCCCTGTATCCTTGTTGATATCTTTTCTTTCTTTCTTTTTTTATTTTATTTTTTCTTTATTTTTTTTTATTTTTAACTTTTATTTAATGAATATAAGTTTCCAAAGTACAGCTTATGGATTACAATGGATTCCCCCATAATGTCCCTCCCACCCGCAACCCTCTCCTTTCCCACTCCCTCTCCCCTTCCATTCACATCAAGATTCATTTTCGATTCTCTTTATACACAAGAGATCAGTTTAGCATACATTAAGTAAAGATTTCAACAGTTTGCTCCCACACAGAAATATAAAGTGAAAAATACTGTTTGAGTA
This sequence comes from Oryctolagus cuniculus, assembly GCF_964237555.1. Classification (NCBI taxonomy): domain Eukaryota; kingdom Metazoa; phylum Chordata; class Mammalia; order Lagomorpha; family Leporidae; genus Oryctolagus; species Oryctolagus cuniculus. The sequence goes on from NC_091437.1 coordinate 117,889,177, forward strand.
CTAGTTATAGCATTAAATCTCAATGTACCGCACATTAAGGACAGAGATCCCACATGAGGAGTAAGTGCACAGTGACTCCTGTTGTTGACTTAACAAATTGACACTCTTGTTTATGGCATCAGTAATCACCCTAGGCTCTTGTCATGAGCTGCCAAGGCTATGGAAGCCCCCTGAGTTCACCGACTCTGATCATATTTAGACAAGGCCATGGTCAAAGTGGAAGTTCTCTCCTCCCTTCAGAGAAAGGTACCTCCTTCTTTGATGATCCATTCTTTCCACTGGGATCTCACTCAGAGATCTTTCATTTAGGTTTGTTTTTGTTTTTGTTTTTGTTTTGTTTTGTTTTGTTTTGTTTGTTTGTTTGTTTTTTCCCAGAGTGTCTTGGCTTTCCATGCCTGAAATACTCTCATGGGCTTTTCAGCCGGATCCGCATGCCTTAAGGGCTGATTCTGAGGCCAGAGTGCTGTTTAGGACATCTGCCATTCTATGAGTCTGCTGTGTATCTCGCTTCCCATGTTGGATCATTCTCTCCCTTTTTTATTCTTTCAGCTAGTATTTGCAGACACTATTCTTGTTTATGTGATCCCTTTGGTTCTTAGTCCTATCATTATGATCAATTGTGAACAGAAATTGATCACTGGGACTAGTGAGATGGCATTGGTACTTTTGCCACCTTGATGGGATTGAATTGGAATCCCCTGGTATGTTTCTAACTCTACCGTTTGAGGTAAGTCAGCTTGAGCATGTCCGGAATTGCACATCTCTTCCCTCTCTTATTCCCACTCTTATATTTAACAGTGATCATTTTTCAGTTAAGTTTCATCACTTAAGAATAATTTATTTTTTATTTTTATTTTTCATTTTTGACAGGCAGAGTTAGACAGTGAGAGAGAGAGAGACAGAAAGAAAGGTCTTCCTTTTCCGTTGGTTCACCCCCTCAAGTGGCCGCTACAGCCAGTGTGTTGAGGGCAGCACACTATGCCAATCCAAAGCCAGGAGCAGGTGCTTCCTCCCGGTCTCCCATGAGGGTGCAAGGCCCAAGGACCTGGGCCATCCTCCACTACACTCCCGGGCCACAGCAGAGAGCTGGACTGGAAGAGGAGCAACCGGGACAGAGACACGGAGAGAGAAAGAGACACAGAAAGAGAGCTTCCATCTGCTTTAACACTCCCTTATGTTCACAGTGACTGAGAGTATGCCAGGCCAAAGCCTGGAGACATGAACTCAATCCAGATCTCCCACAAGGGAGGCAGGAACTCAATTACTTGAGTCATAATCAATGCCTATCAGTGTTTGCATTTGCAGGAAGCTGGAATCAGGAACCAGGGCCAGAACTCTACCCTGGGTACTCCAACATGAGTTATAGGCATCCTAACTGGTATCTTAACTATTAGACCAGACACCTACTCCTCTGTCCTTTCTTTAGGCATCCTGAATGCCCTTTGTCAAGGATGAAAACTCCTGAAGCAGAGCACTTCACAGGAAATGAGTAAAATTTAAGTTCACCATTTACATTTTGATATTCACCAGCAGTTATGGGCAAATCTAGGAAAAAGGCCTTGTATGACTCTATAGAAGGCTATCACAATAATTGAGTCAGAGTATGTATGGAGCTTATACTTTAAAGACATATTAGAGAATATTTTCCCAAACCTCTCTGTAGACAGATAAATTGCCTTTTGAGAAATATTTAGAGCCATGCACTTTCTAAGAAAAATGCTGTCAGGAGCAGTAGATTTGGAAATATGCAGCATGGCATGGTAGAAGACTTTTCTCTAAAATGACTGCTCTCTCATGGCATCAATGCAAGATCCTTGGATTGTCAAGTAGTATACAAGGATGACTGCCACCAGCGGGTACAAAGTCAGCAGTACTCAAACTAACCAGGAGAACCAGAGAGCTCTTTTCTATCCAGGCAGAGTTACATGCAGTCTGTCCTAGCATTTAATGTCCAGGAGACTTTGCCTCAATTCTTTTTCCTTGAAATGACCCAATACGGCCCCATGCCAACCAGGTCCTATCAGGAAGCTGAAGCAGGCCAGTTGTGCTCATGACAAATACTTTAGACTCATTATCCATTTCAGATATCTTTCCATTTCCTTCCTGTTATCACATAAACCAGAAAATTCACATCTACCTCCAATATATTAGACCTTTAGTTTCCTTTCTTTTAATCTGTAGCTTTATTTGAGAACTTCAGTTACAATTCATCTCTATGGCTCTTCATTCCAGACTAAAGTACCTTGGTCGGTACAATCTGCTTTGGCCAGGAGTTTGGGCCTCATTTCCTGGCTCTATCTGCTTCAGGAGAGTTACAAGAAGGGAATTCAGGCAATAAATGTTGCCAATTAATTCTGATATTTTCTGCAATATATGTCCTTTAGCAGAAACAGCACCCTATGACTTTTGTCCATTGCCACTGTGTTAATTTTATTGCTCTGAATTACATTTAGGTTTCTTCTGGGAGCGAGTGGTAAAATTAGGCATGAAAAGGAAAGTTGTATTAAAGACAAAGGAAGACAGAGATCAGACACAAGATCAGACACAGGTGCTCCAGAACACAGGGAGAGCAAGCAAGTGCACTTCCTTCTCTGGTAAGCACAGCTGAGTGGAACTTACATTTTTGGAATTCTTCTGTTTCACAAACCAGACACTTAACCATGATGCAGTGTTTAATACTCCCAATAATGCTAGGCAATTGGTATTTGTCCCTGTGCTTCTCCTCAAAGGAAACTGAAGTTTAGAGAAAGTAAATAATTTGCCCAAGTTTAGGAAGTATTACCTGCCACAGCAGAACTTCCAATCCACCTCTGTTGAATAAAACTACTTCTGTTCCTGATTCCCTTCCCACAGCTTTACTAGGCAAGGAAGACAATCAGAGAGAGAACCCTGACGCCCTTATGAATGTTCAAACTCTCCCTATCTTTGCAAATGGATGGTTAAGCCTACTTGGACTTATTCTCTTCTGGGTCTTGTCTCAGCACCTTCATATTTTTAAGTGTCCACATCTGCATAACACCTTGTTACTGAAAGGAAAAATAAAAGGCAAGTGAACACAGCAAAGACTATGTCCTCTAGAACTTTATAATCATCAACAAATGGGTGAGAGGAATAGAAAAGGGAAACCCATTCCCCAAATAGGTACTCGGAATCAAGGTAATCCCACTACAAGATCAGACCCCACTGAATACACAGGGTCTCCCTCAGGAACCAGTTTGCCAAAGTTTGTCACTGTTGGGGAACAAGGGTAGAGAGTGAGGTGTGATTGGTTTAACCTGGACAATGAAAATTTTCCCAGACCTCAGTTTGGCCTCTTTTCCAGGTACTCTTCCAGTATCGCAAGTCTGCTTAAGTCAGTTTCAAGCAAGGCTTTTCATCAGCTGTCTGATGAACTGAGGGAGCCCCTCAGTTCTTCTGAATGTTTTGTTTAGCTATTATATCACGCTTTGCTGTGCTACTCATTGCGTGTGTGTGTATGCTGTGGACGGAGTCAGATTTCAGTCAGGCAGACCAGCTTGGTGTGTACAGCAATGAGAGAGTGACTCAGACATCTATTTCTTTTTCTTTTCTTTTCTTTTTTTTTTTTTTTTTTTTTTGACAGGCAGAGTGGACAGTGAGAGAGAGACACAGAGAGAAAGGTCTTCCTTTGCTGTTGGTTCACCCTCCAATGGCCGCCGCGGCCGGCACGCTGAGGCCGGTGCATCGCGCTGATCTGAAGGCAGGAGCCAGGTGCTTTTCCTGGTCTCCCATGGGGTGCAAGGCCCAAGCACTTGGGCCATCCTCCATTGCACTCCCGGGCCATAGCAGAGAGCTGGCCTGGAAGAGGGGCAACCGGGACAGAATCCGGCGCCCTGACCGGGATTAGAACCCGGTGTGCTGGCGCCGCAAGGCGGAGGATTAGCCTAGTGAGCCGTGGCATCGGCCAGACATCTATTTCAAAGTGCCTGCCATTCTTATAACATTTCAAAGTAAAACGAAATTAGGAGTGGAGGACTGGTAGGATGCTTTCCATTGTCCTTAAGAAACAGGCTTCTTTTCATGTTTCAAAACCAGAGTTGGCAGTAAACTAGTATAAAGTGCTGACTTAGCCTATTTCTGTTCAACGTATTAAATAATAACATCCTACATAAGGAAAGAACGTTTCATAGACTCAGCTATGCCTGACAGGGATAAAGTGTATGAGTATTTAGACTATGTCTAATGGCCACAAAAGTAAAGGGGGCAGAGATTTTGTCAGAAAACCTTCTATATAAATGCATCAAAATCTGAAGTCGTGGTGCAAAGAAGCTAGCAATGATATCTCACAGGAGTGTAAAAATCTAAAAGTTACTTTCAGAAAATTTTCATATTTTTTCTCACTCACCAGCGAGCAGATTATTAGAATTGCGCACACTTATATGATATTCTTACATAGTTGCTTTCTCTAATGGCTGTTTCAGTTCTATGTAAACCTTGGAATTTAAAATATTATTTTCTGTCTTCTTAATAGATTTTCCTTTTCAAAGATGCATTATTCATTTATACTTTATTACTCAGAAAGAAAAGGATTAATAAAGAAACTGTACCTGTCCAGTTTCAATGTCAAACTCTGCTGAGAAAATCAAGTCAGAGCCCAGCTGGTCTAAAAACCTATCACACTTTTTGTGGTGGATGTAATCTTGGGCATTATAAATCGTGTATGTGTACTATATAATTATATTGTCCGTAGATTTATGCAACTCCATTGCATATTTCATTACTTTTTCTTGGTCTACTTATTAAAACTACATTTTACATGTCTAATAATGCAATTCAAATTGTAGCAAATATGAAACACTGACATGCAGGCATAGGGAAATGATGCCTGAGCAATTTAACCCAATTCACTGAAGGACAGGAGAATTACCTTTTTATTGTAATGAGCCGTGGAGGGTGGTTCAGGCTGCTTTTTCACATTTGTGATTTTGCTATCCACCTTTCTCTCGAAATCTAAAGCCCTTGTCAGCTCATACGGAAAACTTGGATGCAATTCCTACTATCATGCTCTCATCCAAGAGAAGGCGGTGGTTGAGGGAAGGCGGGGGACTGCCTGTTGGTTTACAGGAAATCCGAATACCCATGGGATGCTTTTCAGAATCCAAACAAAGTTCAAAACATAAACATTCCACGTAATTTGTTGTTTCCATACATCATTTGCCTCTTACAAAAAAAAAAAAGACTGAAAAAAAATTTTAATGTGTGACTACAGTGACAGAGAGTGGGTGCCAACAGCTCTCTGGATGGCTTTTTATCTCATTCCCTTAGTGAAAACAGTTAACTAGGCACTGGTGAGAGATTCCGTAACTGCACAACACAAAGCTGGCGCCCGCGCCAAGTGTGGCATGCCAGATGTGTGAATACATTCTGGAGCTCAGCATCAGCAACTCCAACAGCCCGCCGTAGCCATTCATCTAGAGACCTCTGGGAGTTCCGGGTAGCGCTGTAAAACCCAGCCCCTGCCAAGGCTGCATCAGATAAAGCCATCAATGCATTGTAAAAAAAGACACAAAACCTATTTCATGGGCTGCACTGATCAAGCAATTACAATCATTGACTACATTAAGCAAAGAAACAGCGGGGTGCCCTATAAAATTGACTGCCAACTTGAATAATCAATAGACTCCATGTAGAGTAAATTAAATAACTGAAAAACTATTTGGAAAAGCTGAAGTTAAAAAGCCAATCAGTAATCCCTCATCCATGGCAAAACAACCCTGCTTCCAAAAGATCCTTTGGTTAGCTTTAATATTTATCCTTGGGAAATTCTGGGACAGTGAGCTTTGGAGGAGGGAAAATTCTTCCACCTCTTTTATTCTTCTTTTTCCTAACTGTACATTTAAGTGGAATGTTATTTATAATCAATTGATGAGCCCCTCCAGTCATCTGTAGTCGCAGGAAGGTTGCGACTAAAAGTCAACATTATGAAGAGAGGCATAAAGGCTGCGTATGGTCATCTTAAACCCGGGGCTTTCAGTCACAAGACTTAATATATACACAATAAAGAGATAGATATAAATGGTAGAATAATTTAAAGATTCTTTTAAAGGATCAAATTTAGTATAAAATAAAACCATGAACTTGGAAAAACGGAGCAATAGGAAAGCCTTTTTGAGGTTGTTGCTGATGAACTTCCTCACTACAGAGCTTCCCCCACAATGAGTTTTTAAAAAACACAGCAATCACCACCAAATCTCGCATTTCCCTCTTCCTGATCTATTTTTATCCCTTTTGCTCCACTGGAAAGTGACAAAACATGTTCAGAAAAATAAATGGTAATTTATATTTTATGTTATTGGTGCCATGAAAAGTTTACATTATTTTGCAAGAAATTATTTACTCATTTATACACACACATTTGTTTGTTTTGTTTCTGGCTAGGGAAAACAGCAATCCCTAGGCTGTTGCCCTATTGTTTTATTAGAAAATTTGGGAGAAAAAAAATGGCAGAAATTTGAAAATGATTTTTCCTTACAGATCAACAACAACAATGACAACAAAAAACACAAGCCAGTTTTGGTAGGTTTGCTTTGTGATTAAAATGTGGTGATAATAATTTCAGATCTTAGGAGCAAGGTTAGTTGGTAGTGATTGTATCATCTGAATGTGAAGATGGCAAGCCTGGAAAAATTACCAGTATCTCTGTGTGCTCAACAAATATATTTTCTGCCAAAAGAGAAAGGAAATATTTAAAATCATTATTGCAGAAACAATACCGTTTTCTTTGTAGTCAAGCCTGTTTCTGAAAACAATATATTACAGTAATAGTATGAAGACACCTACGGCACTGATGAATACATCATTAAGCAGGCATTATTGCTGTTCCCTCTGAATGTAAGATCACCCTGATATTATGAATGATTTGCATATTAACGAAAATAATATCGAGGTGTATTTAATGTGGCATTTGAATTAACTCTTAACAGCATGCAAGTTCTTTGGGGCCAAGCTAAGGAATAAATTGCAAGATGAATTTGGAAATAATTGGGACTAAGTAGGCTTTTAGAAACTAGGTATCTTGGAAATATCTGAGGGGTATTATTTTAACACATTGGTGTATTTTATGGTGCTGCCTACAGTGGAACACTATAAATTAGTTGTCAATAAACAGCTTGTTTTAACAACACTCTGCTTCCTTTCCTCTTAAATCTAATAGGAACAAAACCCTCTAAAATGGTATATTTAATGAGCAAACTTCATTTGAAAAAACTGCACAAGGAAAAGGAGAAATATGATGAACTAAAAATGATTATGTGTCACAATAAAATTCTCCAACTTGTCGGCTGATGAGATGATAATGTTACCCATAAAAGCAGAAGGAGCAAAGTGCTGCTGAGCTCCTGATAAAACGTCTTATTGAAACCCATTGTATTTACTTCTTATTAGATTCTGAACTCAAATAGATCTTGATTGTTGAGAGCTTGGGTATTTAAAAGCTTTAAGATCATCAATTACATTACTCATAATTTCCACATCTGCCTTTCCCACTGCAATTCAGAGAGAGAGAAAGACTATTATAACAGCCTTCCTGCAACTTGATTACTGGGAGACTCTGTTACAATGTGCACTTGAAATGCTGTTAAGATGTGAACTTAACTGCAATTTTCAGTTTTATGGAACTACTCCTACATGGATAGCTTTTGGTAATAATTGAAATAAAATGGTAAGAGACCTGGCTGGCCACGAGGGAGAATGGAGGGCCACCCTCAACCCAGACCCCTGCAGGGCTACAAGGAAAGCTTTCCTTTCACAGCTACCCAGTTTCACCCTCCTGCTAAAAATGAACTTCGTGGGAGCTAATATACATTTTGTCTTAAACAAAATAATAATTAAAATAGCCATTATGTAATTGAATAGTTTGGTTATGTTTATGCTGGGTAGAAGCAGGCTATGGGGAAAAGGAACCTAGAGAATTCTTTCTGTCAAAATGTTGCCAAGAAAGCACAGTTTTTTGTTTGTCTGTTTGTTTTCGGAAATACCTTGTTGTTTCTGAATTCCTGGTGGAGAGGAGAAGACATGGCGGGTGGGGGCTGTTTTTCAGTCTCCTGAACACTTGCTGTGTTTTTAAGGTTCAGATGCCCTTAGATGAAGAGTTTAAAGTAACCTGTTACATTCCAATAAAGCATCTCAAAACACTGCATTGTACACATATAAATGCTTATTTTGTCCCATTTGTTCTCACCATACCCAGCAATGGGAATATGAGAGGGTCAAGTTGTTCATGAAGTGTGACCTCAGGGTCTAATTTATAACCAAAATTCTCTATTCTGTTTGGTTGTGGAGATTTTTTTAGAAAGCTTTTATTTAATAAATATAAATTTCATAGGTACAACTTTTGGAATATAGCAGTTCTTCCCCCAAACCTGCCCTCCCACCTCAATTCCTGTCCCACCTTCTACTCCTTCTCCCATCCCATTCTTCATTAAGATTCATGTTCAATTATCTTTAAATACAGAAGACCAACTCTATCCTAAGTAAAGATTTCAACAGTTTGCACCAATGCTGACACACAGAGTATAAAGTACCTCTTGAAGACAAGTTTTACCATTAATTCTCATAATACAACTCATTAAGGACAGAGGATCTACATGGGGAGTAAGTTCATAGTGACTCCTGTTGTTGATTTAACAATTAACACTCTTTTATGACGTCAGTGATCACCCAAGGCTCTTGCGTGAGCTGCCAAGGCTACGGAAGCCTTTTGAGTCCACCTTCAGTATTTAAACAGGGCCATAAACAAAGTGGAAGTTCTCTCCTCTTTTTAGAGAAAGGTACCTTGGCTGTGGTTTACAATCACAAACAAATACATACAAATATATGCATACACAGAGAGAAGTAAGGACATGCCTTCCCAGAACAAAAAAAAAATAATATTTTTAATTGCAGTATTGGAAGTCTTGAGGACAGGAGAGAAAAATTGAGAAATATTTCTCTAGAAATGACTCCTCCTGGAGAAAGATGCAATTCCTGCAGCTTTGCCTTTTCAGGAATGCTTTAAAATCTTTTCCTTTTTCCTCTGAATAATCAGTTCTGAGATCAAACTCTTAGTAAATCTAAGGCCTATCAACTACTCCTAAACACAAAGGAAGGATTTGTTGGTTCTTGACAATTCCTACAGATTTTAGAGCACTTTATTGTTCACAGGATAAAGGTTTTATTCAGCATTTAATCTGTATGCAACGTAAGGTAATTAAGCAAACAGAGAGATCAGACCATACTATTAGAGATTTTTTTTCATTAAATCCATTTGCTGTCAAGAAATAAAAGTTTGCATAAGGGATGAATTCTTTTTTCTTCCTCTCCCCTTGTCTGCCACAAAAAAAAAAAAATAATACGAGAAAATAATTGATGTCACTTCACCCAAGGAACAACGGTTTACAGGTCCTGTGACAGTATTTACATGTACAGAAACATCTGGAACATGTGTTAGAACTGATGAGGACAAAGTACAAAATGTTCTCAACATTTTCCCCATAAAATAGACGTTGAAATGTATTCTGCATACACAGTTACAGAATTATTCAGAATTGTCACAAGCAAAACTAAAAATCACCATGACAGGAAATGCAATAAAGAATTTTTAGTAACAGGAAAGAAATTGACCCCCATCTAGGAAGAACTTAAAGTACAAGTGTTTATGTCTAACAATGAAAAAATAGATGGTAGATCTATCTTGTGATGCTCATTTAGATTTTGTTAGTTTAGGTAGATCCAAGAATACTCTCAGTTCACAGGATTAGAACAAAAAAGTACACCTGCAGAATTTCGTTATTCTTTCATGGAACCAGGGCTAGCTACCCACTTCATGTCTGTGATTAACCAGATCTACATAAAAGCAGAAGACCGATTTCAATTTATTATTTTAATTACTTTCTGTCTTTCCCATTCCATAAAAGACGCAGAAAATAACACTCCTACATGATTTGAACTCTGTGATGTTCTCAGAGATTGGCTCCTGTTTAAACTGGCAGTCACATGTAAGGGAAATCAGGCAATACTCGTAGTGGACATGCGTTTCTACACACATGGCACTATCTGGCTCAAGGCTCTGTAACAACACAGAAAGCACCTAAAGGATGTCCAAAAGAAGTGCTAAGCAGAGGGCTGAGGGCCTTATTTTTTAACACCTTGTCTAGTTTTCTACCTAGTATGTCACTTTCTTCATCACTGAAACAAATATAATGTTAGCTAATCAGCACAGGGGCTGTGTTGATCAAGCATTAATTAAGCATTTTGGCCTGAAACCATTTTTGACCATTTTGGCCCGAAACCATTTTTGACCTGAAACACAAATCCAAAAATTTTTCAAAGAAAGAAATAAAAGAAATACAAGGGCTTTGGTAATGTCATCCAAGTTTCTTATTAAATAACTATTGGCAAACCAATATGTGCCAGTTTAATTCTTTCCCAAAGTATCTGTGGCACATATTTGGCAGGTAGCAGCAGCATTGCCAATTTCCAATCAGAGTTGAAAGAAACCTGATTCCTGAATTCCCTACAATTAATTCCATTTGGTAGATAGGATGACTCATCACTAACCATCTTTTGCTTTGTTTTCTTTTACTTTTTATTTATATTTGAAAAGCAGAGAGACAGAGAAAGAGAGAGAGAGATAGAGATCTTCTGTCTGCTGATTGTCCAAATAACTGCAACAGTCAAGGGCTGAGCCAGGCTCAAGCTAGGAACTGCGAATCAGTCTGGATCTCCAGCAGGGGTGGTGGGGACTCTCATTTGCTGCCTCCCAGGGTATGCATTGGCAGAAAGGTGGAATTGGAAGTAGATTTAAAACTCAAATCCAGGCACTCTGATATAAATATCCTCCATTTAATTATTGATGAGAGTGATTAAATCTAATCTGCATCCCATTGGATTGTAAGCCACACTAAATGCCAATGGTTTACTTAACACTTGCTACAGGACTTCAGGGCCACCCACTGTTTGGGTTCCCATTTTCTAAGTTTGCTCCAGTTGGTCTGTATTTTCCCATGTCCCTGTTACTAATATTTACTTAATTTTTTTCCAAATATCTTTGGAGCCCTTCACATTTCTCCAGATACCTGTGTGCAAAGTGTGTGATATCTAACACTAACTTAGCTAAATGCCTCTGAACAAGCTCAGGAGAATATTGGGCAGACATGGCTCCACGGCCCATAGGGTGAAAATCATGGTGTTAGGTAGGATGTCAGAAATGAGCCTATGTGTGTGTGACAAAGGCCTTAGGCATTGACATCCAGGTCCAGCATCTGCATCTCAAAATCATCCCGAGAACATTCCAGGTGCAGCCCAGTATCTGCACTTCAAACATCCTGCCCCTTCTACCGGATAACCATCCTACCTCTACCCAGGGATACCCAGCCAGGCTTCTCCCTGCCTGATAACTTCAGGGGGGAAACTCAGAAAGGAATTTTTCATATTTACATCCAAAAAGTCCTTTGTTCCAGGAGGAGAAGAGGTGGGAAGTCAGGACTCATCTCCTTAAAAGACCCTGGCCTCAATCAGACTGCGCGCTCAGCCCTCTGCCTCTCTGCTGAGCCTCCCGCCTGGCCTGCCCAGGTGTACTCTCTCCACTCAACCATGTAACCTCGCTCTCCCTCAGTCTGAGCAACTGGGCACTCTCTCAGGTTCTGTCTGGAGAGGTGCCCATCTGTTCTTACGGATGTCCCTCCCTAATAAACCTTGCTATGTTGCTTTCACCTGCTCTCTGACTCACGCTTGAATTCTTTCTTGTGCAAAGACAAGAACACTTGCTTCTCTAGTAACAATGGCATTTTATAGAAGTCATTAAGAGTGAGAAATTAAGTGTTCAGATTGAATTTTAGGAAGGAATACATGTTAATATAATAGAAAAAGTACAGGATTTTGTGTCTGATGGATCTAGTTTGAAATATATTTATTTCATTGTTTAATCTTTTTGAACCTCAGTCTATTCTTGGACAAAATGGGGATAATGCCCATTTTGTCAGGTTGTTCTAAGATTAGAAATAATGTGACTCAAGTTTCAAACACAGAGCTTGGCATGTTATAGGCAATCAATAATACGAGCTTCTTTTATTGCTCAGGGAGTGGAAGAATTGTTCTTAGAAAATGTTGAATAACGATGCGAAAATGGGCAAAACCAATAGAATAGTGTCATGAAGGACGACTTACACCAGTCACACATGAAATGTGGCTCTTGCCTGCTAACAACGGATTTAAAACCTCCATAAATCATTTCTCAGAGATCACTCAACTAGCCTTACACAATACTAACAGCTTCTAAGTTACAAACCCGCTCTGCATTTAGCCACCACAATACAAAGGTGAAAAGACCATAATCGACTTTCCATCCCCCGAGCATCTGCAATCCAGTCAGACTGTGAGTTTTGCCTCAGCTCTCCTCATCAGCCTCATGATACCAGCTCAAACAATGCCCTCGGCCAGAGCATTTGTTCTATTTTACTTTGGGGGCTCCTTTTCTCTCAGTTCTGGGATTGGGTGTGGATAAATCCTAAATAAATACTTTGATACAAAACATTTTGAACGCTTGTTTTTCTTTCTATAATGCAGCTGAGAAATAATTATAAGGATATAAAATAAAGAAATACTTCTTACCCTATCAATATTAAGAATGATAATAAAGCAGCATGTCATAAGACTATACTGTCATGGATTTTTACTTGTGTATCTTTATCTTGTTCGCTCTGGATTCTTTACCCATGGCATGCTGAGGGTAACATTACTTCTGCTCTGCTGTAAGACAGTGTCAAACAAAGTTAGTCCTCTTGACTGTATGGCACACAATATCTATATAGTCTATATTTAATGTATTAACTATATTTGTACATATGGGCTTTTATAAATCATAATGAAAGCCCTAATGCAGTTTGGAATCCAGCAGCATATTCACCAAAGATGAAGAAGAAGACTCTATTCTGTGAGAAGTTTCCCTTAAATAAAAGGAAAATAAGGACATAATAGCTTTGCTCAGAAGAGTTTTTTACTTGAAAAAAATGGAAGATTTATCATTGGGGAAAAAAAAGAACGTTTTACTATATATGAATTAGGGCGCCTGGGTATGAGGGATTTGGTTCATACATACATGCTGGGTTTTTCTGTGAGTGTGTGTGTTTGCATGTGCTAGGATAATGTAAAGGAGTGATATTGTGAGACACAGAAAAAGAGAAATGGAAGAGGGGAGCGAGTACAGTCTCTAAGAATAAAGTGCTACAAGGTCTTCCTCACGGGTCCTGTGACTTACCAAACTAAAGGTTCTACGCGAATGGCTAAAACAGATACTGGCCCTACCTTGGCATTCCTAAGGCAGCTGGCACTGAAGAAACTGGGAAGAACCCCAGGAGAAAAGGTCTTCCCTAGACTAAATGTGCATGGCTGATGACTGAGCCAGTGGGAGAGACAGAGCTGAACAAGTGAACAAACCTAAAGCCCAGTGCATTCCACCCCCCACTACCTTAGGCAAACTGAAGCTAATGTGCAAAATGGTAAGTGAGTCCATATCACATTTCCAGTCTGGGCTCTGTTATGCAACCCTCAGGGCTCTGGAAGAGATGCTCTCGCTTTCCTTTCATTTCCAGCTTGAGACTACGGTTTTCGGAGTCGGCGATACGCAGTCATTGTCCCATATGGCTGAAACTTTGCTTTCTTGGAACTCCATCTAAGGCTCTTGTTCTTCAGCCAGACCTCTATGGGTGAAAACATCTTGCTTTCCTGGCTTGCTAAGAATGCTTTTTGATTTGAAAGAGTTAAACAACAAATCCAAGCTATATGCCTCAGGGCAAGGCACCAAGATTAGGTTGCCCTCCCCACCCCCAGTTGCCTCTACATCAAATCATTCAAGCAAAAGTCATTTCTAAAGAGAGATACGGAATGATTTTAAGAGAAAATCTTAGATATAGCACTTAGCCCAAAAAAACAGTCTCTATTCTTTGTGAAATAATGAAATGCTTATATTCCTGTTTGACGGTGATGGTATAAGTTGACATTCTAGACATTTCCCTGCATTTGAGAGAAATTACTTAAGGGACAATCACTGCAGCACTGAAGAGACCATAAGCATTGAACTCAAGTCTTAGTTTCTCCACTTGCTAGTTTTGTGATCTTAGTGAAATGACTTCATTTTCCTGAGCTTCCATTTCTCATCTGTAAAATGGTCCGTACAGAACTGCACAGAGATTGTAAGGATCCAATCTGATTTTTTGTTAGAAACACCTAGTATTGTGCTTGTCTTATAGACATGACTAGATGAAGGTTAATTCCTTTCCACAGTCTTTTGGTTAATGAATTACTTTATTTTATGAATTTGTTCAATGGCAGTTAGCAACAAAAATGTGAAAAATAAAAGAATTATAACAGTTGGGTTTTTCACTAAGTATACTGACATTGTGATATGTATTCACATTTCTGAAACCCCTTTGATATACAGTTAATGAATCAAAAAATGTAGAATGTCACCCTTTTGGGACACAAGGGAACAAGGTGGAGAGAGTGGATGAGATACGGAAGATGGAAAACAGATGGGTGAGGCATAACTGACTCAACAGACTAGAGGAAGCTGTGCCTCACCACACCCGAGATGGACATCAGTGAAAAGGAAGGCTATTCTGTGAAATAAAAGGTATTTAGAGACCCAGGATTAAGGCACTGACTTTCGTCTCTAGAAAGTGTGAATGAGAGACCGGTTGGAAAAATAGATAAGTTATCAGAAAGTTTCTAATAAGAAGAAACTAGACTCTCAGATCCCCCAGTTCTCCCACACCTATGCCTTCTCCCCAAAAAGATGATACTTTCTTCATCTGCTAGGAAAGCAGAAATTTATTTTCTGGAGACACTAAACCATAGAATCATCATAATCTGGACTGCAGGCAGACTAGATGGTGGAGCTGAGGTGCTAAGGTAAAAGAAAAAAATAATTAAAGTCCCCATGAGAATGGACATATCCTCACTCAAGCATCCTGTAATGAAGCTTAGCAGTTGACAAATGCTGTTTTCCACACACAGACCTTCTAGTCAGCTTTCTGGGGACTGGTTTGTGAATGAGTGACTCGCTCAAGATTATCTGACATAAGTGGCATGATTCTAATAAGAACACTTAAACAGGGAAAGAAAATGTGTAAGAAACAAAGACAATGCAAAGAGCAGAAGTAAACTTGAGAAACAGACATAATTATATTCTTGGAGAATTCATTTTTGTATAGCAAATCAGGAGGCATTAGAGACCTAACAACAAAGGACACAATAGTAGCCTCAGGGCAAGATAGCATGATCAAGGATAGGGTACTAAAAACAAGTCAGGAAACAGAAACTCACAGGGGACAAATCAGAGACCAAGAAAGAGCTTTAAGTTGAAACAATAACTTTAATAATGGAGAAAGAAATCACCCAGAAAATAGACCAAGATGACAAAGAAATGACGAATCTGACAAAAAGGAACACAAAAGAATGAAGATGTTATTAAACAATAGCGAAAAAAATTTTCTAAAACTTGAGGAGACCTGGATTTTCAGATTGAAAACGGACTATAAAACGCCTAGTGCATTGTATGAAAATCTGCATGGAAATTATTGTAGAGGGGGAAAAGAAACAGGAAGAAAATACACTCAAGCATCAGAAATTTGGAAGACTCAGTGTACTTCAGCAAAATTAAGTTAAAATGCATTAGTTTTGAAATTCTGAAAAAGAATTTCAACCTAAAATTTTATATTCTGCCCAATGATGGATCAGTGAAGGTACAGAGGAAACGTGTTTCTACCTGATCCAGATCTCAAAAAATTTACTTCCTGTGTGCTCTTCTTCAGCGGGACATAAATATAAGGAAACATGGACCAAGGGAACAGGAGGTGAAGTAGAAAGAAACCAGATAAGAGGAGAAGCGAAACTCAGGATGACTGTGAGGTAAAGTCAAGGATGCCCAATGGAAAAAGGAAAATGCAGGAGTCCAGGAGAAATACATCTAGGGGAAGCAGACTTAGTCTAGCAGCCGAGACCCATGTGTCTTGTACTGGGGCACTTGTGTTTGACTTCTATCTCTAGCTCTGACTCTGGATTCCCAGCAATTCCCTGGGAGACAAGGGTGATGGCTCAAGCAATTGGGACCCTGTCATCTATGTGGGATACCTGGACCGAGTTCCTGGGTCCTGTCTGCAGCCTGGCCCAGGACTGGCCATTGTGGGCATTTGGAAAGTGAGCTAGCAGATGGCAGCTCTGTCTGTTGGTCTGTATGTCTGTCTCTCTCGCTTTCTTTTTCCCTGTTTCTCTGCTTTTCAAATAAGTAAATCAAAAAGAATCTGAAATAGCAAATAGAGTGAAAATTTTCAGCTCCTCAGAAAGTATGGAGATAAATTTTTGATGGCAAAAGACAACAAGGAAAAAAAAATTTTGTAACTCCAGGAAAACAAAAATTGCCCAGGAAAACAAATCGTAATACTATATCTTTCAATTGTGTATAATTATACTGATAGATACTTAAAATATTTTTAATAATACTTCAAATTATGATACATTGGGATTATAAGAGAAGATAAATATTTTTCAACATATGGAGGGTATATCTTAGGAAGAAGGCTAAATATTATTTATAATAGAAAGACAGTAGAAAACATCTGAAATTGATGTAACAAGAAACAGCATACTAAACACATCATTGGAATAAAATTACAAATAAGCAAATGAATTGAAAATGATTATCTGGGTAGTAGAAGAGACATTGGGCTGTGTGAGTCAGGCGACGCTGTTGCATGTCAGTATAAACCATACAGTACTGCTTGAATTAGAGAAGTGTGGTAGACACCTCTGGTGGCCTGCATCAAATCTACTGAAACCAATTCTAATTTTTTTTTTTTATTTATTTGACAGAGTTAGACATTGAGAGAGAGACAGAGAGAAAGGTCAAGGGCGCAGTATATAGAGCTTGCTGCTGTGGGTGGCGAGGGCAGAACTAGGTCAATTCCACCAGGATCTGCTGAGCAGCTCTGGGAGTCTCCCAGAATTGTGCACCCGAAGGCTGGAAGGAAGGCCGGAAGAGGCACTCACGACTTCCTCCCCTACCTGTACGGGTAGCTCTAGGGGCCTTTATTTCCCGTTGCTTGCACATCAAAGAAGCTACAGTGGAACAGTCCCTGTTGGTTCACCCCCTAAATGGCCGCTACAGTCAGAACTACGCTGATCCGAAGCCAGGAGCCAGGTGCCTCCTTCTGGTCTCCCATGCCGGTGCAGGGCCTAAACACTTGGACCATCCTGCACTGCCTTCCCAGGCCACAGCAGAGAGCTGGACTGGAAGAGGAGCAGCTGGGACTAGAACCCCGCACCCATATGGGATGCCGGCGCCGTAGGTGGAGGATTAATCAAGTGAGCCACAGCGTTGGCCCCAATTCTAATTTTGATAATTTTTTGGAAAGCCTGACAATCCTGTTGCCAACACGGTCCTGTCTCAGGCACAGAATTTCCTCCCCCCAGGGCTTCTTGGAAGCTATGGGGGCCACTGGAACTATTGCACTGTAGCTTCTTTGATGTGCAAGCAATGGGAAATAAAGGCCCCTAGGGCTACCTGTACAGATAGCGGAGGAAGTCGTGAGTGCCTCTTCCGGCCTTCCTTCCAGCCTTCGGGTGCACAATTCTGGGAGACTCCCGGAGCTGCTCAGCAGATCCTGGTGGAACTGACCTAGTTCTACCCTCGCCGCCCACAGCAGCAAGCTCTATGTACTGTGCTCTTGACCTCATCTTTTCTCTTTTCCTGCCTCACTCTCCTTGCCTGCTCTCTCTTGATTCCTTGACTCACATCCACAGACACCGCCTCCCACACATCCTTGCCTCAGTTCAGACTGCGGGAGGATTCAAACGAACTCTAAACGACATACATAAAAATTTATGTGATACCAGATAAATTTTAAAACTTAAGATAGTAAGCAGTTATGTCTTATACATTGTTTAAGATAAAATAAAACACCTGCACTGATATTATAAAAAAAAAGAGGGACTCTTTTGGCTTGGAATTTTTAGTCACAGACTTATTCGTCATTTCAAAATTTATTCTGTCTTAAAAATAGAAATGAACATGATGTGCTTAGGCATCTATTTTACATGACTGAAGGTTCTCTAATGAGGAAGACATTGATGTTGAAAATGCTGGTGAAAAGTTGAAATAATTTTTTTTTTCATAAAATGTTAGGAGGTGAACATTATCTCATAATTGCTTTATTACATAATATTTTATTTCATGTGTGATGTACACATATATTACTATGCTGTCAAGTTAAATTCAGTTTAACACAGCAAAACGTATAGTTGAAGTCTCTAAATTTGAAGACTGTAACAGAATGTCACTGCATGAAATGGAAAGCACTTTGTTTTTTTAAGAATTATTTATTTATTTTTAAAGATGTATTGATTTATTTGAGAGCCAGAGTTATAGAGAGAGAGAGAGAGGCAGAGAGAGAAGTCTTCTACCAGATGGTTCATTCTCCAAATGGCTGTAATGGCTGGAGCTGAATGGGTCTGAAGCCAAGAGCCAGGAGATTCTTTTAGGTCTCCCATGTGAGTGCAGAGGCCCAAGCACTTGGTCCATCTTCTGTTGCTTTCCTAGGCACATGATCAGGGAGCTGGATCGAAAGTGGAGCAGCATGGACTCAAACCAGCACCCATATTGGACTCAAAACAGCACTGGCCCAAGATTTATTTATTTGAATGGCAGGGGGACACACGTAGAAAGAAAAAAGACAGAGAGATCTTTGATCCACTGGTTCACTCCCCAAAAGCTTGTAACAGCCAGGGCTGGGTCAGGAAAAACCCAGGAGCCATGACCTGTATCTGAGTTTCCCACATGGATGACAAGAGTATATGTTCTTGGACTGTTTTCTGCTGTTTTTCCAGGCATGTTAGCAGGGAGCTGGATCAGAAGCTCAGCAGTTAGGATTCAACCCAGCATTGACTGCTGATGTCACAAGTAGGTGATTTAACCTATTAAGCCACAATGCCAGCTCCCAGAAAGCCTGCTCTGCCAGCCCATAAGCAAACATGTCCAAAAGGACTAGCATGAGGCTCAGAAATGAACTAATTAGACTAGTACAGGACAATGCAGAAATAAGATGACAAAAGACTAGCCCTTGAACCACCTGCGAAGGTCCATTGACAAGTCAAAAAGGACTGGCAATTTAGACCAATATCAGATAGAACTTTTTCTAGCAGAACTTGTCAGATAAATATTTTTAAAAGATAAGTTTTTACTCATTTATTTTTAAAGATTTATTTATTTGAAAATCAGAATTAGAGAGAGAGAGAGATAGAAAGAGAGAGAGCGCTTCATTTGCTGGTTCACTCCCCAAATGCCCACAATGGCCAGGGCTGGACCAGGCCAAAGCCAGAAGCCAGGAGCTTCCTCCAGGTTTCCCATGTGGCTGCAGGGACCCAAGTACTTGGGCCATCCTCTGCTGCTTTCCCAGGTACATTAGCAGGGAGCTGGATCGGAAGTAGAGCAGTTGGGACTCCAACTGGCACCTATATGGGATATGGTGCTAAAAGCAGCAGCTTAAACCACTACGCCGTAGGGCCCTCCCAAAAATAAATTTTAAAATGGGAATTTTTATACCTTAAAAAATGCATATTGCATCACCAGTGGCACATTCTAAAAATTTATTCAAGGGGCTGGCGTTGTGGCATAGCGGATAAAGCCACCGCCTACAGTGCCGCTGCACCGGTTCGAGGGCACCGGTTCGAGTCCCGGCTGTTCCTCTTCCAATCCAGCTCTCTGCTGTGGCCTGGGAAAGCAGAAGAAGGTGGCTCAAGCCCTTGAGCCCCTACACCCATGTGGGAAGACCCTGAGGAAGCTCCTGGCTCCTGGCTTCGTATCGGCACAGCTCCGGCCATTGCGGCCATCTGGGGAGTGAACCAGCGATGGAAGATCTCTCTTTCTCTCTCCTTCTCTCTCTGTGTAATTCTGACTTTCAAATAAATAAATAAATCTTAAAAATATTATTCGTTTATTTAATTTATTTGAGAGGCACTGAGACAGAGACACAGAGATCTAACCGCTGGTTTACTCCCCAAATGCCTGCAATAATGAACACTGGACCACACTGAAGCCAAGAGCCTGGAATTTTATCTTGTTTTCCACATGAGTGGCAGGAATCCAATCACTTGAGTCGAGCCTTCATTCACTTCCCCAGTGTACACATTAGCAGGAAGTTGAAATCAGGAGCAGAGGCAGGACTTGTACCCACACACTCAATATGGGATGGTAGCATCCTGAGCAACAGTTTAAATGCTGTGCCAAACAGCTGCCCCGTGTGGCACTTTCAAAATCTCCTAACGCCTAAGCTCCACTTTCCCTTCACCAGAGATTCCTTTTTGTTTGTTTGTTTGTTTTTAAGATTTATTTATTTGAAAGTCAGAGTTACACAGAGAGAGAAGAGGCAGAGAGAAAGAGAGGTCTTCCATCTGATGGTTCACTCCCCAGATGGCCACAACAGCCGGAGCTGTGCCAATCTGAAGCCGGGAGCCAGGAGGTTATTCTCATACAGGTGCAGGGGCCCAAGGACTTGGGCCATCCTCTACTGCTTTCCCAGGCCATAACAGAGAGCTGGATTGGAAGTGGAGCAGCCGGGTCTCAAATCAGCGCCCATATGGGATGCTGGCACTTCAGGCCAGGGCGTTAACCTGCTGCGCCACAGCATCGGCCCCTCACCAGAGATTCTGAATGAATTATTCTGGGAGGAACCTGGCCAGCAGCACCATCTAAAACTTACCCACCTGATTAAAATTTCCAGCTAAGCTACGCTGTGACTGGCTTTTCTGGATGCTGCTGACTGGCAAGAGCGAATGTTTAATTTCTACCTTCAACTGATTCCTAGATCTACATTTCAAAACATCTGAGAAGCCACACAGGATGGTGATTAGGAATGTGGAATTTTATGGTGTGGTGGAATCCTTGTCTGGTACCTGTTAACCCTGTGAACTTTTGCAAGTGACATATCCCCTGGAAGCCTTCATTTTCTCATCTGTGAAAAGGGACTAATAGAATCTACTCACAGTGTAGTGTGATTCCACCTTCCTGCTAATGTATACCTTGGGAAACAGCAGATTATTATTTTTTGAAAAGATTTTATTTACTTATTTTACAGGTAGAGTTACAGACAGTGAGAGAGAGAGAGAGAGAGAAAGATCTTTCCGTTGGTTCACTCCCCAAATGGCCACTAAAGCCAGCGTTATGCCGATCTGAAGCCAGAAGTCAGGTGCTTCTTCCTGGTCTCCCATGTGAGTACAGGGACCCAAGCACCTGGGCCATCCTCCACTGCCCTCTCAGGCCGAAGCAGAGAGCTGGACTGGAAGAGGAGCAACTGGGACTAGAACTGGTGCTCATATGGGATGCCAGTGCTGCAGGCGGAGGATTAGCCTAGTGCGCTACAGCTCCAGCCTCACAGCTGATTAGTACCTGGTTCCTTGCCACCCACGTGGGAGACCTGCATTGAGTTCTGGGTCCTTGCATTTGGCCCAGCCCTAGCTGACGCAGGCATATGGGAAGTGACCCAGCAGATGGGAGATCTCTCTTTGTCAAGTAAATACATAAGTACATATTTTTAAACTTCCCAAAGTGTCTTCTTCTAACCAGTCTTTTCTCACTCCAATCTGTCATCTGTCATACCTATTCCCCTAGTCATCAGACCTGCTTATAGGTTCCCATTGTTAGGGATTTTTTTTTGTCATTTCTCACTAAATAAAGTAAAATATGTTGGCATATTGTATTATTTTCTTCACTAGGTGACTGCAGTGTTAGTCTTATGTGCTGTGCTTTGTTAATTCAGTTGTGTTTTCCTTATATGAAATCTTAAAACATGTGATTTCTTGGGACAAGGCCTTGACAGTATTCATAGCTTTTCTACTTTATGGAACAGCTCCTTGTTTCTCTTAATCACATCACAACAGCTCTTCTATCTTTCTGCACATGCCTTTTAGTTTATTGCTTCAAACTCTTTCCTTGCCTTGCTATGCTCCCTCCGTCTTAAGTGATTGTTAGTGACATATTCTTGTTTACTCTTAAATTTCTATTTTAAACAAATTATGAACAAGGTTTGGTTTACATTATTCACATATTCATCTGAATAGCTTTTAGTGCCTATCTCATGATAGGTGGGGATAAAGCAATGGGTAAGATAGGCAAAAATCCACGTCTTAATGGAGCTAAAATGGGGGAGAGGAAGGGTTGGAAGATACACAAGTGACGGATTGTGATATGTCCATGAAATACGTCACTGGAGAGTAGCTGTGAGAGACTGCTTTCCAAGGTGTTCAGGGCAGGCTTCTCTGAGCAAGCAACATCTGAACCGAAACCTGAAAGATGAGAATGAGCCAACTATTTGAAGATCTAGGAGAAAAATGGTTAAGGCAGAATAAGTAGGGCTATGTCTTACAGACTAGAAAAAGCATATTGAGTTCTTGGAAGAAACAGTCAATGTGATAGCAGCTCATCCAAGAGTGAAATATGGAAAGAGAGGGATCTAGGGAGGGGGGTTGGGCTGTATAGGACATGGAGGGGTTTGGATTTTATCTTTTGGTGAGTGGATAATTATTAAAGGGATTTTAAACAAGAATAATGTATTTTGATTTTTTTAAATTAAAAGAAAAACATTACTTTAGCCCTTTTGTAAAGAAATGTTTGGAAGGGGCCAGCATTGTAGCACAGCTGGTAAAGCTGTCGGCTGCAATGTCGACACCCCATATGGGCACCAGTTCATATTCTGGCTGCCCACTTGCAATCCAGGTCCCTGCTAATACATCTGGGAAAGCAGAAAAATATGGCCCAAGTCATTGGGTCCCTGCCACATTGTGGGATACCTGCAAGAAGCTCCTGGCTCCTGGCTTCAGCCTGGCCCAGCCTCGGCCATGCGACCATCTGGGGAGTGAGCCAGCAGATGGAAGATCTCTCCCTCTCTCTTTGTAACTCTGCCTTTCAAATACATAAATAAATCTTTAAAAATTTGAAATTATTGAAAAGGCCATGAGTACAACAAATAGGAAAGTCTTCAGTAGCCCTATTGAGACTTGACAGTACCTTACAGTATAGGGTAGTCTTGGGGAAACTTAACATGATTTCATTTATTTGTTCAATTTTATTTATTTGAAAGGTTGACTAACATATACACATAAGCACAGACCCACAGAAAGAGAGAGAGAGAGAGAGATTTTATCTGCTGGCTCACCCCTCAAATGTGCACAATAGGACAGAGTCTGATTTCAGAAATTCCATCCAGGTCTCTTATAGGCGTGGCAAGGACTCAGTGCCTGTGCCATCAGCTGCTACCTCCCAGACACATTAGTAAAAATCTAGATTGGAAGTGGAGGTGGGACTCCATGCCAGGCACCCCAATATGGGACACAGGCACCCTAACAGTGGCTTAACTTACTGAATTCCTTAAAATAGAAACAGAGTCTGCTGACAAATCAAATAGTAAGGGATGGGAGTGGTAGTGCTTGGCTTCAGAGGCTGGCCAGTGGAATGCTATTTATGAAGGGAGGATGGAGAAATATTTTACTGTTAACTCTCTGTTCTCAGTGATTTCAGTGTAACTAATCAAGAACATCAGCCTCTGCCTTTTCATTAGGGCCATGAAATTTCAGTCTGAGGATCTTTAGTTTTTAACCCCAGTCCTGTGTGGTTAAGTTCAAGCAACTCCCTGACTGCTACTCATCACCTTTCCCAGCCCCCAGCTTCTGTTGAGCATCTGGTCCGACTTCAGCTTTTGTCACCCTGTTTTCCTCATTACTATATCCTCAGCATTTAGCACAAATTATGACAGATCACAGGTGCTCTGGGTTGTTTGCTGAATGAAAACATTTATAAGTCAATTGCCAGTGCAGTCATTATGGTTTGTTTCACAGTGAAGGTTTGGTTCTTCATGATGACTGTATCTTATGAGCTTATATATCCTCAAATTAAAGAACTTATTCAGATCTTTCTCAGAGGAAGTGGAGTCCATGTGGTGTACCCAAATGACACAGACATCATTGTCTGGGGGTTCTGATTAAGTAGATCTAATAATAAGTGTTCCAGATTTTGCTACCTAAGGTACCCCTTACTTATTTGGGTCAGCTAGGCAAGTACACTTCTATTTATGCTGTCAAGTGTATTTTCTCGTGTCCATAATTATTAATCCACTAAAATAGCAGGCATTGTTCCTCCTGTTTTGTATGAAGCCACTGAGAACTGTGGAAGTCAAGCCACTATCCAAAGGAAAAGAGCTGAAGAGTGGAAAATCGGGAATGATAGCCACACTTCTAACTTCTATTGTCTATGCTCTTCCTACTATAATGTGCGTATGGTTCCTACAGCTATGCAAAGGCACTGGGCTGGTATAACTGTTTGACCACCTTTGGGATATGGCTTGAATTTTAACTAAATAACTTAAAGCAAATATTATGCATTTTTTTTTGACAGGCAGAGTGGATAGTGAGAGAGAGAGACAGAGAGAAAGGTCTTCCTTTGCCGTTGGTTCACCCTCCAATGGCCGCCGCGGCCGGCGCACTGCGGCCGGCGCACCGCGCTGATCCAATGGCAGGAGCCAGGTACTCATCCTGGTCTCCCATGGGGTGCAGGGCCCAAGGACTTAGGCCATCCTCCACTTCACTCCCAGGCCACAGCAGAGAGCTGGCCTGGAAGAGGGACAACCGGGACAGAATCCGGCTCCCCAACCAAGACTAGAACTCGGTGTGCCGGCACAGCAAGGCGGAGGATTAGCCTAGTGAGCCGCGGCGCCGGCAATATTATGCATTTGTGAGACTTCTTTTTCTTCCTTAGTTCATCATTCACTTCTCTATTTAGCATAACAAAATATTCAAAAAGTCTAATTTTCTCCCTCCCTTCCTCCTTCCTCCTCCCTCCTTCCTTCTTTCCTTCCTTCCTTCCTTCCTTCCTTCCTTCCTTCCTTCCTTCCTTTTTTCCCCACAGCCAAAACTGAATCTATTCAAGGGAAATAAATTCTCAGAGAGGGCTAAATGCAGAAATGCACACAAAGCAAAAATGTGGCAGAGAGCAAGAATTTAGTTATGGGTTGCGTTTATATAGTATAAGCCAGGTAAGGGCCACGAGGAAGGTGGATCTGAGCTTGCTTTTCATGTAAGAACTCAGCGGGCCTTCCTTTCTGTGGGCCATTAGTTGGGGAAGAATGCAGAGGGTGGGGTGGAGAAGAATACTGGGAGTGGGACCCAGATGGCCTAGGATCACAGGCCTGTGTCCTTGCTCTGTCAATCCTGACTCAAAGAACAGATTAAGAGATGTGGCATCTTTTTCTTTATGGCTACTTCCTGCTGATATGGGGCATTGATGCGGGGTGAGGTATCTTTACTCGGACCTGGATTAATGCAAGAACAGTCCTGTGATGTTCCTGTTTGAGAGCTTGAGATAGAGCAGCCACTGATTCCTGTAAGAACTTTTGAAATATGTTAATTATACATGTATTCTGCCTTTTAGTGGAAATTAAGACATTGTATTTTTCCAGAAGATGGATTTAAAACAGCTGACATCATTCCTTATGGACAATGAATGTTCATAGTCTAGTCCTTCTCCTTTTCTGTAAATCTCTCATTCAGTGGCCCCATAAGGATAATGATGTTGAACTCCTCCAACACATGAGAATGTATCACTGTACAACAAGCATGTCTGTACATGTGTAATCGTTACCAGCAAGGTTTTTGAGAGTGACCATTAAGGAAAGAACATCATATGACAATATTTAGTGGGTAGAGATGTTAGTACTCAAGTTGGGTAAATTCGTAGACAAGAGAATTCATGGAATAGATTTATTTCCAGTATTCCTGACTGTTTTATAGGTCACAGATTCAGCATTCAACAGCATCCTCCTGTATTTTGTTCATCCTCTCTCCCATGGTATTATTTATTAAGAAAGATGCCACACATCTGCCTCTCTCTTTCAATGAGAATATTTTAGAAAGAAGCAAACGAACTGAAATAGCTAAACAAAGTGAATTTCTCCTCTCTGGAATAATCATGTTATTCATTAGCAATCATAATTCTACTCTCTGCAAGTCAGATTTTAAAGTACCAATGTCAGGTGAGGTTTGTAACGGAGACTATAGGAAGGCATATTAATTTGAGATGAGTGAGTTCAAGGTCACATCCTTTTCCAAGGAGAAATGAGGTAGAGATAATATTCACTTTTGATGAGTTTTTAGCAGGGCAGATCACGACCTGATGCAATATGAAGTCAATCTTCAAAATTCACTGTGGTCTGATTTTACTTGTCCTCAAGGATAGTCATTAGCCTGAGCTCACACTATTGGAATTTGGTCTTAAGGATAGGGCAAAGTTTTCCTGCCATAATTGCTTCCATCTGCTACATGAACACATGTGTTCTTGCAATAAAATTTTCGAAAACTCTCCAAGCTCCACATGCCCCCTTCTGACTGGGCTTTTGCTGTATTGATGTTTCACCTGCATTCCGTCTGGGTGGGAATCTGTCTTGCAGCTGGCTGCTGCTTTGAGGGAGGGCGTTGCTGGGGGAAGTATGACATTTGCTGTAGAATTCCAGTGGCAAATTGGACACAGACATTTGCCTTGAGTCCGTAACGTTGTAGTCATGTGTGTTACATCATACACCCAGCTTATGTCTCAGTTTATTCCAATGAATTCTTTAATATATTTTACTTATTATTTTAAATAACATGGGTAACAGACAAAAATATTATTGTGAAAAGCTTCTAGAGAAGTCAGAAAAATAAAGAAGTTCCCCTGGAGCATAATTTTCTCCCTCCAACTCAGAGAATAAATGAGAAGTTTTCTGGGAAATTGACATTCCTGCTCTTAAACAACAATTGTATTTCATATTCTGTATGTGAACATATATTGAAAGAGCTCCCAGACTTCTCCAAATGAGAAAAAACAAAGGAAAGCAACTTCATAAAGTCACCTTAAATATTCCAAAAGAAAATCAAACTAATTCGGTAGTTTATCAGAGAGAGAATCACTGAATTGTTAGTATGTGTCCAAGAGATTTAGGATGAAGACACTTGCACAATTTCAAATGTCTGAAACATAAGCTAATCATCAAGGGAGGCAATATGGAATGTATTCCTAGAGTTATGTTCAAGTGAAATGCACACTTTGCTGGGCTCAGGTTTTGAATCAGAGCCTCCCCCTATGTGGCTAGAATGAAATGAACCTGGGCTGGATCTGGAAGCATGCCTGGGGACCACGCACACTCAGTTGTTGGGCTTTCTTTCTTTCTTTCTTTTTTTTTTTAAGATTTATTTTATTTATTTGAAAGTCAGAGTCACACAGAGAGAGGAGAGGCAGGGAGAGAGATCTTCCATCAGCTGGTTCACTCCCCAGATGGCCGCAACGGCCGGAGATGCGCCCATCTGAAGCCAGGAGCTTCCTTCGGGTCTTCCCATAAGGGTGCAGGGGCCCAAGGACTTGGGCCATCTTCTACTGCTATCCCAAGCCACAACAGAGAGCTGGATCAGAAGTGGAACAGCAGGGACTCGAACCAGCGCCCATATGGGATGCTGGCACTGCAGGCGGCAGCTTTACCTGCTATGCCACAGCGCCGGGCCCTGTTTGGTTTCTTGATCAATACTGCAAATGGCTCTACCAAGAGATCAGCCATGGAGATGTTACCATTTTTCATATAGTCCCTAAAACCACGGTCAGATAGAACCATTCCTAAACCACAGAAAACAGGTGACTGACAAGGCCACACTAAAGTTGCAGGATCTTCTTCTGAAAATATTTTTCATGTTTATCTTTTTATGGATAGCGTGTATATATATCCTTGTGTACAAACAAATAAGGATCTGCAAAAAAGTTCACGGAAAATGTGTATTATGAAACAACTATGCATAGCTTTCAAAATTTTTTGCACCAAAATGAACTTATCTTTTAATTCTATTTTCCATAAATATTTTAAAGTACTATTTCTTCTATTTGTATGTGTGTGTGCATGCACATACATATATATATATGCTATTATATATATATATATATATATATTGGCTGAGATAATTTTCTTTCATACTTTTCTTAATTTTTTGATCTGTAAAAATATTACATGGAATTTTCACACAACAATACAATACATCATATGGATGTACTTTTGCTCTGCTTTTAGTCCCTATGGACACTAACATTCCTTGGAAAAGGTAAAAAGTTCAAAGTCCAGAGCTGATCATTTAGGTTGTTAGATTTATTTGCCTCTTCTGATGAATGTTTTGTCCAAGAGATACCATTCACTAAAAAACGTCTGTAATCCTGGCAGATTGTTTAAGGTGGATGAGGAAGACATAGAAGAGGCAGAGAGTGAGGCCACGTGATTATCAAGGACCACAGGAGAGAGACAAGAATGAAAGACCAAGGACCAGATGCTGAAGAGGATCAAAGAGGTCATCTAATCCATCCCTTGAACATCAATCCTTGCCTGAGACAGGACCACTCCTAAACCACAGAAGACAGATGACTGTCAAGCCCACACTAAAGTGTCTCAGGAGACACCCCCACTCTGTAACTCATTCAAAATCCAATAAACCTGCCAGAAAGTTCTTGCCTGCCTCTCTGCTGCCATCCACTACTTATTTCATGGAAATTAAAAAGTGTGCGTGAGAATCCACCTAGTTGCATCTCAAGTTTCAAAACCTAGAACTATTAAAGGATTGTTTTTCAGCTTTTAAAAAAATGTTTTAGATTTCATTATGTAATATTCTATGTATGCATAACACATTTGGGTGAAGAAGTAAGATAACAAAATAAAAGCCCACTACCTGACTTAAGAAATGGTTCCATTGAAGCTACTTGCATACTTTTTACTGAGTCCATTGCCTCATCCAAGGGAGAACCATCACCAGTGATTTTGGATTTAGTATTCTTTCTCTTTTTATGAAGTTTTTTTAAATGTATGTATACAGCCCAAAATGTAGATTGTTTGGTTTTCTGTATTGGTTTAGCTTTATAAATATTATAAAGATTAATCCATGCCTTGCTTTTATCCCTCAAAGTAGTAATTCCAAAATTCACTGACACTGTAATAGTCAACTCGGTTTTACAGTTATATGATATTTGTTTATCTGAATATGACAATGTAACTATTTGTATTTCTGTTGGTAGAAAATTTTGAAGTTTTCTATTTTATTCCTGAATAACATTTGAGTTTCTCCAAAACCATATCTTCAAACTGTGGGTTAAAAGCCGTTACTGGATCATGAAATAAGTTCATGTGCTTCAACTAAAACTTTTTCAACTGAAATGATGGGAAAATAGCATCAGAATAAGATTGTTTATAAAATGTTCATATATATATGCATATATATGTAAGTGTACTGAGTAGCACAGCTGAAGAGAATGGCTGCACCCGTTACATCTTCAATAGCAATAGTGATTATTTTCCTTTGTTCCATATCCTTGCATATTTTTTCTTTTGCCATAATTTCTAATATGAAATCTCACTGCATAGTTAATTTTCATTTCCTTAATTACTGATATTATTGAATATTTGTCTTTTTAAAAAATCCTTATATATTTACTTGAGAGGGAGAGAGAGAGAGAGAGAAACAGATTCTATCTACTGGTTTACTCCTCATAAGCCTGAAAGAGCTGAGTGGGGCTGAGCCAAAGTGGAGACCTAAGAACTCAGTCTAGGTTTCACCCATGGGTGCCAGGAACCCAATTACTGAAGTCATCACTGCTGCTTCCCAGGGTCTGCATTAGCAAGAAGCCAGGATCAGCAGCTGGAGCCCTAACTCAAACCTATGTACCTTGATATTAACTGCATCTTATTGGCTAGGATGTAAACATGCCCCTAAATATATTTTTATGCACTCCATTTGTCACACATATTCTGTAAGATGCTTTCCATGCATTTTATAATTTTACATTTAATTGTTTATTATTTTCTATTGCCTCAGTTTGATGTAGGCAGCATACAGGATAAAATTGATCAGGTTTGTGAGCTGGAAGACCATGCCTTCACCATGGCCCTTTGTGATCTCATACCCTACCTGGCCACACTTGTGTACCCACTGGCCAATCAGGCTAATTAACCACTCCCCTTTGTGAGGGGATTAAAGGCATGGAACTCAGTGGGCTCGGTCTTTTTGCTCTTTTTCCGCCATTGTTGATCCTTGATGCCCCCACGCCTTCCGGGCACGTGGCCTTTGGGCCACCCGCCCCATGATTTCTGGCCTGCATGCTCCTCCATGTGGCTGGCTCCTGGTGCTCAATATGAATCCAGATTTCTTGTTCTTTCTTAGACAGGGCCCTCACGCTCCTATGCATTTCTCTCACTGAATAAAAAGCTTAAAAACTTATCACGCTGCCTGGCTTATTTGTGCCAGTATTCAGAATTCTTCTCTGAATATGTGGCAAGAAAGAGCCCACACACCTTATTAATTTCAAATTATTAACAAGCAAATAAGTGACAAATTCTGGTACTTTATATGAAACAGAGGATTAGAGATTTTTGGCTCAATGGCCAATATCTTCTCTTGTTTTGTGAGCTTTTTCATTTCATTTATCTAAGATGTCTTTTGATAAAAAGAAATTTTTAACTCTCATGTGATTATTTAATTTCTATTTTATGACTAATGCTTTGGGATCTTCTTCAATAAAATTTTATTCACTCCAAAGGCATAAAGTATATCTATAAATTTTAAGACTTAAAATATTTGGTTCAAAAACTGATGTGAGATGAGGATGAAACACAATTTGTTCCATAGGATACTGAATGGTGCTAATACTTATTTTTTACTGACTATCCTTTACTCAAAGATTTGCAATGTCATTTGTCTACTATATTTAGTTTCCAGCTACGTAAGTTCTTTTGTTTTTTTTTTTTTTTTTTTTTTTGTGTGTGTGTGTCATTTATTTTGCCTATCCCTTAGCAATGCGTGTAATTCTGTTTTAAAGAGTAGAGAGCCCAGTAGATCTCTTAGGGATCTTTGGCATTTTGAGCAGTATTACCTTTATCATGTAGGTCTCTCTCACACGTTGCAAGATGCTAATATTTCATTAGTAGCATACCCAAGTCATTGTGCTATCAAAAACCCTTCCTCCTCCCAAATTTTCAGTTGTCCCGTTGATAATGTGACAAATTGCAAAATACTGTGCATGGTGATTTTTATAACAGATGTAGATTCATGGCAGAGCAAGTCTTCCCTCCTTATTTTACTTTTTAGTTTGTTTTGGCTACTCTTTGACTAATTTTTTATATATCAGAAAAAAATTTGTGAACTTCTTTAAAACATCCATAGGATTTTGATTGGAATTATATGGCATATATAGTTCATTTTTGGCATAATTGATGTGCGATTCTATCTTGCTCAAAAATAACATTCATATACCAAGGCATTTTCTATATCTTTGAGAAAAAATATCCATGAGACTTTTTATCTTTTGTTATTTCTAGGAAACAAATTTTTTTGACAATTAAAAGTGGGAGAACTACTTGTATTCTCTGGTTTCTAGTCTATGTATGTAAAATTGATTTTCATATATTAATGTACTACCTAGGCATCTTGCTAAACTCTCATACTGTTTTTTTTTTAATTTTATTGTGTATATGATATTATGGAACACACACAGATAGTAAAAAAAAAAAAAAAAACCATGATGTGAGGAGATACAAATAGATAGTAAAAACAGTAACTAGAGTGAAGCAAATTAACATTCAGCTACCCACGTATTTATCCTTTGTTTTGTTTATTTTTGTGGCAAGAGCACCTAACTCATTTAGCGGTAATCCTGACTATGGTACAATTTTATTTGCTGTAGTTCTCATGTTGTACATTAGAATCCTAGGCATACTCATCCTACATATCACACTACTTCTAATTATTTAATTATATTCCTTTAGTTGATTTTGCCTATATTGACAATTATTTCATGTTTCATAATTCTTTTTCTCCTTTTTGAAACATTATATGTACTATCTTCTTTTCTTACTAAATAAGATTTTGTATTAGTTTCCTAGGGATGTTGTGACAAATTACGACATCCTTGGTGGCTTACACAGAAACAGGCCTGGAGATCAGGGGAGAATCCATTACACTACCTTGTCCTATCTTTCTAAATAAGTTTTATTATGTACACTCATATATCAGGTGTTACATAACACTATGGAATATATATATATATATATAGTAAAAGAGTTACTATAGTAAAGTAAATAAACATATCCATCTACCTAATTAGTATGAAACCCAAATATAGTACAATTTTACTAATATTGTCCTCAAAGATCTGATATAAGACAAGAAGGCCCACTCTCACCACATCTAGTCAATGTAGTACTGGAAGTACTAAAAAGAGCCATCAGACAAGAAATGAAATTAGATGTGTCCAAATAAGAAAGGAAGATGTAAAATACCTCAGTGATATGATCCTAACGCGGAAAAAAGATCACAGAAAAAAACCTTTTAGCGTAGTCTAATTCAGTAAAGGTACAGGGTACAGAATCAACACACAAATATCAGTAGCAGTTTTATACACAAATAACTACCTAACTGAAATAGAAATCAAGGGAAAAATCCCTTTTGTGATAGCATTAGAAAATCAAATTTAAGAATAAATTTAACCAAAGACATGAAGGATCCATAAAGAACTATAAGACATTGATGGAAAAAACTAAAGAAGAGGTAAATAAATGAAAATATATCCCATGTTCATTGACTGAAAGAACTATTATAGCTAAAATGTCCATACAATTCGAAGCAACATTCAAATTCAATGCAAGACCCACCAAAATTCCAGTGATATTCTTCACAAAAATAGAAAAAAAAATCCTAAAATACCTAGGGAGTCTCCTAGTTTATGATGGCTCCTGGCAATACCTGGCATTTGCAGCTTAAAAAAAAAATAGCTGCATAACTCTAATCTTTTCTTCTGTCTTCACTTGATGGTACTCTCTGGGTTCATCTTCTGGTATTCTCTCTTCTTTTATAAGGGTGCCAGTCATTCTATTTAGGGTCCACCTTAAGTCTAGG
The DNA here is from genome assembly GCF_964237555.1 of Oryctolagus cuniculus. Lineage (NCBI taxonomy): Eukaryota > Metazoa > Chordata > Mammalia > Lagomorpha > Leporidae > Oryctolagus > Oryctolagus cuniculus. The sequence goes on from NC_091437.1 coordinate 117,922,159, forward strand.
ATATTCTCATCTTGAGGTGCTTAATTTAATTACATCTGAAACAACTATTTCCAAATGAGTTCATGTCCACAGATTCAGAAGTTAGGGCTTGGATATGTCTTTTAGGGAGTGATACTTCATCCCATAACAGATCTCTGTCAAACTATTGAATAGAAAGAAGCTACCATGCTTAAGCACCTTAGTTCTTGGTTTTTATTCAGTTGCACGTTTATTATTTATTAATATTTAGACACACTATTTATTTAGATTTCACTTTCCATTTTATTTGATCACCTCTAGTTTTTGCTTCTGCAGTCTTTTACTCTTTCTGTGAAATACGTCTTGCAGAAGTTTCTATAGTGGAGCCAGCATTGTGGCACAGTGGGTTTAGCAGCAGCTTGCGACACTTGCTTCCCAAGTGGGCCAATTCAAGTCCTGGCTGCTTCACTTCTGATTCAGCTCTGTGCAAATGTGCCTGGGAAAGCAGCAGAAGATGGCCCAAGTGCTTGGGCCCCGACATCCAAGTGGGAGACTTGGATGGAGTTCCAGGTTCCTGGCTTTGGGCTGTACTAACCATGGCCACAGCAGCCATTCAGGGAGTGAAACAGCGATGGAAGATCTTTCACTGTCTCTTTTTCCTTCTCCCTCTATCTCTGTAACTCTGCATTTCAAATAATTTTTTAAAAGAAGTTTCTATGGTAAAATATTCTTACTGGTAATCTCTCAGTTTTTAATCTTTTGTAAATGTCTTTTTTAAAGATTTATTTATTTATTTGAAAGTTAGTAGTACACAGAGAGAGAAGGAGAGACAGAGAGAGTGAGGTCTTCCACCGCTGGTTCACTCCCCAATTGACTGCAATGACCGGAGCTGTGCAGATCTGAAGCCAGGAGACAGGAGCTTCTTCCGGGTCTGCCACGTAGGTGCAGGGGCCCAAGGACTTGGGCCATCTTCTACTGCTTTCCCAGGCCGTAGCAGAGAGCTGGATCAGAAGTGGAGCAGCCGGGACTCGAACTGGCGCCCATATGGGATGCTGGCCCAGCAGGTGGTGGCTCCACCAGATATGCCACAGCGCTGGCCCCGCAAATGTCTTTTTTTTTTTTTTTAAGATTGATTTATTTTGTTTGAAAGGCAAAGTTATATAGAGAAGGAAACACATACACACACACACACACACACACACACACAGACAAACAGAGAGAATCTTCCATTGACTGGTTCACTCCCCAAATGGCTGCAACAGCCAGGGCTGGCCCAGGCCAAAGCGGGAGCTTCATCTGTGTCTCTGTTGGGTGCAGCGGCCCAAGGACTTGGGCCATCTTCCACTGCTTTCCCAGGCCATTAGCAGGGCACTGGATCAGAAGTGGAGCAGCATGAACTCCAACTGGTACCCATACAGGAGCCTGGCATCACAGGCAGTGTCTTAAACAGTTATGCCACAAAGTGGGTCACACAAACATCTGTATTTATCTTCATCATTAAAAAAATAATTAGGCTGAGCACACCAATTGGGCTAGTAGTTATTTTCTCTCCATATCTGGAAGCTATTCAGTTTTCATGACTTCCCATAGTTTCTTTAGAAAAATGGCCTATTAGTCTAATTTTTTTGAATGTTGTACAAAACTTCCCTTTGTGCTTGGTGTTCTGAAGCTTTACTGAGCTTTTGTAAGTTTTGTGCCTCTGGATTCATGTTTCTTGGTCTAGAAAGTGGTCATCATTATCTCTTTCACTATTATTCCTCCATCTTGAAATCTTTTTCTCACTTTGACACAGATTGTTTTCATTATTGTCTCCCTATCTTTAAAATTCATTTTTCCATCTCCTATATTCCTATGCAAAATTTTAAAATGTGTTTTATAGCTGTATTTACTTTATACATCATTTATGCTGTTCTTTTATTTCTGTAGTTTAATTTTAATTTGTAAAAGTTCTATTTGTCTCTGTTCATATCACCTACCTTACAAATGAAAATGTTGCTTATTTTTAAATTACAATTATTTTAGAAACTAGTTTTATATATTTATGTTATAGCTTATATTTCCAATTTTATGAGGTGCTTGGGAATCCAGTCTGCTATATGATATTTCTGTTGGATTTCACTTACGGTAGCTTGATGTCTTGTGTCATTGTTTTGAGTTGTGAATACCTGTTGCATGTAACCATAGGTTTGCTGTACCTTCTAGGTACATGAGTTTTATATCACATAACTTACCTTGCAAAACCCTGGGAACTTAATGTGAGGATGCTTTTAACTAGAGAAAATGTGTGTTTCTTCCTCTGTGATCTAAGGGCTGTCACCAGCCCAGGACCATCCTTTCCTTCATTCCCCCTCAGGTTCACTTGCCCTTCCTTGAGCAACACACTTTTTACTTATGATTCTAGCTGGTATCTGAATTTTCCCCTAGGAACACATTGCTTTTATAGTACTATTCATTGATTACCCAGTCTCTGTTTTCAGCTGACTGTTGCTTTAAAAACAGACTTGTTGTAAACTAATATGGGTTAGACTTAGAAATTGAGTCTGTCATAAACAAAATGTATGTTTGAACTGTATTTCTGCTCTTCCATTATTGCTATCTTTATTTTTAGTACGTTTGCTAGATGTGGAGAGATGGGCCTGTTTCTCTTTATATTCTATTTTACATAGCATAGCAATAATTCAGAGTTGGATTTTCTTATTTATTTCACTAAGAATCAGTTAGTAAAGCTGTTACAAATCACTGAAAATGTGGATCTCAGATTCAGATTTGTTTTCTAAATTCATAGATCTGTTCTGTTTATTCACTATCAACTATGCCTCTCAATACAAGTAAAGATGTGGCTTCTCAGGACAGCTCTAAAGTTTTCTTGGAAATCATATTATTCCTAAAACAGATTTTCTCAAGTTAAGTTTAAGTGAATTAGAACATACGGATTACACGTTCATTAAAACACACACATGGTTTGAGAAATGACAGAAAAATGTGTTTGGCAAAAACCATTTGGAAGCTTTCCAAAACCAAAACATTTGAAAAATAGTATTTAATCATTCTCTAAAACTAAAATGGGCCATATTTTCAACACCTAGGAATTACATTATTTGATGTATTTATTTGTTATGGCAGAGTAACATCTATTAATTCTAAGGGCACATTTTAAAATATTACTCATTTTATAAATATAAACCATGTACAATAGGTCTTCTTAATATGGTCTTTCTAATAAATTGAAAGTTTCAAAATGGCAGAGTCTAAAAGATGTAAGACCTGATCTTACTTCTTATTTTACACGTAGTAGAATGCCTGTGTGCAAGACAATATACCACATGTGCAAACAAACCAACAATGATCAAGTTCCAACCTTAATTGGCATTTTTTAATTCTACAATTAATTGACCAAAAAAGACAAGGAAGCAGTTTTTAAAAGACCTTTGATTATCACTTTAACTTTAGTAATCATTGTCTTGCTGGTTCTTGGATTCAAGCCATTATTTTCACATTCATGTGAATCAACAGTACCAATTGCAAATGGGGCTATTAGACCATGTGAGATTAGTTTGATTGAGAAAATTAGGTCTACTTACCGAGTGCTTAATGTGGCTGCGCTAAAACTTGTTCAAGTTCTCCAGGGAATTCATTTCTCTTTGATTTTAATGTTGTGATCAAGATTGTTCACATCTAGCGTATTCATGGAGAATTACTGTTTCTCAGAAGGGATAGAAATTTCAGTCCTCTAACCATCTGAATCCTTGCAATGGACACCCAGCCATCTGTGAATTATCTCTTTCTTCCTAAATTCAATGGGACAACTCTTGGGTTAAGGGTTCAGAAGGCACTTAGACTCACTCTGTTCTCAATATACTGAGACTCATGGAGATCACAACTTCCCAGACTCTTTAATAACACCATTAGAGAATGCCTTCTTTAATACTAGTAGCATTCCTGATTTAGTGTTGATTATGTGCAAAGGACACACTATCTATACTCACAGAAGTCCATGGGCAACATTAGCCCTATATAATTATACAACTTAGTTTCTGTAGATTGTTAGAACAGGTGTTTAATCTCCACTTGAAATACCAAAACCTACCATCACCTTTGTCCTTCCATGAGGGGGACAGGCATCCTGCGTGTCTTCCCTCTGTCCAGATCTTTTGTGTAGACCCTTTTCACCTAGCTCCAGCTCTGCATCTCTAAAACCAAGGTTTCAGGAAACCTGGCTGAGATCTATCATATTTATAGGCAACCTGAACATTTCTAAGGTATATGTCCTTGCTTTTTATTCCTTATCTGACAGTGAAAATTGATTCATGGAGGACAACTCCATTTGCCTGTTCATCCTACTCCTATCCCTATCCCAAACACCTCTCCTCTGAGTTTTTAGTAATATGTACGTTTGGGACCACACCCTGATTTTCCTCCCAGGATTGAGTGCAGGTCATCTCTCTCCTCCAGGTTACTAGAGCATTCCCAGAAGCAGATTAATCCTTCAATGCCTTCTTCAGGTAAGCCTCCATACTCAGTTGTTCTACAGGTAGCAAGTGTTGTAGTTCCAATCTCCCTTGGATTTTTTCTAATGCAAGTTCCTTTCCACAGTGTGCCAAGAGGTTGAATACAGTGCAGTAACATTATGTTCTGATTGTCTCTTGGAGCATGAAAACAATTCTTAAAAAAATATTCATTTGAAGATGTTTTGTTTCTTAGAGAATATTATAAATGTGCAATTATTCTTTCCAAACAGTGGCTATTACCCTTCACTTACTTTTCTGCCATTATTACTTGGCAATAATGATTCATGTATCTGAATTTAGAAAGTTCAAATTTACTTGCAGTCTGGGGTGGCAAGGATTGCCGTAACTGTCCTTGGTCCTTAAATTCTTAGTAGAAACAGTAGTAGCCCCATATTGCGTTTCAGAGAACAATCATCTCTTAGAAGACTGGAGCTTCCAGAGCACTAACTGTAGGGGCTGGTACATACTTTACGTTAACAAAAATATTTTCTTTTGTTTAATTTCGAGTTAGGCTTAAAGATATGTAAACATGAACCTGCTAGATTAAATACTTTGATAAAATGTGTCAGTGGTTCCAGTCACAGAGGAGGATGCTGGACACACATTTAGAATATTTTAAGTGTTATTTCTCTTCACTGACAGTAACATGCAATGCCATTGAGACATATTAATGTTTTCAAAGTTATAATTATGTTTTTGAAGTTTGGGTATGGGTATGATGCAGGAAAAGTCTAGAAAACACTGCCTTTTCTGTTCTTTTACAGTCTTACTAATAAGGATTTTAGAGCTATAATGTTACAACAATAGAGAATAGAAGAATAGGAGTTAACTAGTTTAAAGGTGACTCAAACCTCTTAACCAAGTTGAAGTAAATTCTTCAAGATCTCTTGGATTTACACGTACATTCTATTTTACTTACTAATTCTCTCTTATCAGTGGCTGATATCAAGGGATGATGTTGACAAACATATGGCATAAGTAGCTAAATTTCTCACAGGATACAAAAATAACAGGGTAAATACTTCAGCTAATTGTATTTTTTAGATTAATATGTTTATCATGCAAATACAAATCATTATTTTATTTATATTTAAAATATTTTTAAATTTGTGAATCAGAGAGACACACAGAAACAGAGAGACAGAGAAAGATAGATACAGAGAGAGAGAGAAGGAGAGAGAGAGAGAAAGGTAGACAGACTGTCTAAGAGAAAGATATAAAGACAGAACATCCATTTGGTTGTTCATTCCTCAAATGCTGTAATGACTGGGGCTGGGCAGAGGCCAGAGTCAGAAGCCAAGAACTCAGCCTAGATTTCCCATATGAGTGGCAGAAATCCTATTGCTGAAGCCATTGGTGTTGCCTCCCAGGATATGCGTTGGTCAGAAGCTGGAATCAGGAATTAGGTCTGGGAATTGAAACGGGGTACTGTGACATGGGACAGGAGCATCTTAACTGCTAAGACAAACAGTCTCACCATAAAATCATTATTTAAATGAACTGAGTTGATGATCATGAATAACATTATTTTACATTTTTTAAATAACATTTCAAAGCAAAGGCAAAAATGTGATACTTCTGCACCACATTTGAATTATTTACTATTGGATCATCTAACCTTACTGTTCTGATTATTCTTTTGAATAAAATGTCACAAATACTCAGTCTTACCTTTTAATCAGCTGTACTTGCTCTCAACTTTAATTCTGTACTATGTGGTAGCATATACTTCTCCTTCCTCTGTGGGTTTTCTGTTGGTTGAGAAGATAAGTCGCTGTTTGGGTCTTTCTGCTCTGTGTAGATTAATTTAAGTTATAATATAGAAAGATTACCAGCTTCTCACCTGTTTCAGGTAGACAAAAGACTGCTCCCTGCTCCAGGAATGTGTAAAACCACATAATGGTGTAATAATGATTTCTTTCCAGTCACAAGAGAGTATTTTCTTTCCCATAACACTTCTTTTCCCTCAGTCTCTGTTCCCTTCAAAGCTTAGAGCTGGTATAAAAATTAATTTGTATTGAAATGTTTAAGATTGCTTTCAAACCTTCCAGCAGAATTTCAGTTCTTTTGTAAGCCTATTTCTTTCTTTAAAGACCTGTGAAACTTTTCCGGAGGTTAGAAATAGAATTTAAGCCAAATAATACTCAATATTTAAATAGAAGTGACTAGCTTTTTCTTCGCAGCCCAATCAAGCAACAAACCCTTTCTACACAGAAATTAAAACCAGATATTTGAAAGTCAGAAACCTTTCCTTTTGGAGAAACATTGAGTTATTTTCTGAGCCTTGTGACTTTGAGTTTAAAATGTAAGATACTGCTTTCCTGCCAGTCAACCAAAAAGATGAGACTTAGCATTCCTCATTCTCTTCCTGGTCACATTGTGGGTCTCCAACAGTGTAGGTGAGCCCGGCAGGCTATCTTAGACAACTGCTCCCCCTCTACTGCCCCCAGATGAAATTATAGCTTGTGAGAAACTCTTCTCTTTTCACCATAAATCTCATGTCACTCCTTCCCCTCTGTTGAAAAGATCTGCCCTACTAAGAAAGAGAATTGATAAGGGGAGCCCTCCTAACTTTTTCTCAGTTTCCAAACTGTCAACTCCCTTTTTTACATTTTGAATCCCATTCACTCCCTCCTTCTAAAATCTTTTTTTTTTTTTATTTTATTTTTTGAAAGGCAATGAGAGAGAGAGAGAGAAAGGTCTTCCTTTACCTTTGGCCGGCACACCGCGCTGATCCGAAGCGCGGATCAGCTGGTCTCCCATGCGGGGGCAGGGCCCAAGCAGTTGGGCCATCCTCCACTGCACTCCCGGGCCATAGCAGAGAGCTGACCTGGAAGAGGGGCAACTGGGACAGAATCCTGTGCCCCGACCGGGACTAGAACCCGGTGTGCCAGTGCCGCAGGCGGAGGATTAGCCTATTGAGCAGTAGCACTGCTGTGGCGCCGGTCATCTAAAATCATTTTCTCATGCTACTAGCTTCAGTTTTCCTTGGAGCATTGATCCTCTGTCTTTAGTCAATCATTTCCAACAAACAATACTCATGAATAATCCTGTGCTGCCAAGCCCAACAAGCATCTAATTGTCATCAACTCCAGCTGCTTTTCAGCAGCACTCTCCATGGCAGATCTTTCCCTGTTTTTATTTGTGAAAAAATATTTATTTATTTGGAAACAGAGATGCAGAAAGAGCAAGCAAGAACACCCATCCACTGGCATACTACCCAAATGCCTGTAACTGCTGGGGCTGTGTGTGGGGGAGTCAAATTCAGGTCTTGCAAGTGGGTGGTAGGAGCTCAAAATCATGAGCCACCATCACTGCCTCCCTGCAGCAAAGAGTAGAGCTGGGAATCAAACCAGACACTTCAACGTGAGACATGGATCATGACTACTATCTTAACCATTAAGCCAAATGACCATCTATCGCCACTTGATTCTTATTTTTTTGTAATATGACAGCATATCTTCCTAGTACCCTTCCAAAGTTCTTTGCAAATGTAAACAGATCACTAACCATCTCTAAATGTTAATGTTCTTTGGGTTAAGTTCTGAGCCCACTTCTCCCACCATATTCTCTCCCTAGGTGACCTCATCCAATTCTACAGCTTTAAACATCATCTCTATGGAATGATTCATAAATTCACATTTCAAATCTAAAGTTCTTCCTCTCTATCCAACTAACCCCTCAGTATTTCTACAAATATCTCAGACATCTCAAACGGAATTCAAACTAAACTCTCAATCGTTCCAATAAGCCTTCTTTTGCATAATATTCTCTGTCTTAGTAAAAGGTACCATCATCCGCTTTCTTTATTAAGCCAGAAAACTACGTATTTTTGTAAAGCTTTATTTATTTGAAAGGCAAAGTCACAAAGAGGCAAAGGCAGAGAGAGAGAGAGAGAGAGAGAGAGGTCTTCTATTTGCTGGTTCACTCCCCAGATGGCTTTAATGGCAGAGCTGCGCCAGTCTGAAGCAGGAGCCAGGAGATTCTTCTGGGTCTCCCAAGTGAATACAAGGGCCCAAGTACTTGCGTCATCTTCCACTGATTTCCCAGGCCATAGTAGAGAGCTAGTTTCGAAGTGGAGCAGCTGGGACTCAAACCGGCGCCCATATGGGATGCCAGCACTGTACCCGCTACACCATTGTGACAGCCCCGAAACCTGAGTATTATCCCCAATTTCATTCTGTCTCTTACCATGTGCCCCACCCCACCTCATACAATCCATCAGTAAGTCCTATTCATTCTGGTTTCCAAATACTCATCACAATAGTCAATTCTGTGTCTCCCTAACCATGGTTTCCATCATCAATGGCCAGCATTATTGTAATTGCTGCTTAGCACATCTTTTCCTGCTCCTGCTCACCCACAAACCTCTTTCGATGGTTGTCTTTAAAACTGAAAATCAGTTCTTTTCAGTCATGCTTACACTCAAACTCATCAGTAGCTTATAAACAGGTCTCAACCCATCTCTGGAGAATTACTCTACCTTCCACTGTGCTGATCCCAGGTTCACAGGGCTCCCCCAGGCACCTCTAACATACCTTGATGGAAGTCCCAGCATAAAGGCATTTCTTCAAAACATACTTCCCAGTCACACCCAAAGGTCCATGTTTCATTAGTCTTGAGCTCAGCCAACTGCAACGTCTTTTGTAGCATTGATCACAATTTCTGGTGAGTGTTTTTTATTTGCTTTTTCTAATTTTCCTCTTTCATGGGCCTCCAAGTCACATATGATCCATCATGCCCAGCTATTACATTCTTACATCCTTCTCTGCCAGGTCCTGGAATGAGTAGATACCTGGTAAATAACTCTTGAATAAATGAAGGCAACACTGGGTGCTTATAATAACAAGAATTTCCCCACCGTGCACATTTGATATTTGGCTACTAATTGGACTTCTAAATATAGAGCAAATAAATTGTGTAAAATAAATCATGTTATAAAATGAGTATTTCTTGGAGAATGTGAACTTGACCTTCATTTAGTGTTTAGGTCTCCATTTATGTTCCAAGTGCTGCATTAATGTAGAATTTTTTGTGATTAATTATACACAGGGCATTGAAATGATCTTTGCCAAAAAGTGAATCCAGCCTCAAATAGCTTTCATCTATTAGATGGCATTATTAGACAGAATTCACAAAATCCACCCATGGATTATTGAAGATTTTGCTGAGGTTATATTATTTGCATTATCTTTCACACAACATAGGGAACAAAAACATTGTTTGAAAAAATTTGTAAATTATTAAAGGGACAGCTGTTTTAAAGTCCAGGTGCTATAGTGAGAGTGGAAATTTACACTGGACTCTGGTATTTAAGGATCCTGTTAATCATGGTATTATGGGCCTGATTGTCCTACTGACTGACTACATGATGTAGATTTTATTTCTCTCTAGAGTTGTTAATATTTGTTCTAACTTCCATATGAAACAATCAGAGGAATTGTATATATTCTCATGGGAGGAAGGAGGAATTAACAGCAAAATGTACAGAAACATTTGAATTTATCTCAGACAATAAGGAGAAGTTAATATGCATGGAAAAGAAAAGAATGAACTTCAGTCACAAAAACACAGTCCAGATAAGTAATTTTCAATGTTCTTCAAAACTGTAGAACAATTTATTTAAATGAATTCTGTATTGTGACATGCTTGTTGTGTATATGCATATACATTGTGTATGCATGAGTACATACACACACAAACACACACATATACACACTCCTAAAAAGAAGTTTGTTAACATACAAATGGAAGGCTAGAACTGCCCTTTGGGCCTCCTTACAACTATGGCAGCGTTTGACATACTTATTGGATTGTCTTAGTCTTTCTCAATCTAGGGACAAGTTTTCCTTTGTGCACCAAATTTTCCATTATATGTATATAAGTAACCTCTCTTCTGTGCATTTAGTACAGTACCAACTGAACAGCATCTGAAAGTAGTTTCTCAATTCATTTTCTGTGTTCTGTGATTCAGATGAGAAAATCCATGTCAATAAATAAATTGAAAATCACTGATAGTGTTAAAAGATTATTATATAATTATATAGAATAGGTATGCAAATACACTGAATAACTTCTGATACTTCCTTTGAATTTCCTTCTCTGTTCTAGGCAGCCATTACTAATCAATCAGAGTTAAGAACACAAGATGAGGGGCTGGAGCTTTGGCGTAGTAGCCTAAGACTGTGGCATCAACATCCCATATGGGCATCAGTTCATATCCCACCTGCTTCCCATCCAATCCAGTTCTCTGCTGTGGCCCGGGAAAGCAGAAGATGGTCCAAGTACTTGGGGCCCTACACCCAAGTGGGAGACTAGGAAGAAGCTCCAGTGTCCTAGTTCCAGAATCGTTCAGCTCCAGCCATTGCCACCATTTGGGGAGTGAACCGGAAGATGGAAAATCTTTCTGTCTCTCCCTCTCTGTGTCTATAACTCTATATCTCAAATAAATAAATAAATCTTAAAACCCCATAAGATGAAGTCAAACTATCATCAGGATGATGGAGATATTTAGGGTGACTAAAAACATGAAGAATGAAGATAATATTATCAAATCATTCATCTGATGAATTGATTATTTTCCCTAATTAAAATATTGTAGCTAAGGACAAATATATTTGAATGTGTAAGGCAAATACCAATACCGCACAAGATAGTATAAATTATTTAAGATACATTAATTCTTTAGAATGTTTGAGATCTTATTCTATATTTCTCAATAATAGTTACACAATTTTGCATACAGATGGGCAAAAAGGAAAAAAGCCAAAGGAAGCAAATTTATGTGCTTATTTATAAGGAGAATAATATCATTGTTACTGAGTAAGAAAAAGAGAAAATTAAACATTTTTAAAATGTTGAAAATAAGGATAACCTTTGAGAAACAGAAATCAAATTAAAATATGCCCTATGAAGTGAGTGATTCTTTGGCAGGTTTGTAGACAGTATGGGGCCTATGATTTCTTAAATACATATTGCAATGGCCAAATAAAGATCCTACAGGTAGAAGAAATAGTTACGTGCTCTTCCCCCTAAGCCTCTTTCCTTTGCAGATGGAGTCATTTTTTCCTGATAGTTTTGTAGATCCATTCCTATTCACTCTGGAGATAGATAGGAGCACTAGGTGAGAAGCTTGTCACTTCCCTAGCAAGCATCTATCTCTTCTCATATTCTATCCACTCTTTCTATAGTGATATCTAGATTTCTTTCCCTATAGCTTCCCTTTCTAAGTTATTTCAAATTTGTCTTTCCCTGAGTTTGAATTCCTATTGTGGTCTCTATCTTAGGCCCTGGATTTATTTTGTTTTTCTGTTTCTTAGGACTTGACACTTAAATTACATCAAAATTTAAATCTTAGACCCCATGACTGAGTCTTTGTCAAATATGGTCACACCTGAAACTGATGGAATTGATAAATAATATAGCCATGTTTTAAAATGATTTTTAAAGATGAATGCCACATACATTGTCTCTAATCATACAACATCTCTAAATTAACTAGTTTATCTTCATTTAGGAACAAAGAAATCTAAGCTTGCAGGGCCAAAAAATTTTGCTCATTTTCACAGCTGGAAGGTGGCAGAGCTAGATTCAAACCCAGGACTGTTGTTTTATAAATCTTCTTACTTTTCTTCTCTGTACTGAAGCTACCATCATTCATTTTTATATTTGTCCACTCAACAAATATCTACTGAGCAAACACGATAAGTCAGGCAGGATGCTAGACACTGGCATACAAAACTGGCATATAAGATAATCATAATTCTTGATTTATAGGGCTCCAAGAACTCCAAATCACCAATAACAAGGGTCAATAGACTGTCCTTTTAATTCAGAAACTAAGAATTTTAAGATAGAAATTTGTATATAATCAGATATGTTTTAGGAATACTATTCTCAATGGAGAAGATATAAAAGTTTGTGTATGTGAGGAACTGAAGGAAAATCAATAAATTAATATGTTCTGGGGTCTCCAGTGTAATATTTTATATTGGAAATAGCATAAAATTTCACACAGTAAAAAAAAGCAGGTTTACAGGTTTACAGGAGAATGCAGAGTTTGGTTTTGAACTTGTTGCACTGTAGGCATGTGTGGGAAACCAGCTACATTTAGAGTATTTGGAAATTCCATCTGGAAGCTCGTGAACAAGGTAAGAGTGTGATACGCAGGTGCTATAGGAATTATCTGCAAAAAGTAATAATTGAAGCCATGGGAATACATGTGATAGCTAAAAGAAAAGAGATAGAAAAAGAAAACAAAAAAGAAAAGAAAATAGAGCCCCAAAAGGGGCATGAGAATTGAAGTTAAGGAAGGTAAGGGGAGGGAGGGAGAGAAGTATTTTTGTATTCTTAGAATTGTATCTATGGTTCCACATGCAGAAGCATGAAGCAAGACCCCTACCTTTCACCTTACACAAAAATCCACTCAACATGGATTAAAGATCTAAATCTATGACCCGACACCATCGAATTATTAGAGAGCATCGGAGAAACCCTGCAAGACATAGGCACAGGCAAAGACATCTTGGAAAAGACCCGAGAGGCACAGGCAGTCAAAGCCAAAATTAACATTTGGGATTGCATCAAATTGAGAAGTTTCTGTACTGCAAAAGAAACAGGAAAGTGAAGAGGCAACCGACAGAATGGGAAAAAATATTTGCAAACTATGCAACAGATAAAGGATTAATAACCAGAATCTAAAAAGAGATCAAGAAACTCCATAACAACAAAACAAGCAACCCACTTAAGAGATGGGCCAAGGACCTCAATAGACATTTTTCAAAAGAGGAAATCCAAATGGCCAACAGACACATGAAAAAATGTTCAGGATCACTAACCATCACGGAAATGCAAATCAAAACCACAGTGAGGTTTCACCTCACCCGAGGTTAGAATGGCTTACATACAGAAATCAACTAATAACAAATGCTGGCGAGGATGTGGGGAAAAAGGGACCTCAGAATCAGCCCTTAAGGCATTCGGATCTGGCTAAAAAGCCCATGAGAGTTTCTCAGGCATGGAAATCCAAGACACTGCGGCAAAAAAAAAAAAAAAAATGACCTAAATGAAATATCTCTGTGAGTGAGATTCCAGCGGAAAGAACGGGCCATCAGAGAAGGAGGTACTTTTCTCTGAAGGGAGGAGAGAACTTCCACTTTGACTATGGCCTTGTCTAAATAAGATTGGAGTTTGTGAACTCAAGAGGCTTCCATAGCTTTGGCAGCTCATGACAAGAACCTTGGATGATTATTGATGTCATAAATAAGAGTGTCAATTGTTAAATCAACAACAGGAGTCACTGTGAACCTACACCCCGTGTAGGATCTCTGTTCTTAATGTGTTGTACTATGCAATTTAATGGTAAAACTATTACTCATACAGTACTCTATACTTTATGTGTCTTTGTGGGTGCAGTCTGTTGAAATCTTTACTTAGTATATACTAAGTTGATTTTCTGTATATAAAGATAATTGAAAATGAATCTTGATTAAGAATGGGATGGGTGAGGGAGCGGGAAATAGGATGTTTGTGGGTGGGAGAGAGGCTATGGGGGGAAAAGCCACTATAATCCAAAAGTTGTACTTTGAAAATTCATATTTATTAAATTAAAGTTGAAAAAAAAGAATTGTATCTATGAACTACTTGAAATCTGTTCTATTTTTGTTAATAAAAAACAAAAAGGACACGTTTAAATAAGTCAGATTTGAAAATGAGATTTCTGTATATTACAAAAATTGTCCACAATCCTTTCTTCACTCCTCCCTATAACTGTGCCCTATGAAATGTGACTTTTAATCTTCTCCCATGAAGAAATGGAGTGTATTTCTGCTCATCTTGAATTATGGTTACCATTTGGACTTGCTCTGGTCAACAGAATGAAGTAGAAGTATTGGTTTGTCTCCAAGAAGTTTTGCACAATTTCATGTTCCTGTGAGCAGCTGTCAAGTGCTCAAGCCTAGGCTGGAGGAGATGAGGCTTCTGGAGCAGAAACTGACCATTCCTGTTGAGGCCACCCAGGAACATCATCCCCTAGCCAAACTGGCTGCTGACTATAGAGACAGCAAGCCCAGATGAGATCAGAATAACTGTTCAGTTATTCACATATACAGAATTGTTCAAGTTATACACATATACAGAATTGTAAACCAAATAAGCAATTGTTTTAAGCTAATAAATTTTTGGATAGCTGGTCATCTATTAAAATATAACTGATATAGAAATTGAGGTGGAAAAGGAGAGAAGTCAGCATAAGTTATGGTCAAGTGGTAAGAAAAATAAGAAACATAACAAGAAGAGGATGATCAACAACAATAAAAATCCCTAAAATATGGAAGACAGAAAACTAAGAGTTAGTTGTATTTTACAATGAGCCAGAATCTAATAACAACTGAAAAACCAGCTTCAAGTAATGAGGTACAGGGGGAAGACCAACAGAAGGAGAAATTGGTATCACGAGCAAGACCTTCATATTCAAAATGCCTGCCTCGAAATAGATTGAAAGCAAGTAAGTTGCACTTCTTCAACACTGAGATCCTCAGTGTCTTCAATTATAAACTAAGAAGGTTTCCTTTTCTTATACCCTATTATCCTTGAGAGGCAGAAGAACTTAGTAGTTACACACACAGCTTTTGAAATTAAACAGGTGTAAATGTTATTTCCAAATTCTTCCTCTTAGTGTCTGTGTGTACTTTTCTAAGGTTATGTAATCAAAGTCTGAATTTTTGGATATTATATAACAATATTGATAATAGCAATAATTATACATACCACTACTGAAGGAGATGTCATCAAATTAAATGCTGTATAAAATGGGCTGGCAGAATGCCTGGGGAAAAAAAAAGTATGTAGTAAACAAAATTTTGTTACCAATAGCAGCTTCAGCAGATGCGATACTACCAACGCTTGAATAAGTCCTTCTTTAGTTTGAGCTTAAATTTGTACTACGGCATTCCCTACCTGTTGGTCTAGTTCTGTTTAATGGCAATGCTTTATGGTTTTAGAGCATTTGACAGTTTCACAATGTGCTTTTATATCATCACATTAGGATTTACTGAACACACAGTTTTCCATGGCCACCTTCATTTCTTCCCTGGCTTTATAATAAATTAGAAGCAGAGATAGGGATGGTTTAAAGCATGAACACTGTTATTAACTTGCAGTTGTTGATAAAGAAAGAATCACGAAATATTAAGCAGAAAATCAGAGACCTCCAAAGTCATCCAGTGTAGGGGGAAAGTGGAAACCTCCCAGTTTTAATCGCATTACTATAATTAGGACTAGTAGGAGGGTACTTCAAAAAGTTCTTACAAAAATAGAATTATAAATAAGTATATTTTGTTGCAAAACATTTTTAAATCAATATATAGATTTTTAATGATGTTTTGAAATCTCTTTATAAAGTAATTGATAAGCATAATGATCACTTTGATTAATCAATAAGCCATTGAATTCTATGTATCTGTTTTCTAAAGTAGGAAATTTTCTAAGATTAAAGTTGAGGAAAAAAATGTCTTCTTTGATGGAATCTGGGGTGGAAACCCTGCACAGCACAGAAGCAGATGAGCAGAGCTGTTCTTGAAGTCATGTGAAGACAAAGACCATGGCTGTGTGCACCTGACTGCATATCCCTGTTGCACAGGAAAAATCCTCCAGAACTTTAGGTGGGCCCTTAAAATTTATGCAAAGAAAACATGGTATCAATCAATTTTTTTTTTTCAGAAAACACAGTTCAATATATTTAAAGTAGGGCTTAACCCATAAAGGAGTAAATAATCTGGAGAGAAATCCCTCATATAGAAAACTACATTCCTTCAAAAATCTATATACATAAGGTTTTACTCCTTTTTTTTTTTTGCCAAAGTAGGACATCATCTCATTTTCTTATTAGAATACTTCTTATTTTCTTATTAGAATACTTCTACTATTATTCACAAAAGTATAACTTTCATGAGAAAAACCTCAAATAAAATTTATTTCCACCTCATAAACACTCTTCCTATGGTATCTCTCCCTAAGAAGTATGCATTGCCAGTCTCCTTAAACACATTTTGGTTAATATCATGACATTTCCTCCTACTTACTAGCTTTTAAGTACTTCCTTTTATCCATTAACTTAAAACTAAATCTAATAAGTATTATTTTTCAAGCAAAGAACACAGAATTAAATAGTGAGCTAAAATTTACAAGCTAAAATCAAAAGTGATACCAGAATAGACAAAAAGAAAAAAATAATTGATAGATATGTAACCTTAGGATTTCCAAAGATCTCTGGTCAGTCAGCATGCCACATATGTAAGTTTTACTAACATAATTTCTTTTTTTATTACCTAAGAGCATTAGGATATACTTTCTGGCTGCAATAATTGCTTGCAGTTAATTACAAATGAAACAGAAGTGCTGGTAATATGAGAGACTTGTACTCTGCATAAAACTGGAAATTACTGCTATTACTCTTGGTTGCTAGTGAATATTAGGTCATAGATGCTAATTAGCAGTTCATTGCCCTCCTACTGGGGAGAAAGCTCACTACTGTATGAAACTATCCTGATAGCCAAACCCAACACTCAAGGCATTCTGACCATTTTTGTTTGAGCAGTTGTAAGACATAATAAAACTATTTACAATTTTTAGAAGGACTATAAAGGGTAACCTTAACAGCCTCAGAGCTGCTCACTATTTCAGGCAAAATAGCCATATCATGCTTCAGGCCCCACAGTCTATGTGTAGGGACCAATTAAAAACTAGAAGACAGAAGTTTTCATCAACACAAAGTAAACAGGTTTTCCCACAAAATACCTGTTGCCAAAACAGAGCAACTCAAAAATGAGAGAATAAAATTATATATAAGAAGGGAGAGAAATTAGAATAGCTCTAGGATTTTTTCCAATGGAAAATTTATAATGCAAATTTATGCATATGCACACACAGACATACAGCTAGCCCTGAGTGTGTGTGTGTATCCATACCTATCTATAGCCATATCTGTATTTATCTATCATCTATCTATAATTGTATCTACATAGATATAGACATAGATATATAGATAGCAATGTGGGTAGGTCATTAAATAGAGATAGATTATTTTGATGATAGATAGATAGATGATAGATAGATAGATAGATAGATACTGTCTAGTCTTTTAAATACAGCCAAAAGCCTTAAGAAAAGAGATTTTTTAAGAGCTTATTCTGGTATTTTTTAAAAGATTATTTATTTATTTGAAAGAGTTACACAGAGGCACAGAAAGAGAGAGAGAGAGAAAGAGAGGTCTTCCATTTGCTGGTTCACTCCCCAATTGGCCACAACTGCTGGAGCTGTGTCGATCTGAAGCCAGGAGCCTGGAGCTTCTTGCAGGTCTCCCATGCATGTGAAGGGGCCTAAGGACTTGGGCCATCTTCTACTGCTTTCCCAGGCCATAGCAGAGAGCTGGATCAGAAGTGAAGCAGCCAGGTTTCAAACTGGAGCCCATATGGGATGCCGGCACTGAGGCAGTGGCTTTACCCACTACGCCATAGAGCCAGCCCCTATTCTGGTATTTTTTAAGTTGAATTTTGAAGCCATGATTTATTAACATATTTCCATCTCTTTAATTACACATATGTGTTTAGAATGTCCATGATCTTTTGAGGGAAATGTGTTAAAACTTTAACCTGGGGGTTGGCTCTGTGGCACAGTAAGCTAAGCCTCCACCTGTGGCACCGGCATCCGATATGGGCGCCAGTTCGGGTCCCAGCTGTTCCTCTTCTGATTCACCCCTCTGCTATGGCCTGGGGAAGCAGTAGAAGATGGCCCAAGTAGTTGGGCCCCTACACCCACGTGAGAGACTTGGAATAAGCTCCTGGCTAACGACTCCAGATCTGCCAAGCTCGCATTGTTGCGGCCATCTAGGGAGTGAACCAAAACTCTTTGTCTCTCCTATTCTCTGTAACACTACCTCTCAAATAAATAAATAAAATCTTTAATAAAAACAAAAAAACCCAAAATTTTTTAAATATTTTTTTAACTTTTATTTAATGAATATAAATTTCCAAAGTACAGCTTATGGATTACAATGGCTTCCCCCCCATAACATCCCTCCCACCTGCAACCCTCCCCTTTCCCACTCCCTCTCCCCTTCCATTCACATCAAGATTCATTTTCGATTCTCTTTATACACAAGAGATCAGTTTAGCATACATTAAGTAAAGATTTCAACAGTTTGCTCCCACACAGAAACATAAAGTGAAAAATACTGTTTGAGTACTAGTTATAGCATTAAATCTCAATGTACAGCACGCTAAGGACAGAGATCCTACATGAGGAATAAGTGCACAGTGACTCCTGTTGTTGATTTAACAAATTGACACTCTTGTTTATGGCCTCAGTAATCACCCTAGGCTCTTGTCATGAGCTGCCAAGGCTATGGAAGCCCCCTGAGTTCACGGACTCTGATCATATTTAGACAAGGCCATGGTCAAAGTGGAAATATTTAACCTGAATTTAATTATTCTTCCAAAAGCAAAGGAAATTAGATAATGCATAAATCCTAATTTTTAGTCAAACTGGGTTTCATATTTAAGTATCAACTATATTTATAATTTGAAAAATGGTATTAAATATTTTATATTTTTAATATGGGAATATAAGTACCAGCACACACACATACAAACACAAACACTGTTTGCCAAGAAAATTTCCCTAACGAGTGGGGCAAAAAGCCAAGGAATAGTTCAGAAGTATTAGAATATATGTATTCTTTATTTTGAAGAAGGCATATTCATTTTTTCTCAGTGTAATGACATGTCCCACTTTTAATTGTGCTCTTTTCTTTTCCATAAATAGTACATCCAGTTTCACCTGTGGAAGTAAAACTAATTAAAAGAGCAATAACTTGTAAAAATTGAAAAAGTAAATCTTCTCCATAAACTGTTTGAAGTTCTATGTGCTACAAAATCTTTTTCCCTGCTTCTAATCTCTTATCAAACCTTAAACATAGACGAGAATCATTCCAGGCCTCAGTCTTAAGAGACTGGAAGCTTTTACTTCCTTGCTCTTTTGAATACTTGTTCTTGAAACCTAGGACGTCAAGTAGGTAATCTAGCTATTCTGCTAAAGAGACCACAGGCAGAGCAGGGAGTGAGTTGTGAGTTGAGATGACACAGAGAGGGAGGCAGCCCAATCCTGCCTTCCAGCAACCATTACCCCTACTATTGTGCCTCACAATTGAATGATATCATCTTTGCCCCTCCAGGATAGTTCAGCTGCCAGCTGAATACCAAGTCAAGACCATGTGGAACTGAACCATTGGCCAACTTGAACTTATACAAATTCCCAACCTCAAAAATAATGAGATAAATTAACATGGTTGTTATTCAAATCAGACATGTATACAAACACAACCCTATAGACGAGAATCAAAGATAAACGAATTTGTAGTTTGTTGAATGAAGGAGAGAAAGAATTGGTGGTTCAGTCAGGAACAATGAGGGAGACAAGTGAACTCCATCCTGAATGGAAGAATTGGTGGTTCAGTCAGAAACAATGAGGGAGACAAATGGACTCCATCCTGAATCAGTGAATAGAGGAGTTGGAAGGTGCCAGGCAGCTGAGCACAGTTTGCTTTGTCTACATACTTCAATGTTACAAGTAGGGGATTACCTTCTCTGCTATTTTGAACAGAATTAAATCTCTATTAAGGATAGTCTTATTTCCAAATATTCTGATCCATTTTTCCTGCAAAGGCTCTTTGTCAGACTATGTGCTGCAAGTTTTGCTTGAAAATATGCCACAAATGTCATGACATGTGAATCAGCTATGGCTACTTGGTGGTAGAACAGTGAATCATTGGTATGTTACTTTGCTTTATTTCATATTAATACAATACATAATAATGCATATTAATGGAAGAAAAAATATTAGAAACTTCAAAGAGGGAGAAAAATAGCTCAATTTCTACAACAGAGATAATTATGTAATATTTTGTTATGAATTTTTGTCTATGTATCTGTTTATGAACAAGTGTTGAACAGCTTACATTTTTAGAATAATTTATAAGTTACAGATATTTTTAAAATTTTGATATTCACAAAAACTTGGAAAGGAAGTGCCCTATAAAAATATGTGCCTGCTTGTGCATCTTATTTATCATCTTACTCTACCTATTATCCCACCTGATCCATCAACAGCAAAGGTTAATTACATTTCTATGGAGCTGTCCAGTGGAAGGCTACTTTTCTCCCATTAAATTACAACAGGAGTAAATTAGTGGTTTTCAGAACTTCAGGGTTTTGATTGATGAATTCATTAATTCACCTTTTCAAAGTGAAAACTCATGTTTTAAATATTTTATGTACAATTTGCATTTTGGCACTTTAAGGGCTTTTTAAAAAATTAGACAGTATTTAAGAGAAAGGTCAGTTGTTCACCTTGGAGTGTGGATGCTTTGTAATACACAGAACAAGAAGTAGGGTTAAGTTTCTCTCCTCTAAAAAATCATCTGTCTTGAGTAGTCCCATGAGCTTCTTGTTCCTAAGTTTAGAACAAGAACAAATATGTTTAATGAGACACTGGAATTCCATTTCCCAAAGTGGGATTCTCTTTGCATCAGGGTAGACATGGGCATTATTTAATAGAAGTTTGGCTGTTGTTTCACTTTGGTAGCATTGAAAGTGAATACATGATAATGGCATTGCTACTCTCAACATGAAACCCTTCCACCAAGTTAAATGTACTTTAGCATATTCTACATACAAGGATTGATGCACAGGCATCTCTGTATACTCCCAAGACAACTAAGCATATGCCTGTAAACCCTGCTTAGGATGTACTGAATCTTCTATTCATTGAACAAATAATTCATATTTCTGATTTAAAGAAACATGCATCATTTGTGTGCACATAATGTGACATCAGAGAAATAATGAATGCAAAAAACTGGATCCTATAAGCAGTGCCATTCTTTCTTTCACTAAAGCTTTCTATACATTGCTACATCCCCATTCCCATCCCAACATCCTTATATTTATTTTGGTTATTTTTGAGTATCCATGAGGAAATACAGCAATTGCAAAAGATTTATTCAGGTGTTCCCTCTGTCAACAATAATTAAGTCCAGTTTTCAAAAGACAAAGAGAAAAGAAGAGAGATGGGGAATTCCTATATAATGATTAATTAATAATATGCAAAATTACTTAGTGTTCCATCTAAGATCATATCGGTGAGAATAGACAAGTAGGCAGATACATATCCTGGCATAAACTACAGGATAAGACATACAAAGCAGGCTTTATTTCAAAATATCTTAACAATAAAAGAAGAGTCTTATTTTTAATGCTCTACCTACTTAATGCTACCTCAACACAAATTGATTCACACATGCAGAATATTAAGCAGGGATCTCATGTAATGACAGGGTTTTCAAGACATCTACAGAAGACTGTTAATGATATATGGAGTTTCATCCTTATTAAAGTCTAAGGCAATATTTATGCCTTTCCCTGTTTGATGAGTCCATCCTATTGCTGCACACAACAGTGCATTCCTGGCCTCATTTTCAGTCCTTAATTTGTACTTGAAAAATATGTACACATTTAGCCAGATGCTTCTAGTGCCTAAGGTAACTCTGTGATAAATTGGGCACTTGAGAAAACAGGATTAACTCTTTGACTAAGAGGCCCACTCCACTTTACGTAAATACAGTATCTGAAAATCTAATTCTACCAAAAAAAGCAATTAGAATTCACTATAATTTTACATTTGGAACATTCTTTTTAATGCTTAAAAATAATTTTGTTTACAAAAAAGTTTTTTTCTAAATAACTTCAGGAATTTGTCTACTGGGTAAAGCTATTTACTTCTAAAATGAAGAATACAGTTTATTTTGCTTGGAAAGTGGAGGCAAATCAGCTATGTTTCCAAAATATGACTCTTTCTGATTTAAATGCATGGTGTTAATATAAATTCACAGACGAAGCATTAAAAGGCTTCACACTGGTTGTCAGTGGAGTGTTTGAAACAACATCTTATCTGTCTCAACTATAGGGTCTATTCATTTTTTTTATTTTCCCAAAGAAGCTTTTTATTTAAGGAATACAAATTTCATGAGTACAAATTTAGGTATATATTTATTCTTCCCAACATACTTGCCCTCCCATCCACACTCCCACCCCTCCTTCTCCTCCCTCTCCCATTCCCAGTCCCATTCTCCATTAAGATTCACTTGAAATTAACTTTATACACAGAAGAAAAACTCTAAGTAAAGATTTCAACATTTTGCACACACACAAAACAGTTTGAAAACAAGTTTTACAGTTAACTCTCATGATACAACTCATTGAAGACAGAGGTCCTGCATGGAAAGTTAGTACACAGTGACTCCTCTTGTTAATTTAACAATTAAAATCCTTATGTATAATGTCAGTGATTGCCTGAGGCTCTTGACATGAGCTGCCTAGGCTCTGGAAGTCTTTTGAGTCTACAAACTCCATCAGTATTTAGATATGGCCATAAGCAAAGTGGAAGTTCACTCCTCCCTTCAGAGAAAAGTACTTCCTTCTTTGATCGCCACTTCATTCCACTGGGGTCTCACTCACAGAGATCCTTCATGGAGAACATTTTTTGCCATAGTGCCTTGGCTTTCCATGCCTGAAATTCTCTCATGGGCTTTTCAGCCAGACCAGGAAGACTTAAGGGCTGATTCTGAGGTAAGAGTGCTACTTAAAGTGATTGTCATTCTATGACTCTGCTGTGTAGACTGCTTCCCATGTTGGGACATTATCTCCTTTTTAATTCTGTCTATTATTATTATCAGACACTTGATCCTATTTATATGCTCATTTTAATACTTATTCCTATCTGTATGTTCATTTTAACACTTAATATGATCATTTTAACACTTTAGATGGCATTTTTAACACACAACTTAATGGGGTTTGGGGTCCCGTGGAAATTTTTAAACCATATGTACCCTTAGAAGTAAGTCTGTAGAAATGTATGCAGAATGATATAGCATTACAGTTACAAACTTCCTCCTCCCTCTCTTATTCCCACTCTTATTTTTTAATGAGATCCATCCTCAATTGACTTTATACACATATGATTAACTCTATGTTAAGTACACAGTTCAACAAATAGTATGAAAAAAAAACCAACTGTTCAGCAACAGTCAAAATAAGAGCTGTGCAAGTCATCCCTTCTTGAAGTGTCAATTTCACTTCTACAGATTTTGTTTTAGGTGCTCAATTAGTTCTCACAGATCATGGAGAACATATGGTATTTGTCCCTTTGGAACTGGCTTATTTCACTAACTATGACATTTTCCAGATTCATCCATTTTGTTGCAAATGACCAGATTTTTTTTACTACTGTGTAGTATTCCATAGTGTACATATCCCATAATTTCTTTATTCAATCTTACATTGACAGACATTTAGGTTGATCTCATGCCTTAGTTATTGTGAATTGAGCTGCAATAAACATGGAGGCGCAGATAACTCTTTTATTTGCTGATTTGATTTCCTTTGGGTAAATTCCCAGGAGTGGGATGGCTGGGTCATATGGTAGGTCTATAATCAGATTTTTGAGGTATCCCCATACTGTCTTCAATAGTGGCTTTACCAGTATACATGCCCACCAACAGTGGATTAGAGTACCTTTTTCCCTATATCCTCACTGTTCATTGTTTGTTGATTTCTGTGTGAAAGCTATTCTAACTGGGATGAGGTGAAACCTTATTGTAGTTTGATTTGCATTTCTCTGATGTTTAGTGATCCTGAACATTTTTTCATGTGTCTCTTGGCCATTTGAATTTCAATGTCTGTTTAAATGCTTTTCCCATTTCTTCACTGAGTTGTTTGTTTTGATGTTGTGGAGTTTCTTGACTTCCTTATATATTCTGGTTATTAATCCTTTCAGTTGCATGGTTTGCAAATAATTTCTCCCTTTCTGCCAGTTGCCTCTTCACTTTCCTTACTGTTTCTTTTGCAGTATAGAAGCTTTTCAATTTGGTGTAACCCCATTTGTTAATTTTGGCTTTGATTGCCTGTGCTACTGGGGTTTTTTCCGAAAACTCTGCTTGTGCCAATGTCTTGCAGAGTTTCCCCAGTGTTCTACAATAATTTGATGGTATCGGGTTGTAGATTTAGGTCTTTAATCCATCTTGAGTGGATTTTTTGTAAAATATAAGGTAAGGGTCTTGCTTCATAGTTCTGCATGTGGAGATCCAGTTTTCCCAGCACCATTTGTTGAAGAGACTGTCCTTGATCCAGGGATTGATTTTTAGCTTCTTTTTCAAGTATAAATTGATTGTAGATGCTTGGACTGATTTCTGATATTTCTGTTCTGTTCCATTGGTCTACCCATTGAATTTTCCACCAGTTCCAGGCTGTTTTGATTATAACAACCTTGTAGTATGTCTTAAAATCTTATATTGTGATGCCTCCAGCTTTGTTTTTGTTGTATGAGATTTATTTAGCTATTCCAGATCTCTTGTGTTTCCATAAGAATTTCACCATCATTTTTTCTAGATCTGAGAAGAATGTCTTTGGTATTTAGGTTGGTATCACATTGAAACTGTAAATTGCTTTTGGTAGAATGGACGTTTTGATATTCATTCTTCCAATCAATGAACATGGAAGATTTTTCCTTTTTTTGTATCTTCTATTTCGTTCTTTAATGTTTTGTAATTCTCATTTTGGAGATACTTGAAATCTTTGGATGATTTTTTCCAAGATATTTGAACTTTTTTGTAGCTATTGTGAATGGGATAGATCTTAGATGCTCAATCTCAGCCATGACACTGTCTGTGTATACAAAGGCTGTTAATTCTTGTGTATTGATTTTTACATCCTGCTATTTTGTCAAACTCTTATATGAGTTTCAATAGTCTCTTGATAGACATGGGAAGCAGTCCACACAGCAGACTCATAGAATTACAAACACCCTAAACAGTACTCTGACCTCAAAATCAGCCTCTAAGGCATTCAAATTTGGCTGAAAAGTCCATGAGAGCATTTCAGGCATGGAAAGCCAAGGCACTATGGCAAAAAATGTTCTCTATGACAGATCTCTGTGAGTGAGAATCCAGTGGAAAAAAGGGGGCCATCAAAGAAGATTATACTTTTCTCTGAAGGGAGGTGAGAACTTCCACATTGCATATGGCCTGTCTAAATACCAACTGAATTTATGGATTCAAAAGGTTTCCATAGCTTTGGTACTTCACGTCTGGAGCCTTGGGTGGTCAGTGATGTAAAAAATAAGAGTGTTACTTGTTAACTCAACAACAGGAGTCACTGTGCACTTGCTCTCCATGTAGGACCTATGTCCTTAATGAGTTGTATTATGAGAATTAATGGTAAAACTTCTCTTCAAACGGTACTTTATAGTTCATGTTTCTGTGTGGGTGCAAACTGTTGAAATCTTTACTTAGTATAGAGTTGATCTTCTGTATATAAAGTCAATTAAAATGAAACTTAATGACAAATGGGATGGGAGAGGGAGTAGGAGGTGGGATGGGAGTAGGAGTGGGAGAGCAGGAATTGGGGGAAGAACCACTATATTTCTAAAAACTGTACATGTGAAATTTGTATTCATTAAATAAAAGCCTTCTTTAAAAAAAGTATTATTCTTATACAGATCTTAGCAACATTTAGTAGACTTGCTACTGTGATGCTAGTTACTATTATAAAGGGGAAAAATAGTCTCTTGGTGGAGTCTTTCAGGTCTCCTATATATAGAATCATGTCATCTGTAAACAGGGATAGTTTGACTTCCTCTTTCCCAATATGTATCCATTTGACTTCTTTTTCATGCCTAATGGCTCTGGCTAAAACTTTCAGGTGTATATTTAATAGTGATGGTGAGAGTGGTCATCCTTTTCTTGTTCCTGGTCTCAGTGGGAATGCTTCCAACTTTTCCCCATTCAATAGGACTCTGGCCATGGGTTTGTCATGAATTGTCTTGATTGTGATGAGGAATGGTCCTTCTATACTCAATTCGCTTAGAGTTGTATTTTATCAAATATTCTCTCTGCATCTACTGAGATAAACATATGGCTTTTGTCCTTCAGTTTGTTAATGTGATGTGTAACATTGATTTGTGAATGTTGAACCATCCCTGCATTCCAAGGATAAATCCCACTTGGTCCGGGTGAATGATCTTTCTGATATGGTGCTGGATTTGATTGGCTAGAGTTTTGTTGAGGATTTTTGCATTTATGTTCATCAGGGAAATTGGTCTGTTGTTCAGTTTCTCTGCTGCACCTTTTTCAGGTTCAGGACTTAGGTGATGTTGGCTTCATAGAAAGAATTTGGGAGGATTCCCTCCCTTTCCATTGTTTTAAATAACGAGAATAAATGGAGTTATTTCTTCTTTAAATGTTTGGTAGAATTCAGCAGTGAAGCCATCTGGTCTTTGACTTTTCTTTGTTGGAAGGGTCTTTATATCTGATTCAATTTATGTTTTGGTAATGGGTCTGTTTAGGATTTTTATGTCTTCATGGCTCAATTTAAGTAGGTTGCATGTATCCAGGAATCTATCCATTTCTTCTAGGTTTCCCAGTTTGTTGGCATACAGCTCTTTGTAGTAATTTATGATGATTATTTTTGTTTCTGTGGTAGCTGCTTTTTTTTTTCCTTTTCATCTCTAATTTTATTGATTTGGGTCTTCTCTCTCTTTTTTATGGCTAGTTGGGCCAATGGCGTGTCAATTTTGTTAATTTTTTCAAAGAACCAGCTTTGTTTTGCCAATCTTCTGTATTTTTTGTTTCAGTTTTGTTGATTTCTTCTCTAATTTTAATTATTTCCTTTCTCCTACTAGCTTTGGGTTTGGTTTTCTGTTGTTTTTCTAGATCCTTGAGATGCATTGACAGCTCATATATTTGGTGCCTTTCCAATTTCTTGATATAGACACCAACTGCTATAAACTTTCCTCTTAATACTGCTTTTGCTGTACCCCACAAGTCTTGATAAGTTGTATTGTCATCTCATTTGTTTCCAGAATTTTTTTGAATTCACTTTTGATTTCTTCCATGACCCACTGTTCATTCAGGAGCATATTGTTCAGTCTCCATGTGTTTTCATATGTTCTCAAGACTCCTGAGTTGCTGATTTCCAGATCATTGTATTGTGATCCAAGTAGAGGCATGGTATGATTTCAGTTTTTTTGAATATTCTGAGACTTGCTTTATGGCCTAATATGTGGTCAGTCCTAGATAAAGTTCCATGCACTAATGAGAAGAATGTGTATTCTGCAACGATAGGAAGAAATGTTCTGTAGATATCTGTTAGGTCCATTTGGTCTATACTATCAAATAACTGCTGTTTCCTTGCTGATATTTTCTCTGGTTGATACGTCCATTGCTGAAAGTGGGTATTGAAATCCCCCATTACTATTGTATTTGAGTATATGTCTCACTTTAGATCTCTTAACGCTACTTTTAAATATTCAGGTGCCCTGTAATTAGGTGCATTTATGTTTGTAATAGTTACATCTCCCTGTTGAATTGGTCCTTTAATCATTACATAGTAACCTACTTCATTTCTTTTAACAGTTTTTGTGTTAAAGTCTATCTGATATTAGGATGGCTACACCACCTCTTTTTTGGTTTCTGTTATCATGGAATATCTTTTTCCATCTTTTCACTTTCAGTCAGTTGGAGAGTTGAGGCCATTTACATTCAAGGTGACTATTTATAAGTAACAACTTTATCCTGCCTTTTTCCCATAAATATTCCAATTTTTTACTATGGATTTCTTTTGTATTTTTATTGAAAAATCATATTCCTTTACCTTCTTTCATAGTGATGACCATGTGTCTGTGTTTCTGTGTACAGCACATCCTTAAGCATCTTTTATAGGGCTGGACAGGTGGTGACAAACTTTCAATTTCTGTTTGTTATGAAAGGTCTTTATTTCACCTTCATTTATAAATGAGAGCTTTGCAAGGGGTAATATTTTGGATTGACAGTTTTTTCTCTTGATACTTTGAATATATCTTGCCATTCTGTCCTAGCCGGTAGGATTTTGAATGAGATGTCCCCTGTGAGCTTAATTGGAGGTCCTCTGAATGTAGTCTGGCATATCTTTGGTGCACTTTTTAGAACTTTCATTTATGTTTTACTGTGGAGAGCTTGATTACAATGTGTTGTGGTGAAGATCTTTTCTGTTCATGTCTATTTGGGGTTCTATGTGCTTCCTGTACTTGGTTGTCCATTTCTTTCTCCAAATTAGGGAAATTTTCTGTTATTTTTTCCCTAAAAAGGCCTTCAAGTCCTTTGCCTCTTTCCACACCTTCAGGAACTCCTAGAACCCATAAATTGGGTCATTTGAAAGTATCCTGGAGATTACCAACAGTGTTTTTTAGTTTTCTAATTTCTTCTTGTTTTTGGTCTGACTGCATAATTTCCTGTGCTTTGTCTTCTAAGTTGGATATTCTTTCTTCTACATCACCAATTCTGTTGTTAAAGCTTTCAACTACATTTTTATCTGTTCTATTGAATTCTTCATTTCATTTTGATTTCTCTTTAAGATATCAATTTTGTGGAAGAAGTTTTCTTTCATGTCATGTATGGATTTCAACAGTTTGTGCATTTGCTTTTCATTACTTCTATGTAATCCTATTATCAATTTTTTGAATTCCATTTCTGACATTTCTTCAATCTCATCATCTTCACAAGCTATCTTTTGGGGGTATCATGTTGTCTTCCTTATTCTAGTTTCTTGAATTGGTGTGTTTGTTATTTGGCATTTGTGGAGATACTCACTGGTTTCTTCTTCTTCTTCTTCTTCTTCTTCTTCTTCTTCTTCTTCTTCTTCTTGCTTTGGTGGCATTTATCTTCATACTATTCCTCTGTAGATTAATGGAGTGTCTGCTTTCAGAGAATATCTAGAGGTGTGTGGTGGGTGTGGCCAGAAAGCTCTGTTCAGTTCTCCACAGTGAAGGGTGTAGCTAGGTTTGGCATGGGAAATCTCTCTATCTTTTTTTTGTCAGAGGGGAAGTTTATTCTACTCAGCTGAGCTCATTTCTTCAAAGGAGACCAGTGCCTGACCGCTAGCTCCAGTGGGCTGTGTAGTACTTAGTAGTCCTTAGTGTAAGCTCAGTTTCCCCAGCAATGTCCCTCATGAGGTAGTTAGGGAGCCCTGAGTGTGTAGAGTTTCCCACAGTCACTTCCCACACTGTGAGCCCTCCCACACAGCTTCAGGTTTTTTTTCACAGTCCTGGCACACAAACCTACCACAGTGACAAGCACCTGGCCCCTTGTTAGTTTTCCCCACCAGTCTCAGGAGTCTCAACTCAGCTGGTTGCTGGGTGCAGACACAAGCTGGAACACCTGTTATATATGTTCAAAATGGTGCCCACTCTATCAGCATGTTATGGAACACTGTTGCAAGTTGATCATGGAGAGAAAAACAATGTCCCTCTTTTTTTCCTCTAGTTTGGTCACAGGGCTCTAAGCCAGGTTCCCTCTAGCCTCTTTTTGCAGCTTTTTTGCTTGTGACTTGGGCTGCTGCAATCTTGTCTCACTTCACTCTCCAGTGCTGGTGCGGAGACTCTCAGCTGCTGAGGACCTGAGTTGCGGGCATCCATGCCCTCCATGTAGGTCTACTGTGTCCTCTAATTTGTATAGTTTCCTCGGTCATTTTTTTTCCTAACTCTTCCCTGAGACTGTACTCTCTCCACTTTTTAAAACTATCTTCTCCTAAACTAGAGCAGTAAGCTCCTTCCCTACTCTGCCTTAGGGCCTATTTCTAATTAATGCCATAAAACTAAATTTATTGGGTTATTGTAAAATGTTTCATTTCTACTTTCCCTTTCAAAGGCTGGAGATGTTCCTTCTTTCTTTCATCTTCATTCCAGTTCAAGTAACATTCAGTTACTTGAATATATTGGATTCAGGTAGAACTAATCTAAATTGTTTATAACTCTCAAGGTATTTGATTCATACCTTTAATATTCTCAATTTTGTCTGGATGCTTGAGGGAATTCAAGGACTCCAAACAACAGTGAACAAATGAAGAGTGATTACAACACAATATGATAGCAAAACAATATCACAGAATGTCTCTAAAAGCATCATAATTGCACACTTCACTTGGTTACCCCTTTGCATAATGCGGAGTCTTTGAGCAGGGTCGTCTCTAACTCTCCCCTGTATCATTTAAAATACTCATGAAGCAAAATTCTTTCTTGTTGCAGCAAATGTGCAGCAAATTATTGATCCCTCTACCTACTCAACCTTCAGACAGAAACTTCTGTAACCACTATGTCAAAATTAGTGTAAAAAAAAAAAAACAAAAAGGAGCTCTGTCCATTGAGCTAAATTTGATGTTTGCCTTGAAAATGTGGCAAATAAACATTGTGTCTTAACACTACAAGTGACTTTGTGACCTAATCAACCTGTTGAGACACTGCAAAAGTTTGAAAATCTGAGTGGATATTGAGCTTTTACTGAATGAATATTGAGCTTTTACTGGACAGTCTCTAATATTCTTTTTTGTGGGTTTGATGAGGATACTGGGTAAGATGGAATCTTATAAAGATGTTGAAACTTTGGCAGATTTTTTTTTATTTGAAAAAATCTTGTTGCTTGGTCTTCCTTCTCTATTTTCCTAATATATATCATCACCTTGCTTTCTCATTCATGTCAAGTTTTTCTCTCTTACACCACGGCTGTAGGCTAATAATCATATGTTGTGTTTATTCCTGTATGCTCCCTTTTTAACTCAGTCTAATTTGTCCTCTTTCTGTTGTCATGAACATCTGCCCCCTCACAGACTGTTGAATCCATTTAAAAATAAGATAATCTGCCAGGTGCAAGAAAATATGTGCCACACATACCCTTTGCAATAAGAAATGCTTTTCTCAAATGTTTTTCAACATATGGCTACCAAATAGTCACTTTTTTTTTTTTTGGTCAGTTCGAGGGACATGTAATCATAAGATTTCAAAATGACCATTTGTAGACATTGTGGCATAGCAGGTTGAACTGCTGTCTTTGACACCAGCATCCCATATCACACTGCCCACTTCAAGTCCCAGCTACTCAGTTTTCAACCCAATTCCTTCCTAATGCACCAGCAAAAGCAGTGGAATATGGCCTTCCTATTTGAGCCCTTGCCACCCTTATGGAAGCCACATGGAGTTCCAGGTTCTTGGCTTCAGTCTGCCACAGCCCCAGCCCTTGGAGCCATTTGGGAAGTGAACTAGCAGATCGAAAATCTCATCCTGTCATTCAAACCAAAAAAAAATCTTAAAAAATAAAAAGAAAGAAATGATCATTTCTTATGGTATCCATATTTTTCCTTATCTTGAATTTTTTTCTGTTCAGCATAAAACAACAGTTTTGGTAGGAGATATGAAGCCAACACATATATTTCCCAAAATTGAACATTCACTGCTTAATACTTGGTTTATTAGGTAAGGAATGCAATTTTAGAATGGAGCCAGTTTACAGATTTAACTTGTGTGAACTTCTTTGATCACAGACAAAGTCAGAAGCAAATGTGAAGTGAAATGTATGATTTATAATGCAGTGTTTCAAATACAGGCATGTGGAATTAACAATGGAAATATTTAACAACCATCTATTTAGGTTAGTTTAAAATTGGCTTTGGATTTGGTTTTATCAATGGAAAAATAAGGTCTAGAAAAATTTCTCAGGGTTAAAACAGGCTTTGATAGGGCAATACAAGAAAAATATACGACATTTCTCTAAGGTGTTTTTGACATGTAGGTGTTTTGTTCCTATAGACATGTCACTTAACTAATTGAAACTGTTCCCATTAGCTAATAGATTCTTTTTTAAGTCATGGCTTAGGATCTGGCATTGTGGTATAGTAGGCCAGCATCCCATACGGGCACCAGTTAAAGTACCACCTGCTCCACTTCTTATCCAGCTCTATGGTAATGTGCTTGGGAAAGCAGTGGAGGATGGTCCAAATGTATGGGCTCCTGAACCCATGTGGGAGACCCAGAAGAATCTTCTGGTTCCTGGCTTCAGCCTAGCAGTGGCCATTTGGGGTGTGAACCAGTAGATGAAAGATTCTCTCTCTCTCTCTCTCTCTCTCTCTATATATATATATATATATATATGTACACATATATATATCTGTCTTTCAAATAGATAAATTTTTAAAAAAATATAATAATAACAAGGCCATGGTTTGGACATAATATTGCATCTTCATTGTATCTGAAGTCATTACATTTTCACAATACTGTGAAATTTTTTAGTCATTTGAATTACTTTACAAATTGTTATACATCCATTAAAAAGAAAAAAGTATGCTTGAAAATGTATATGAATATACCTACTCGAGGTTATGCACATTTAATGTATGCTTTTTTTTCAAAACCTACAAATTTATGAGAAATTCAAGGTTTGTGGCTACACTTCTACAGTTCTAAGCAGTAATCTACATTATTTTTCTTGTCCTTTATGTGATTGATAAATCTGTTTACTAGAAACCAAACCATAGTGCAATCTCATTATTTACTGTTGTTTTGTATTATATAAAGTCACTGGGTACACTGAATTAGCAAGTGCAGGACCATTGCCCCTAAGAAAAATCAAGGTATAGTCAGGTTATATCTCATCAATTGATCAACCAATAACCATGGGTTAGGTGTATTTCTGTTAAAGACATCTTAATTTAATATATATTTTTGTAAATTTTTACTTGTTTGTTTATTTGAAAAGCAGACACAGAGAAAGAGATGGACAGGTAGGTTGAACCAATAGGATCTTTCACCTAGTGGTACAGTCTCCAAATTCCCACAACAGCCAGGGGCAGGCCAAGCCGATGTCAAGAACCAAGAGCCAGGAATTCAATCCAAATTTCACACTTGGATGACGGGAACCCAAATACTTCGGCCATCCCCAGCTGCCTCCTTGGATGAACATTAGCGAGAGGTTGGAATGAAAAACAGATCTGGGACTTGAAACCAGGCCCTCCAGTGTGGGGTGCAAGCATCCCAAGTGGCATTATCTATTGCACCAAACACCTGCCCTACTATTATGTTTTTTTTTAAGATATGTTTATTTATTTGAAAAGCAGACTGATGGAGAGAGAGGACACGATCAAAAGAGAGAGAACTCTTCTATCAGCTGGTTCACTCCTCAAATGGCCACAATAGCTGGGACTGGAACAGGCCAAAGGAAGGAGCCAGGAGCTTCATCCAGGTGTCCCATGTGGGTGTAGGGGCCCAAGCGCTTGAGTCATCTTCCACTGCTTTCCCAGGCACATTAGCAGGGAGCTGGACTGGAAGTGGAGCAGTGGGGACTCCAACTGGCACCCATCACAGGCGGCAGCTTTTCCACTATGCCACAATGCCAACCCCCACTCAAGTATTATTAACTTATTAATTATGTTTGAACAAATCTTATCTAACTCAAGTATTTTCTCCATAAAGGACATGGCAGCCTTCATATCCCAAGCAACAATGGACATTTTTAGCACTATGTTCCAGGGTCATTTTAAAAAGCAAAGCAGACCCACAAATGCAAACATCTGAAAAGTATGGTCATTTGCTTGCAAGTGTGAGAGCTAAAATAAGCAGGGAGATCATTGTTTGTTATATCTCAGCCAAGAATGTATGTAATGGATGATCCCAAGTTTTCAGCACTCTGTACAAATCTCTGAATGACTTAAAAAGCATCGTGAATATTAATTTTAGGATTACAGAACATTTTAAGGCGCATACACGTTTGATTATATAGAATCCACAAGTAATGGGATTGACTCACTCCATTTGGGAACAAGTACATGGAAATGTGGAGTTGGAAAGTCTTAGTGAAATGTCGCTTCATGTTGTGTGAAGCTTTCCTTTGGTGGGTAGCATTTGATACTTTTGAAGCAGATCTAAAGCCACTGTTTGCTGCCCACTTAATGTCTGTCTGTTCCCCATGACTCTCCCACTTAAAGAGCTACATTGCAAATGTGTTTGTTTACAATTCTTTGTGTGGAACAGCTTAAATGATTATTTTTGAGGCATAATTTAGGACATCTGGGCGTAAATTTGTATAAACAAATTCCTTGTGCTCCCTCTCTTTCCACCCCCACTTCTCCACAGCCAAAGTACTTTATCATTTATAGTAGAGAATTTCAGTTCGATGGTACTGACCTGGTTAACATTTGGATTATCTGTCACACCATGGCCATGGCCATTTAGAATAAAGAAGAAACTGAAATTTTATACTGATAAACTGCTGTCAGTTTATAAAATATCAATTTCTGCTGAAATATACATGTCTTTAATTTTCTACTATGTCCACAGAGAACTGGGATTAAGAACTTACCCTAAGATGATAGGCAAGTTTCAGTCATCCATGCAGTGCTATAACTACTTCACCCACTTCATCTCCAACATCCATCAGTGAAGGAAGAGGAGTAGCCACATCCAACAGGGACTGAATCTTTCTGAACACCAAGGTAGGGCCTTTTCATTTAAAAGTCTGCTGGAGCCATCACTCTTCGTACTTTCTATTAAGACTGCTGCTTTAGCGTTTTCTGAATCGACCTTGAAAGTTCCAGAAATATTCCGTAGCATTATTCCCTGCACTGAACAGGTATTTGGATGTGGATTTTTAATAAACAGGTTAGGAGGCAGGAACCTGGGATTTAAGTCCTGCTCCTGCTAGTTTATGAGGTTGGGTGGGTTGTTTAATGTCCTAAGCTTCATTTTCCTCATTGGTTAAATATGGACAGTAATACTTACATCAAAGGATAAACATGATGATATAATGAGGTCATAAATGCAAAACGGTTTGTCAACAGTCAAGAGCTTTTGGAGTGGGATCCTGTGTATAACATAGGCCAATGTAAATGTGTTATCTACATAGCAATATCATTACTTCTAAAATCATCTTTTAAAATCTGGTAAAACCAGATGCTGCTTTGGAAGTCTATCTATAAATTTTTCTTTTGTTCTGTGTCATAAAAGAAATGCTTGAGGAAAGTTTTTTACTGATAAGGGTCAGGGTACAATAATAGTTCCTTAAGTTGGGAGTTCTTTGTCCTAGAGGAAAGAATCACCCATATAGAACCTTCCATTTCTTAACATTCTGGATCTTGTAACCAGCTTCCAGGTTCTCAGAGCAGAGAGACCTGGGGGCCACACTGATTGTATGAGAGCTGGAGGTTGAGACCTAGTTGAATTTACAGTCACATCCTCAGAATGTGAGTGCAAATCTTTGCTTAATTCAATCCCTCAGACACATAAATGGTCACAAAAACGGGAAAAACTGCCTTGGTTCAATTACAATTGCTTACATAATTAATATCAATCAAAGTGACTACATACTTGCTACTCTTGACCAGTTTTTAGATTAATTGTCTACCTTAATTGAGAAATATTCTTCAGATTTAAGTTTGACAGCATTTGTTTTGGATTTTTTTCCCCTTGGCCTGGATACCTTTACCTCCTGTCCACAAAGAATGCTGACATCTGACATTTGAATTTTTCTTCAAGCCCTACCTCACCTCTGAAATCGAGGGCAGACTACTACTTCCGTCCCACAGACTCCTTTTAGGCTACTGATATCTCCCACTATATTCACTTCAAGTCCATTACCCACAAACTAACTTTAAAATTTGATCAATAAACACTTGTTTAGGACCTGCTTGTTTTATGAGTGATGCTTAAGTCAATTTAGCTTGTAAGTTTAGAGTGGGCATTGTTTATGCTGAGTTTGATACACTGTGGCTTATTCAATAAGCACTTAACCACAACCGAACAATTGGACCAACTGACACATAAGTTTTATGGATTTAATGAATAACCAGTACTTTAAAGAATCCTTTAAAGGCAAAATAAGTAAAGCACAAAACACTGGAATTGGGACTTCAAATTTGCTGTAATCAACAAACAGTGAAAGAATCAAGGCATTGGTCCACAGAAGACCAACTGCTGAGGGTTGGTGATTTGCAGCCTTCCCCACACCAACCTTTACTTTAGTTATATGGAAGGAGTGATCCACATTGAGAAATAGTTTTGATAGTTAGTTGGAATGAAGTTAGTCTTGCTTTTGTGTTATTTTATCCAGAGAGATACCTAAAATCCTACCGTTTTTGTGTCTCTTAGATCTTTATGTCCCATGGAGCAGTCACATACCAGCTTCATAAATGTCTAAAGGCAAGGCACCAACTTTGCTTGAAGAGTAGTCTTTTGTGACCCACTGATCACCTGCTAGGAGATTAACCCCTTCAGGGCTGAGTTACCAGGTCTCCTTTATGGAGCTGAGGCTTTACACATGCAGAAACTACAGATTTCACAAGTGTCCTTAATATTCAGCTGAATTTTAAAATCACCTCCTTAATTTGGTGGCTTGCTTTAACTACAATTTGTGAAAGAGGAGAGGTGGTATTATCCTTGTTGAAAACA
Organism: Oryctolagus cuniculus; assembly: GCF_964237555.1. Taxonomy (NCBI): domain Eukaryota; kingdom Metazoa; phylum Chordata; class Mammalia; order Lagomorpha; family Leporidae; genus Oryctolagus; species Oryctolagus cuniculus. The sequence continues at coordinate 117,958,980 of NC_091437.1, forward strand.
GCAATGTTTGGGGGCATTGTTGCTCCAAGATTTATTGAAACATACCTTACTGTTGCCAACTCATTTTAAAGGACTCATGGCCTTTATAAATATTCTACCTGGCCTCAGGACGAATAAGACAAGCAACTGTCTATAAGGACATGAATGAGAACATAGTGATATCTTGGGCTTTCCTTCTTTCTTTTGATAAATCACAAAATTCAACAATGGTGAAGAAAGAACAATATTAATGACCTGAATATCAAAATACAAGCTAGGCCGGCGCCGCGGCTCAACAGGCTAATCCTCCGCCTTGCGGCGCCGGCATCCTGGGGTTCTAGTCCCGGTCGGGGCGCCGGATTCTGTCCCGGTTGCCCCTCTTCCAGGCCAGCTCTCTGCTGTGGCCAGGGAGTGCAGTGGAGGATGGCCCAAGTGCTTGGGCCCTGCACCCCATGGGAGACCAGGAGAAGCACCTGGCTCCTGCCATCGGATCAGCGTGGTGCGCCGGCCACAGTGTGCCGGCCGCGGTGGCCATTGGAGGGTGAACCAACCGCAAGAGGAAGACCTTTCTCTCTCTCTCTCTCTCTCTCTCTCTCTTTCTCTCTCTCTCTCACTGTCCACTCTGTCTGTCAAAAAAAAAAAATACAAGCTATTTCCTTCCTCTTCTTTTATGAAGGTATCAAACTTATAATTTTCTTTTTTTAAATTCTGAAAGATATTAACAAGAAATGATTTTTGTGAGGGACATGATAAATTATTTCCAAAAAATTAGCCACAGTTTTGAAAACCCAAGCAGTTTGTTTAACATAGCTAAGTCTTGTAACCTAAGTTTAAGTGTCATTACTGGTATAATTTTATTTTTTAAAAGATTTATTTATTTATTTGGAAGTTAGAGTTCCACAGAAAGAGAAGGTGAGAGACATAGAGAAAGAGAGGTCTTCTATCCACTAGTCCACTCTCCAGTTGGGTGCAGCAGCCAAAACTGCACCGATCGAAAACCAGGAGCCAGGAGCTTCTTCTGGGTCACCCATGTGGGTACAGGGGCCCAAGGACTTGGGCCATCTTCTACTGCTTTCCCAGGCCACAGCAGAGAGCTGGATTGGAAATGGAGCAGCTGGGACTCAAAACAGCGCCCACATGGGATGCTGGCACTGCAGGCGACGGCTTTAACCGCTATGCCCAATTTTAGAAATTATAGATTGGGGGCAGGTGAAAGGTGGTGTTACAGATAGAAGAAGAGACAGAGGGAAAGAGAGAGAGAGAGGTCTTCCATCCACTGGTTCACTCTCCAAATGGCTACAAAGGCCAGGGCTGGGCCACACAGAAGCCAGAAGCCAGGAGCTTCTTTTGGGTCTCCCACATGAATGCAGGGGCTCAACCACTTGGGCCATATTCCATAGCTTTCCCAAGCACATTAGTAGGGAGCTGGACTGGAAATTGAGCAGCTGGGACTCGAACCAGTGCCCATATGCTGGCTATCAGTGCCCAGTGCTGGCTACTGGTGGTGGCTTAACCTGCTGTGTCAAAATGCTGGCCCATATTTATTTATTTTACTTATTTATTTTATTTATAAATAAACAGTGTCTTATCTGATGGCTCACTCTCCAACTGCCCACAAAGCCAGGAGACCAGAACTCAATCTGGGTCTCCCAAATGGGCATCAAGAACCCAATTAATTGGTGCATCGCTTGCTTCCTTCACGTTGCATGTGAGCAAGCAGCTGGAACTGGGTGTTGAGCTGAGACTTGAACCCAGGCAGTCTAATATTGGATGTAGGCATCTCTGTAGGCAAACACCAATGCTGGCCAAATTTGGAGATATTTGGTGGAGGGAAAAAGGAAAGAAAAGGGAAAAGAGTTTTGATATTCTTAGAGTGATTTGTAGAGGACCAGGGATGCACTCACCAAGGAGGCCACAGAACTTATTTTCACCCTAAAGGATTTTCTAGTCTTCTATTGGAAAAACGTAGTAACAACTAACAGAACACATTTAGTTTATAACTCTAAAGATGCTTTCATTTGTCAGACAGAGGACAAAAAAAGATTATGGACTCATAATAAGGATCTGTGGAGTCCCAAATGCGATCCTTGAATTCCAAGATATCTTTCTGTCTCTTTTGACATCTAAAGCAGTATCAGTGGATGCTAAACTCCTAATCTCTCCACTCTTAACCCCCTCCTCCCATCCCTCTTGAACATCTCAGAACTGGAAAGATGCCACTGAAAATCCAGCCATTTTTCTCAAGCAGTCAGTGGTATTTTTAGAGCTCTTTACACATCTGAGATGGCTCTTACACACCCTATACTCCTCTGTATCCTATGTGTGGTCTTCCAACTGTCCTGTTTTCATGAACACCCTTTGTGTTGCATTTAGAGTCCAATCTGGAAGGCCAGTGTGACCATGTCACTACTTTGAGCAATCTTCAAAACATCCACAGAAAATTCACACTGTCTCTTAATTCAATTTTCCCTCAAACTTTTGAAGTGTCGTTGTCTAAAATCATTGGATAACCAAGTATTGCAAAAGGATCAAGTCCAATGTGCTTGGCATGATAGTGAAGTTATTTTTCAGCTGGCTTCGCTTTAGTTTCAGCCTCTTCTCCCCTCCCTATCTGCACCCACGAAGGTTCTAGCCTCACTTAATGATTAGTGGTTCCCCAAACTTGCCGATGCACTTGGATGCATCTGCTTCTGTATTACTTCGACTCATCCTTCAGGACACAGCTCAGCTGTCATTTCTCTTGACCACTGCTCTGCTCAGGAGGTGTCAGCTGTTTCCTCCTCTGTCCTTTATTGTAAAATTTAGAATGTGTTGGAATATATCATGCTCTCTAGACTGTGTGCTCCTTGAGAGCAGAGGCTATAAAGAACATTCATTTTTGACTATCCATCACCTAGCAAAGCTCAATAAATTTCAAGTGAGTGACTGAGTGCATATCTTGCTATTTTTCTTATGTTGAATATGAGTTTCTCAGCAACAGACTCTATTTTATTTATTTTCATGCTCAAAGCAAAGCATCCAAGAGAAATAACATTTGTTAAATATTTGTTGAATGAATAAATAAAATATTGTCTGACTACCTGATGTTGACCAATTGGCTAAACTTACAAGGTGATACCTGGCTATAATATTGCCCCTTGAGGCAGCAAGATTGTCAATTTTATTTTAGTATACTAGCGCATTTTGTTTGTAGTATTCTTTTTCTTATCCTATCAATATAAAACACAAATTTGCTAATTAATGTATTTTTAGCTAAAATTGACTGAGGACTTAAAACATTGTGGTATGGACTTTATATATCATTTAGTGATAACATTAACCCTGTATGTATTAAGTTTTTTTATTACTTACATTTTTTGGATACAGAAATGGAAGGTTAGGAATATCATCCTGCCCAAAGTTATGCAAAAAATAGGAAAGATAAAAAGAATCTACTAAAACAGGCAGTTATAATATGAAAAGAAAAAAAATAGAAAGTAGAAGAAAATACAGTAACATCCTTACAGAATAGAAAGCAAATAATGCCTGCAATGATCAGGGCTAGACCAAGGCCAGGCTATGCAGGGTCAAAGCCAAGAGTTGAGAACTCAGTCCAAGTCTTCCAGGTGGGTGCCAATGAGCCATTTTCTTGAACTATAACCTGGTGCCTTCTAGGGTCTGCATTAGCAAGAAATTGAAGTTAGGAGCTGGATCTGGGGCTTATTGAAGGTATTACTTGATGTCTTTCTTCAGCTTGGGAAGATACTCAACTATTATGATTTTGGCCCTGATAATTTACATGCCATTTTCTGTTGGCTTTTTGTCCACAACTCTAATGTTATGTCTGTTAGACCTTCTCACACTATCCTTTATAATTTTCTACTCTCTTTTTTATTTTGTATTCATTTTACTCTCTATTTTTCAGTTTGGATATTTTTCTCTGGTCTATCTTTGGATTTACTTATTGATTCTTCAATTGTCTCATATGTCATTACCCCCATTGAGTTCTTAATTTCTATGTAGACCAATTTTTTATAGTTTCCAAATCTCTGTTAAACTTCTCAATGATATATGTTGTCTCCTTAAATATCTCAAACATAGCCCTTCTAAAATCTTTATTTATGGTTTGAACTTTTTTCTACAGTCTGTTTCCCTCCATATGTTTTCTAGTCTTCACTTGTTTCTGATTATTTTGATTACAAATTGAATATTGTATGAAGAAAATCACAGAGATAATGTTATCTCTGAACTGATGTGTTTCTGTGAAAATGAATTACAAAATAATGACTTTTGGCAGGCAGCTATGCCACAAGCAATGCAGTGTCATTGTTTTCCATTTTGAGAAATTTAGATCATTTAAATCTGAGCTTCAATTCTTTTGAGATATGTCTGCTTCTTGTTTGTCCTACTTCCATGGCCTTATTCTGAAAGACTGTTGGGATTTTAACCCCAAACCCTAATTTTTCACCAGCACAACCAGCAGCTCCTTTATTTTAGTTTTTGTCCTTCTATTTCTACCAGATTATCTGTGAGCATTGCTGACCATAGCCTTGCCTGGTTAGCTACCTATTCTGGAATGGAAACATACTGATATGGAAAAAGTAGCCTCCCAATGAAATATTTTCTCTCCAAAACTTTGCTCTTTAGTCCTTCCATGCCTTATTGGTTTACCACTGGCTTCAAGCAATTTTTCAATTTTGTGGGGGCGTGATTTTCTTAGCTGTCATCAGTAGGAGTCCATCCTGAACACCTAGTCCTTCATTACTGAAAGCACATGTCCTGTGGAAACTCTGTCACACTGATTTTTTTAAGTAATTGTACCAGAGGTAATCATCCAAATAAATATTTGCCATAGAGGCTATCCTTGGGAGCTATTCTACCATTTTGCCAAGTATTTTAAGAACTCTTTTAAGGGTGGCCATTGTGGTGCAGTACATTAAGCTACTACCTGAGAATTGTCTATCCATGTGCCTGGTTTGAGTCCAGGCTACTCCATCCACTTCTGATCCAACTTCCTGCAAATGGAAGACTGGGGAGACCCAGATGGAGTTCCTGGCTCCTGGCTTCCATTTGGTCAACAGCCAGATGGCTGTTGCTGACATTTGGGGAATAAACCAGCAGATGGAAGATCTTTTTCTGTCTCTTTTTCTCTCTTTGTCATTCCTTAAAAATAGAAAGCCACTTTGTAAATTTACCCCTCAAGACTTAATTTTGTTACTTGTAAAATTACACAAGACCTTTTACTCATAAATTTAACACTTTGGTCACAGGTTTCCATTACCACACATAAGTTTCTAATTTTTGGTAATTTAGAAAAAACCCAAAATCTATGATAAGCACATAGAGGATGGCTACTGACCCTTGAGTGTTTGACAAAATATACCTCAGAAGTGGTGCCTTGAGGAAAAGACAGAAAGGTTATTTGAAATATGCCAGTTTTACTGTGGTGCATATAGCACATCCCCAACTGTCTACTTGCAAAAGAATGCTAACTCTTGGGTTATATCAGTGATTCTGAGTTTAAAATAAAATTAAATACTTAAGGTCATAGTCACAATTTTTTTTTAAATCTCAAAAACTCATTCCTTCTTCAGCTTCAACCAAATAGTGTAGAAAACCATCAACACTTTTAGTGTATTCATATCTCAACACTTTTGTTACTAAAAATATTTCTTATTGTCTGAAATACATTCTGCCTCTTGGCACTGTCAGTTTTGTTCCATGTTTAACACAGTGCCTTGGGGTCGACAGAGTTCTCCATCCATAAAGCCACAGATTGCAACAGACATATGGCCATTCATAGTTGAGCATCTCTCACATTTGGAGGAGGAGGCTTTTTTGCCTATTACCAGTAAGGCCCTTGGTGCCCCCCACGGCATTAGCTTTCATCCCACTTTGGATCCCCTCTCTGATCCAACTCAGATGGATTGATTAACTTTGATTAAAGCTGAATCTGGTCAAGTTCTAAGTAACATGGAAAACATTCATCGGCCTCTGTGGTTTCTTAATCCCCTTATTACAGCTTCCTGGAAAGGAGTTCACTGTATTTCCTGATCACCAACAGTTCCATTTGGAAGCAGCCACAGTTACAGGGGGAGTGCAAAGAAGGATAATCCCACATCACGGTGTGTGTTACTGAGCTCTCAGCCTGCACCCTGTGTGGGTGGTGAGGCCCTTGGCAGATGTTCCTGGGTGAGGGCAATTGTCACAGGGCAGCTGTGCATACAGAAGGCAGTTGAAATTTCTGCCCTTTCTTCTACAGTCTCTTTCAGGTTCTAATCTCCAATTTCCTCCATCCTGTAGTCTTTGACAATTTTAAAAATTGAATTTTGAGTAACAGAGACTCACCAAGGCAGGTGCTAAAGGACAACCACTCTACTGGGGTTGAGATATTTTTAGGGCTTTGGTATATAACTGGAAAGAAAACTAAGGATTTTTTCCCTTCGTGAGAGAAAATTAAATTGCTAACGGCCAACGCCATCCCATTTCAGAGGGGGAAATGCCTGCTTCCTTTCTGGGACCTGATAGCCCATAGCTATCTTGGGAAAGACATAGTTTTTTCAAGTGCTTGGGTACTTGGACTTCTCAGGAAAGAAAACACTTCAAAATCCTGAAAAACCTATAAGCAGGAGGATGTTCCTTCATGTCCCCAAAGGAAAATGCCTTATCTAAGTGAATTTTCTTTTTCAGCTTGGATTACGTGGTTTCCCTGGCTGTGGTGAGTTGATTGACTGAATCATAGCCAAATTTACCATTTTTTTTTGCTTTGTGGATTTATTTTTCAGTTTAAAAAAAGAATTATAAGCAAATCCAATCAATAAGACTCAGAAGATGTTATTTTGCAAGCACAGTGTGTGACATTGTAAGCCCGGGATGTTCTCGAGGGCCTGAGGTTAAATGCATGCTCTCAGCAGCAGAGGAAATATGCTGGTAAAGAAGCAGGTGGAGAATGGCTTGAATGGAGTTGCCTCTGGTATAACAAGTCAGAATTATCAACGTGGACAGGGTTTTAAAGGGTGCAGACATTTGTAGGAGCATTTTTGTAGATATCCATGCAGTGTTTGAAAACCAGCAGTAGACAGGCCACACAGACTCCTGGCCCTCACCACCACCATTTCCAAAGGACAGGGTCAGGCTAAGGAGGAGGGGCTACTCTGATTTAGCTCCGCCCTTCCCATTCAGGCTGCATGTTAGCTGCACTACTGACTGTTGCTTTTCTTTCATGGTTGCTTTCACTGAATCTGTCAAGGTCACAAGGGCTAAGGAGCATGTAATGTCAGGTTAGGTTAACTGCTCTCACAAACCACCCCAGACCTCAGCAACTTTGTATGAGTTGCATTCTTGCTCATTGAATAGTCTGATGGTGGTCACCAGGATGATAATTGGGCTCCTTTATTTCAAGCCTTGGAGACCTGGAACATCTTCCATGAAAGTAGGGTCCAGAGTGGAGAAGATTGGTCAGGTTTTATTGGCCAGGTCTGGAATTGGTGCACATCACCTTTCTAACCACATTGGATCGGCCAGAATCCAATACTAGAGCTGCTCTTGACCTCAAGAGGGGATGGGTCACGTGGAAAAAGCAAACAGTTAGTAAATATCCCCTCCAGTCCTTGCTGTCTCTCACACACACATACACACAAGAAAGGGGAGAAGAAAAAGAGTGAAAGTGTTCTTCTTTATCTCATAAAATTATTTACAGGAAATTTTGCATACAGATACCCCCATTCAAATCTTAAATATTAATTTCTAATGGCACAGAAATAAAAAATACTATATGCTCTCACTCATATATGGAAATTTAAAACATTGATTTTGTACAAGTAGAGAATAGAACAGTGGTTAGCAGACACTTGAGAGGGTAGCAGGTGGAGGAGTGGATAGAGTAAGTTAGTTAGGGATAAAATCACAGTTAGAGAAGTAAACTTGGTGATCTATAACACAGTAGACTGACTGTAGTTAACAATAATGCATTGCATATTTCAAAATAGTTACAGGTCTTTTTAACAGGACTAAAAAAATACAGCTTTTCTTTAAAAGAAAACCCCAAGAATTATTGGATAAAAAGAATGTGGTACAGAGTAGGCGCACAGGCTATGCTTGCTGGGTCCATTAGAGAAGAAATCACACCTGCATTTAATACTTGGCATTCTACTGTTATCAGGTGATTTGTAAGCATAAAAATAAAGCTGTGCCTTTGTAAGCAGAAAGTCTCATTATATTTGAGGTGAGTCAGGAAAGAAAGTGAAGGGAAAGTGTCTATTTTTGGATTCTGAATGCAGCTGAGGAGTCCTCAGTGCCTGCCAGAGAGACACAGCTGCAGCAACGTGGCACGGCTGTCCGTCCACCTGCACACCAAGCCGGTGGCCTGCCGATTTCCTCACTTTTTCTGGTCCTCCTTTCTCCAAGCTGTAAGAAGCAGAACGAAACACAGCAGTACTTCTTAAATGTCTATGATTCTGGTAAATAAAATATTCCAAGCAAGAAAAGCACTCATCTATATTAAAGGAGCTTCATCTAGTTTGCCAACTTTGACTCTAGATGCATGTTTTGAGTTGGAAAATATCCTGATCATGCCTCTAACTCTGTTTACCCAGGGGTGGTGGTCCCTTGGTCATTAGTAACTGCATCCTATCTGAATGCTTTTGAAGCATATGACAAGGACAGTTGCCAGGTACAGTAAACACTGGATTACAGTGATATTACCAAGCGCTATTTTATGAGCCTATTTAAAATGGTAACCTGGCAACAAGCTTGCTTTTGTCCAAATGGATTACATAGCCATAATTTTCACTTAGAATTAATTTCCAAATAAGTTTATTAAAAACAAAAGACACTTCCAAGTAAATATTTAAATAGGAATACATTTGGAAAATATTCAGAGACCTTGATATCCATCCTGAAAGAACTATGTTGTTCATGAAAGAAAAAAACTTGTGAGAATTTCATCAATTAAGCAATTTGAAATAAACAAGGATTATGATTAAGTTTATACATTGGGAGGTTCCACAACCTTTTTAAAAATGGAAACCAAAGTAAATAAACTGAACTGCATCAATGAATTAGGGAACAAACAGGAATCTTCTCTTCAGGTTGATTGGGAGACGCAGAGTTTAATGATTCTTTCACCCATCCCCTATGACAACACACTCATTCTCAAATAGTTAATAAGCTTCCAGATGTACTAGGTTGGTTGGCAATGGAGACATTAGCAGTGAATGAAACAGACCCAAGACTTGACTGTTCAAGCTAAGAATCCAGGCATTGAGAAAGAGTAACATTTTATACTCAAGAAGTTTGAACATGTTCTGGTTGCTCATAACTCCTCAGGCGACAGCATCAGGAAATGTCTTCCAGAGAAAGTGACATTAGGAAGGTCAGCATTGTGCTGTCATGGGTTAAGCTGCAGCCTGAGACTCTGGCATCCCATTTGGGTACTGGTTCATACATATATTTTTTCTCCCTCTCTCTGTCACTCTGCCTTTCAAATAAGCAAATGTATTTTTAAGAAGTGACATTAGAGTGAATCCTGAAAGGTAAGTTGGAACAAGGTGAAATGACATGAGAGAGGGGCAGAAATGGAAGTTAGCTTTTCCATAAAGTCATGGAAATATTCATTATTCGATGTGAAATGTGTGTAGACGACTGAAGGCAATCCAGATTCCGAAAACTCTTACCTACCCGAGGTTCGTAAATGCAAAAATCAACAGAGAACCTATTAAAGCTGGTATATACAGTAAGACTCTCTAGATAGTATGTGTCTGAGAGCTGGGATTAACAATAGAAGTGAATCCAGGCTGGTGTTGTGGCATAGGGGATTAAGCCACTGCCTGCAGCACCGGCATCCCACATGGGTGACAGTTCAAGTCCTAGATGCCCCACTTCCAATTCAACTCCTTGCTAATGTGCCTGGGAAAGCATCAGAGAACAACCCAAGTACTTGGGGCCCCTTTGACCCATGTGGGAGACCCAGAAGAAGCTCCTGGTTCCTGGCTTCAACCTGGCCCAGCCCTGGCATTGTGCTCATTTGGGAAGTGAACTAGAGGATAGAAGACCTCTCTCTCTTTCTGGCTTCTACCCTCTCTCTGTAACGCTGCCTTTCAAATAAATAAAAAATAAAATTTTAAAAAACAGAGGTAACATTTTTAGCACTGAGCAGCTCAAGTTTGAAAAGATCCTTTGCAGTTCTTTAGCCAGAGAAGGATTAAAGGAACATTGCAATAATTTGCAAGTTTTGAGCAAGTAGATGCTTATGTATATATGAATAATCAAACACAGATCTTACACATAAAAGTGTACCCATAGTTAGGATGTTTTAATTGGTAGCTTTTGCTTGCTTTCTTTTTTATAGTGCTCAATGAATAATTTTGGCTCAACCATTCTTGTATTTATGTCAGGCAGCTTATTTGTGCTAGAAGGATGGTATTTACTCTTTGCGGCTCTTGGACTATACTCTCACTTTCAGGCAGTCAAATGTAGGTACAGGGATGCAAGTTTTTCTCTAAGACTCTGAGATTCTGGTGGAATAAAGCCTTGCTCATGTCCCAGGAAGTGAGAATCATCAAGTCAATTACAGGAGCTGGGTATAGTTCTTCAGAACATGGTGATCTGTGCAAGACTGTCTCACAGGGCACAGGGTTAATTAGTGTTTATTAAGTAGTTCAAAGATAAAAAAAGAAAGGACCAAGTGGTAGCAAGGAGGGGAGGTGGTAATGTTCCCTATTTCTGGTTACCAATTTCCTTCTGGCATACAGACTCTGAGACTGCCTTCTGCCACCCCGTGTCCTTGGCTACATCTGGAATCCCTTAACTTCTTTGACCCCTTTCTGGCTGTTTCCAAAGTTGAATTCAGCAGAAGAGATATACTGGTTAGACTCCTCCTTGGTTTCCTTCAAGTAATAACCGAGTGCCTTCATCCTGCCCGGTGCTGCTTGGTGCATTCACACAGGTTATCTCCGTAGACGACCTAACGCCACCATGAACTAACAGCCAAGATGGTTGAGTAACTGTCTAAGTTCACACAGCAAGAAAGTGGCAAGTACATTGTTCAGATTTAATTCTGTTTGGCTCAATGCCCATGAAGCTTTCTCCTCTTTTTTGCTTTCCTACTTCCAGATATTGAGCTAATTGTAAGCAACTCTGTGACGCTTACAAGATCTTTCACATATATCAGTATCAAAATAGTCAACAGTGGTGAAAAACTTTTGAAATCAGTGTTGCCCAAAATGGCAGCATGGGGTTTTGCCAAACACTCACTGAAATTATCCTTATTTGTCAATTTTAAGGGATTTTAAATTCTCATAGTAGCTCCATTTTTCTAACTATAACATTTGCCAGCTGGCAGAAGGATTCTGTGCTTCCAGGGCCTTCCTTGAAGTCTATACACTTGCTTTAGGCTAGTGAGATTTTCCATGATAAGGCTGGCCTCAACTTACTCATTTTCTAACTTCAAATCTGCCTCAATTAAAGAACTGTTGCAGGAATCAGGAAGAATTTGAATGTGGAAGTATTTTTACTATAGACTTGCAGTGTAAAATTATTGAAATAAAAAATAAATGTCAATATTATTTAAGCCACTTAAAGCTGATATACACAGTAAGTAGGTAAATATGAAAGGTGATATACACAGAAAATCTTGCATTTTCCTATTACTTCTAGTTAAAATTGATTTTATTAAAGTACCATACATACAGAAAAAAGCTTTAATGGGAACATTCTGCATAAAAGCTTGAGATTTTGGAACCTAATTCTTTGATTTGATTGTTTTACTGAGGTGCACATAATTTCCAGAAATGGCTAATTTACAAATTCTGCTACCTGCTAGCATCAAATTTTTATCTGTAGTGATATAAAATGAGCTGGTAGAGCTTTCCTGTATAAGATAAGCAGTGATGCATTGAATTGTAAATATACTGTTCTACATGAATGATGAAAGAAAAGTTTGTCTAGCCAGTGCCTGTATATTGCTCAGGACAAAATTAACTCATGAAACTCCCTCTGTTGAGTTGGACAGCAATGTCAGTCTCTGTAGTAAGAAGTCTGCCAAATTTTTTCTCTCTTGATTCTCTACTCACCATCATTTAATGAACCTCATAAAAGCTAATATCCCAATTTAGCAACTTCCTCCCTTGTGTTTCACTAAGAAAACAGATCTTGCAATAAAATAAATATGCAGAAGGACTCAGGGCAAAGGTATATTCTGTATATGATTTTAATAAAAACATGCTTTGCTCTGTGAAAGAAAAAAAAACACCTATTGATAGCCTAAAAGGATAACAGAGAAAACAGTGCAGATCATCTGACTCAAATATGAGAATTATGATGCTATCTCAAATCACCATCTTTTCTTCTATCAGTTAAATTCAACAGGTTTGTCTTCTTAAATTTCTAAAATTTATTTTCACTTTATTTGAAAGGCAGAGAGACTGATATAGCTATAGAAAGACAGACACAGAGAGCTTCCATCTGCTTCACTCCCCCAAAGCCTACAGTCAGGGCTTCGCTGGCTGAAACCAGAAGCCTAGAAGTCAGGCTGGTTTTCTCATGTGGGTGGCGGGGACCCAAGTACTTGAGCCATCACCTGCTGCTTCCCATGGTGTGCGTTAGCAAGAAGCTCAATCAGATGTGGGGGAGCTGAGACTCAAACCCAGGTACTTCAGTCCTGGATGTGGGCAAGCCAAGGAGTGCCTTAAACTGCCCCCAAAAACTTACCTCCTTTGCAAAACAATTTTAATTTATTCATTTTCACCAGAAGGTTTTTGTTTAAGACAAAGACAAAGCACAGCTCATGAGTTTATGCTGAAATGTTCAAAGCATTATGGGAGACGTTGTTTGTAACCAAAACAATATAGAGAAAGTTGTGCCAATGGAATTTTTGTTCCTTTGCACGCCACAATAGTTCCTGAATCAATGCGTGGGAAGGAGTTAGGGAGAGAGTAGTCCTTTCTAGCAGTTTAGATTTCTGTCTTGGTATGACACTAGTGAAGCCTAGCAGTATTCTGGAGGTAGTCACAGCTTTTCCAATCCCCAACCCAGTCAATGACTCTGATCTACATAGGAATGATGTGGCATCCCAACAAAATGTGATATCTGCTCAATGACCACTCCCATTCCTCATCAGGGGAATACAAATTAGCGTCTGGTGAGACCTCTGTAAAAAATTTTCTCAGATACATTCCCTACTCCTGTAAAAATAAAACCATTCTCCAACTTGATCAGGGCTTTGAAGAGTAATTACAGTGTGTGTGTGTGTGTGTGTGTGTGCACGCGCCAAAGTACTTTGATACAGAAAAATTACTCTACAGTTAAAATCTATTTACCTGTAAAATGATATTAATGAAAAGCAAACCAGGTGATTTGACCACATCCACAATTCTGTTTCATTGTACATATTTGATTGTTGAAGTTAGAAACACAGTAGCAAAATATATTACTTTTCTTCTTTCAGTATCACTGAATATTAAATCAACAACAGCCTGGCCAGCTTGGTGGCTCACTAGGCTAATCCTCTGCCTGCAGCGCCGGCAAATCAGGTTCTAGTCCCAGTTGGGGCACCAGATTCTGTCCCGGTTGCCCCTCTTCCAGGCCAGCTTTCTGCTATGGCCCGGGAGTGCAGTGGAGGATGGCCCAAGTGCTTGGGCCCTGCACCCGCATGGGAGGCCAGGAGAAGCACCTGGCTCCTGGCTTCGGATCAGCACGATGCGCCAGCCGCAGCGCGCTGGCCGCGGCGGCCATTGGAGGGTGAACCAACTGCAAAAGGAAGACCTTTCTCTCTCTCTCTCTCTCTCTCTGTCTCTCTCTCTCACTGTCCAACTCTGCCTGTCAAAAAAAAAAAAAATCAACAACAGCCTCCAAACATATCCTTCATCCTCTGTGAAATCCCTTCACCAAGTTTACAATGTCATCCCTTTATCCCTTTGCCTATGCCTGCCTTCTGATGCTTTCATTACAACCAGTGTCTTTATAACATTTAAGTCAATTGAAATTCTATAAATACTTATTTTCATTTGTATAGTATTTATTTTCATATTTGAGAGGCAGAAACACAGAGAGAGAGAGAGAGAGAGAGAGAGAGAGAGAGAGAGAAATCTCCCATCCACTGGTTCACTCTAAAAATGCCTGCAACAGCCACAGCTGGGTAAAAGCCAGGAGCAGGAAGCACTATCCAGGGCTCCCATGTGGGTGGCAGGAATCCAATTATATGAGCCATCATCAGTGCCTTCCAGGGTCTGTATTAGTAGGAAACCAGAGTCAGGAGCAGAACCAGAAATTAAACCCAGGCATATTGGAACCAAACATCTTAACTGCTAGGCCAAGCACTCACCACTCTATAAATATTTATATAAGTAATTTATAATTAAGTAATATTTCTCTACTTCTATGATGGAAAGACCAGAATGATAGGAACTACATTGCTTTTACTTGTTACTGTGACTCTAATATGACTATCACAATTCTGGTACAAAATTGGTGCATAGTAAATATTTATCAAATAAGTAAATGAGTACAATAAAATGTCATTTTTTGTTTTTGTTTTTGTTTTGTTAACCATTGAGGGAGATTCACAGATGAATTCATTAGAGTTTAGAAAGAGAAGAAGACATGTACAGATACAAAAGTAAGGAAGTATTATTTGTGGAGAAAGTGATTAATTTTGGCCACTAATGAAGACAGAATGATTTCATTAGATAAACACCCATTAGCTTGAGTAGAGATCCATAGTGTGTAACCTATTTTTTTTTACATTTGGTATATATACAACAGAGAATGGAATGCCACCCTGAAGTTTTACTTGATATTCTAGAAGGAGGAGGCGTTATCTAAACAACCATACATAATGGAATAGGAGCACTTATTAGGAAAGCATGACTTTTACATCATTGTAATTTTGCTCTCCAGATCCCATTCAAGTGCGAGCATTAATTAATGAATAATATGAAGCTCTTAAGTTGACAAATGTTCTTATTCACATTTGAGCGTTTTAAATAAATAGAACATTTCTTATTACCCTGAAACACTTGGAAAGATAAGGTTGCCATAAACACATACACTCTCATATACTGCTGATGGGAAAGAAAATTGAGATTTCATTTCTGAGGAAATTAACCTTAATGTGCTCTTACTCTTAGCCCTAGAGATTCTACTTCAATATAGTATTCATATTCCTAAATATTTACACATGAGGTGTTTATTGAAGTTTTTATTTGTAACAGTAAAAAAATAATTAAAGCAACCCCCACTTTAAAGCAGAGAATTGGTTAAATTAGGGAAACTATGAAGCTGTGAAAACCATGATTGTGGAAAATGTTTTCTCTCTTTTTAAATCAAATGACGTTTTATGTAGAAATAATATAGAAGGTCAACCATTCACGTTAGCATGATGCAGACAACATGTCTACAAGTCCTTGTGTCCTATACCCACTGCCTAACCACAGTTTATGGATCACAAACTACTGCCTCAGGAGCATGTTAATTTATGTGGGAGGGTTTTTTCCCACAGCATGTTTAAAGTTCTACAGGGAAGATAAGAAGATAAGTCAGCCTTTGAATGCACAGAAAAATATAAACAGTGCTTGTCACTTTGTCGTAATATTATAGTACATTTGTTTCTTCTATTCTATTATGGTATAAACATTTTAAAAATGAAAATGCATTGACTTTGCAGTCATGGAAAAATTATTTTCAATAAAAATGTAACCTAATATTTTTATTTTCAAGTTCCAGCTCTTTTAAAATGTAGTATTTTCACATTTTCCCCGATGATCATTCCTGCTAAGACTTCATCCACAAGCAACAAGAAAAATATCTGCAATGCATCCTGAGTGGGATCCTGGGCTTTCTCCCTTCCAGCTGAACAAATTTAGCCCAAGGATGTGTGCCAGTGAGGTGTGCTAATAGACGTGATAATGACCACACAATTGTATATTTGAAAAGTTGAAAGAGAATCAGTGTGTGAATCTCTCACAGCAAAATTAGCTCATACAAATATTTGGTTAAGCAGATACTATCCAAGTTTGCAAGTGCCAAATGAGAGATGTTCTTTCCCAATATCAATGGTGGTGCTTTTATGTGGTTTTTCCAAGAATAATAGGTTTTCTCTAAACAATAAATAAAGAACAAGCAGTTATGCCTTTTTGTCATATGTGGGCAGGATTGGTTTAAAGGTAACCTACTGGGCTTACCCTTCGGTGTATCTTCTTAGCCCATAATAGGGCAAAGACAGGAATACTCCTTCTCGTTGACAGAACCAGCCTGTACTAATCAGCTGTTGGTGGCTAGATTGGCAAGTATTATTATAATTCTGCCTAATTATCATCGTGTTGCCTCTGCTGTTCACTATTATTTGCACAATAAATTTCATGAAATAGATTCACATTTTTGCCAAAATGTTTTAAAATAATTTTTATATTATGGTGTACATGGAAAACTTGCATTTCCACAAGTTGATAAACTTTCATTAAAGAATGTTGCTAAATTTTAATTAGGGAATACTATCCAGCATTCCCCTACCCAGAAAAGCTCTAGGTGTTAGGCTTTATACCCATGTTGAAAACAGAGATTGGGTGATACATAAGGATGTTACAGTCAGAGTAGATCTAACTTGCAGCTCTCTCCTAGACTTACTCAAAACGATTGGAAAAGAATGAAAGGAAATGATTCCTTGATGATGTGACCCAATGTTATTCAATATCGTGCCTCATGCTTCTAGTTGCATTATCTCCTACTTTGGGCATAACTGCTCTAGAATGATACTGGGATGACATGCTGTCACTATCAGCCTCTTGCCTCTACTTCTCTTTTCCCATTGTGAAAGGATTCTAACATCTCTCCCAGTCTTTCCTTTAACTCACTCACACTGATCTCTGTGCTTAATTCACATGCTCAAGGGAAAGAATGGGGTTCAGTGTCCTTACGGCTTTCTCAGACATTCTAAGTTTTTGTGAACCCTTAGTTTTTAGCTTATCTTGAGACATACCCTATATTCAAATTCAGCCAGGTGCTTGATTTGCCACTGAAAATGGCATTTTTTGAGGCACTAAATAAATAATAAATAATGCCAAGTCTTACTTTTCTACATTTATGTGCTGATAATTTAGTATCTGCATGGGTACCAGATGATGTCATTGCTGCAAGCTTTAAGAGTTTCTTTATTACAGCCATGCTAGCATTATTTTTAGCACAGCAGGTGTCAAAAAGGTTTATTTTGAAAGAAAGAAAACATAAAAATGAA
Organism: Oryctolagus cuniculus; assembly: GCF_964237555.1. Taxonomy (NCBI): domain Eukaryota; kingdom Metazoa; phylum Chordata; class Mammalia; order Lagomorpha; family Leporidae; genus Oryctolagus; species Oryctolagus cuniculus. The sequence continues at coordinate 117,976,165 of NC_091437.1, forward strand.
TTATTTATGTGAGTTAAATCAAAATGTACTTGATATAAATGTTTAATCAGTTTTTCACCAACTTCTTTCCATATGCTCTGCCCTGCTCGATGGTGCAGTTCTAATGGAATTACTAAATATATCTTAATAGCTCAGCATACAGCATTATGCAATGGTACTCACACAAGAGGAATTTTTCAACTTATATTAAACAGGTCTAATGATAAAAAATCTAGAGTGCTCACTGTTTTTACAGAAGATTATTATTCAATTGGCATAGAAAAATTCAGTAAGTTTGACACTTAAAATGTGCAACGTTGACCATATTTAAAGTTTCTCATTCCTTAAAAAAAAGATGAGAAGATTAGAAAATAACTTTAATTTTCACTGTAATTGCAAATGTTTTTCCCCTGCTTTCAACAGTAATCAGCAGATTTGCTGTTACTCCTGGAATATAAATGTTATGGAATTAGAATACGGATTCCAAGAAAGACTACGCCATGACTAAAGGACATTTTTTTTAATGTGGAGGAAATGGAAAACCAAGGCAGGGCCATTATTTGTAGTCTGTGCCAACTTGCAACTGACCTTTAACTACTTGTTTCCATCTTTCTGTTCTTTGAATTTACATATTCCTCTGAGGTTAGTAAAATCCAGCTCTTTATTTTTATTATGTGCTACTTTTTAAGCTCAATGTGTGCAAAAACATTATTATTTTATATGCAGATGCTTCACCCATGAAAAATTTTCAATTTTTAAGGTTACCATTTGAGGATGATTCACTCAAGTAAAGCTCAGACATTGATTTCATGACAGTGTTCTTAATGCTTTTTTGAAATATTTGTTTTACTTTACTTGAAAGGTAGAGTGACAGAGAGACAGGGAAAGAGAGAAAAAGAAAGATCTTTCTTCCATTTACTGGAAGCTCAAATGGTTGGTGCTATGACGCAGCAGGTAAAGCCGCTGCCTTCAACACTGGCACCCAAATGGGTACTACTTCATGCTCTGGCTACTTCACTTCCTATCCAGTTCCTTGTTAATACACCTGAGAAAAGCAGAAAAAATGGCCCAAGTGCTGGGATCCCTATACCCATGTGGAAAACTAGAAAGAAGTTCCTGGCACCTCCCTTTGGCCTGGCCCAACCCTAGCCATCTGGCTACCTGGAGAGTGAACCAGTGGATGTAAGATCCCTCTCTTCCTCTCTTTCAAAATAAATGAATATTTAAAAAACAAAAGAAAAGAAATGAAATGAAACTGGGCAGCCAGGATACAAACCAGTGCTCATGTGAGACGCCAGTATCACAGGCCACAATGCCAGCCTCAGAGCTTCTAATCCATGCCAAGTAATAATCACAACTATACTGTCTGTGAATGTCTATTGAGTGCTTTTCATGTTTCAGAAGTTTGGGCAATGTCTCTGCATGATATACAAGATTTTCTTCACATAATTCTATGAAATAAATACCGACCATAATTCTGTTTCAGGGAACACTAAGAGATAAAATTATCTTCATAAAGAGAAAGGAGAAAGCTGAATCAGAGGTACAGAGTAGCCAGGATGTGAACTGGCACTCTGATGAGAGGCAGGAAATGATGACTCAAGTGCTTGAGTCCCTGCCACCCACGTGGGAGTCCTAGGTGATTGGTGCTCCTGGCTTCTGGTTTCTGCATGGCCCAGCTCTAGCTTTGTGGGCATTTGGAGAGTGAACCAGCAGATGGAAGACCTTTCTCTGCCTCTGTCTCTCCCTTGCTCTCTGTCACTCTGCCTTCCAAATAAATAAATAAACCTCTAAAAAAAACAGAGAATGCAAAAAGACACGTACCTTAGAAATGGTAGTTGAATTTAGAAATCTGAAGATTATTTGAGTTTGGGCATCAATGATTAAACCTAAGGCATGACTTTGGGAAAATAACTCCCATAAAAATAGTGATCTGAATCACCGACAAATGTTACACACACACACACACACACACACTCACACACACACACATACATGCCTACTAAAGGAGACTCCAAGCACAAATCAAACTCTATCTATGTTTTATACAAAACCACAAGCATCTGTTTTTACAAAACTGCAATGCCACATACACTCTCCTCATCATGCAGCACAGACAATTCAGGAACAGGAACTAAAATGATTAAAGGGCTAGCCTTTCATAAGGGGATAGACTAAAAAGATGATAGTCTTTCGATGTGGAAAGCTAAGGATGTAGCGGGAACACTTAACAGGTAATAAATGCACAACATAGATTTGATGGATGAGGGATTTTTTAAAACCAGAATCTAAGCAGTAAGAGAATTTCCTTGAAGTTTGAAAGAAATACATCTAGGCAAAAAATGGAAGCAATTCCAGTACTGGTTTATCCAATAAATGAGTGTAAAGTGACTATTACTAGGCATCAAAGGGAGAGCAAATGCATCCGAAAGGCTTAGGCTGATCCAGCTCTCTACATTTTGAAGAGGAATTGGAATATTTCCCTAATTTTCTGCAGTTAACAACATAAAGCATCAAAATTCCCTGGCACTGTGCAGTGACAGCACCACTAAACACCAAAAATATGAAAGTTGATTCCATAATAGGTAGACGCAATCTATCAGAGACAAAAGTCTTTGCTCTATGGTTGTGCAATGATTATTTCCAACAAGTGAATGAGAGTTTTCCCCTATTTTCTGGCATCATGGACATGATGGAAACCTTATGGATTTGTTTGATAGGCTACAAATGACAAGAATTGCTATCATTGACAGAATTAAAAGGATAATCTGGTTTCCTAAGGATCTTTGGACCCCTTTTTGAACAAGCACACCTGTTCTAGGCTTCTCTGTTTCCCACTTTCATCACTTCGTTCTTTACAGTGGAAATGGAGTAACAGTGGTGAGTAGCAGCTAATTATGCAAACAACTGAGGACTCCCTCTGTGCAAGACACTCTTCACCTGTTCAGCATCCTTCCCCTTCTTTTACTGGTACTGGTACAGCACCAAATACACATTTAATGCTTTTTACCCTCCATTAGCTTGTCCCCAGACATTCCTGGCCTCAGTGGAAAGAAGGGATCCAGACACATGTAGATGATACTCTCCATTGTTCTGGACATGGTGACTGGTTGAGGCACAGGCCAATGAGCCAAGACAATCAGCATAATTTGTCAAAGGCATTTTGGTGGAATAATTGAGAAAAAGAAACTCTCCTTCTTCTGGGGTCACTATATGCAAGAGTGGTATGAGCTCCAACAGGTCAGGGATCATCTGGGGCAACCAGGGAGGAGGCTATTAGTGAGGAAAGCCTAAACATGAGATGGGGAGAGAAAACGATTGTGAAGTGAGACCGTGTGTGTGTGTGTGTGTATGTGTGTGAATGAGAGAGAGGGAGAAAGAGAGAAAAGAGAGAGAAAGAGAGAGAGAGAGGAGAGAGAGGAGAGAGAGAGAGAGAGAGAGAGACTGAGAATTGAATCTCAATTTCAGCTGCTGCATCTAAACAAACTTGAAGTTCTCTGGATTTCAGTAACTGGATTTTTGTTTCTGTTTTTGTAAGCACTTTAAAGACAAGCGTTTGTTACTTGCATAGTGCCAGCTGTTACAAAAACTTTATGAAGAATATGTTAGCACTATTTTACAGGTGAAAAAACCTGAGTTGCCAAAAAGGTTTATTTAAGGACTCACTGTTCTACATGGTACTTTCTGGTTTCTCAAGAAAATTTTTCTCAGGTCTTAATTATTAATTTTTAGTATCAGAATCTGTTATTCCTTCCTAATTATAATATCTTTTTCTAAATGTTCTACATATATATTTTGATGATTGTACAAACAATAAGCTGAAATCATGGTCTTAAAATTATCTCTAGAAGGCTTTCTGTTCACTGTACTGATTCACCTAAACAGAGATCCACCTGAAAAATGGTTTGCATTCACAATTTCTTCATCTCATGGTTTGTAGAACATTTGTAAATGAGATGTGAATATTTATAGACATTTGTGACATTACTACTGCATTTAGAAGCTTTTATACCAAATTATAGATTCATGTAAAGGTTATAAATTAGAAGCTTTACAGAAAATGTCTAAATATTTATGAATTTAACTACATTTAGGAATAAATTTGCAAATTTTACATTTGCTATTTTTTTCACATTTATGAGCAAATATGAGTTTTCTAATAATCTATCAAAATGAGTCTGCACTCAGAAAAGCACAAACCCCAGATGGAAATGTTGTCTTCATTTGCTCTGGGTGTCTCCCTCCCCCTCTGTCTCTGACTCTCCATCTCTCTCCTCTCCTTCTATCCCCCACACTCTTTTCTCTACCTGAAATAAAATATGCAAAATTCGCTAAGGTGATTCTATTGCTTTCAACAACCCCTGGTATTTATGAGTTGTCAATCACATTACCTCTTTATTCCTAACTCTCTATTCAGTCATCCATCAACCATTAGCATTCAGGGAAAACACACACACACACACACACACACACGCACTCTGGAGCTCTTAAAACATCATGACTTAATCATGGAAGTTACACTATGGTCTGACTGAGTTCATGTGGCATGGACTGAGGGAAACCCACCCATTCTTGTTGATCATACCTTAGGGAAGTAGAGATAAATAGAAATCATAAGATTTTCTGCTGTGTGCTTTGCCATTGGGAGCTGAGGTAGAGAGTAGGCCAACTCTACTTCTAGAACATCCTGACTGCCCTACGCCAACTCACTACCTCACCCCACCACAAGAGAGAGCACTGAGGGAGCTCCCTCATGGAGCAGGACACCCACTACCTCATGACCTGTTCATATCCAGGAGTCTATTCTTGCATCTACCACAGCCACTTGACATGGTCGTCAAGCTCACCTCTCCATTGCATTCTCAAATGACAGCATCTTGGGGCCAGTGGTATGGCACAGTAGGTTAGACCTCTGTCTATGGTGCCAGCATCCCATATGGTCACAAGTTCTAGTCCCAGCTGCTCCTCTTCAGATCCAGCTCTCTGCTATGGCCTGGGAAAGCAGTACAGAATGACACAAGTGCTTGGGCCCCTGCACCTTCATGGGAAACCCGGAAGAAGCTCCTGGCTCCTGGTTTCTGATTGGCCCAGCTCCAGCCATTGCAGCCATATGGGGAGTGAACCAGCAGATGAAAGACCTTTCTCTTTGTCTCCCCATCTCTCTGACTGTAACTCTACCTCTCAAATAAATAAATCTCAAAAACAAAAAATATGACAGCATCTTATACTCCACACCCTACCTTAAAGTCCTTTCACTCTCAAGTCTGAATTCATTGAGACTTTCAATTCATAAGAACTACCATTTCATCACTATCCTCAGTCTTCGGTATTATCACTCTCCTCCTTATTCACCTGAAAGCCCACTGCCCACCTTTATAATCATAGGGGAAATTACTAACTCTTCTCTCCCTTTGTCACTAGGCCAAATTCTAACCTAACAGTGTACCTGACAGAGTTGCTAAGTACTTAACAAATTTGTCAATCATTACTAGAGGATTACATACCACAATCCTGACTTTAACTTCAGAAGCAAAATTATCAACCTATTAATCAATGTCAACTCATGTCATCAGTGGCAAAGGTGCCATCCTTCTCTTGTCACAATGGACAACTTAGGTCAACTCACACAAAAGTCAAGAGTGAATGTGGAAATTGTCCAATCTATAAGGATGGCCTTGAAATACAATGATCATGGTGGTTCACAAGTAAGGGGAGACTTCATATAATTGCTTCCTCATCCTAGAGGCTCACTGACATATCACTGCTCTTTCTTTTAATAATGTGAATTGCAGATACAAAGCCTACAACTGCTTTGGCCATTTTCCCATTGCCAAGAGAACAAAGTCATCTTTGCACAATGCTAAAACCAGGGAGGATAGAAAAGATTAAAAACAAAGCAAAACAGCTAACATCCTTTATGAGATATTTGAATTGATGAATCATTCAACACTGAGATTCACCCTTTCTGTAATTTTAGGGGATACATATCTTCTATCATTTATGATTACATAAACTGAGTTTTCTCTTATAAATAAAAATCCAAAATTTATAGACTTCCTTACTATGATTACTTTCTTGCTCTTTAGAAACACTTATTTCATCAAAGGTTCATAAAGGGTTGATGAATAAATTCTCTTTGGATATTGTGAAATGGACCCTTTAATAGATCACTGCCAGTCTCAAGGGTTCTATAATGAGGGTAGTCTAGAGGGACTATGAAAGGAACATAAGAAAAGCCACTATAGAGAGTAATTTTAATGGCATGGGGAATACACTTTTTGGAGTAGCTCTCACATTCAAAATTGTTCTTTCCTTACCTGAAGTCAAAGTGATCTATAGAACTCTACCTCTTCATCTGGAAAGATTACATTCTAGCTGGGACTCAAAGCAGCACCTGTATGAGATGCTGGCATCATAGGTGGTGGCTTAACCCACTACTGTGCAACACTGGCCTCAAGACACTCACTGTTATTTACAGCATTACAATGATGAATCCATGTAATAGACACTTAAAAAAAAAAAAAGCAAAAACCCTCCATGATGATAATAGTGGTGCTCATTCATTAGGATCTTCTGTGTTATGTACATTGTGATTTTACTTATGGTACTCTAATCCTCATAATGCTTCTAAAATAGACATTTTAGTCTCTATTTTATGGATACCAAAAACTGAGGTTGATCGAAGTTAACTAAGTCAAGGCCACAGGAATAATGTACTGGTTTGTATGGTAGACCTTCAAAGATATACGTTCATGTCCTAACACTCAAAACCTGTGAACATGACCTTCTTTGGTGACCAATTAAGCAATTCATCTCAAGATGAGATCATCTTGAACTTCAGATAGGACTTAAATACAATGACAGGTGTCCTTGTAAAAGAAATGTATAAGGATGTTTGAGACAAAGACACAGAGGAGAAATGATAAGAAGATTGAGATTAGATTTGTGGCAATTTGTGACAACAGCCCCAATAAACAAATAAAAAGCTAAAATTCAAACTCAGGACTGTTCATGCTCCTACAAAAATACCAAATTGAATAAAAACCATGAAAACACTAGGTTTTAAAACTACATGGATGAGGGGCTGGCACTGTGGAGTAGCAGGTAGAACTGCTGCCTGCAGTGCCAGCATCCCATATAGGCGCTGGTTCAAGTCCCAGCTGCTCCACTTCCAATCCAGCTCTCTAATATGGCCTGGGAAAGCACTAGATGATGACCCAAGTCCTTGGGTCCCTGCACCCACATGAGAGACCTGGAAGAAGCTCATGGCTCCTGGCTTCGGATCAGCACAGCTCCAGCCATTGAGCCATTGTGGCCATTTGGGGGTGAACTAGCAAATGGAAGATCTCTCTCTCTCTCTCTCTCTCTGTCTCTCCCTCTCTCTTTCTCCCTCTCTCTGTCTCTCCTCTCTCTCTGCCTCTGCCTCTGCCTCTCTGTAACTCTACCTTTCAAATCAATAAATAAATCTCTAAAAGAAAAACACAGATGAGAGAACTAAGTGTTCCCTGAAATTATCATAGGAGTTCTATGACAAAAGTAACCATTCTGACACCTGCTGATCCTAGAGAGAAGCATATAAGAGAGAATTTTTAGTGCAAAGCAATAATACAAAAGATAATGATTGGGTTTTTTTACAAGTTTGTTAGGCAAGAGAAACTAAAATTTAGTATCAGAAAATACTTCACTTATTTTAATAGTTATAATATTTGTGTGTTCTTCACAACTAAATATACATGAACACATGTATATTCACAACTAAATATACATGTTTATTTAATTAGTGTTACACCATCATATGGATTTAAGTATCAGCTGATATATTCATTGTCTTTTCAAAGTTCCGGATTCAAACACTTTTAGGAAAAGGATTTGATGCGTATTGAGTCACTCTCATACCACGTATTTCCTTAGTTATCCAATTCTTTGTATCCAGCAAGCCCTCTTTCCATTTTCAAAAATAAGAGAGCTGAGGAAGGCCATCAAAAGCCCCATGTAGCACCTTTGTGTGAACTACAAATGTATGAGCCAGGAAGGCTTAGCAAGAGCAGCCAGGAATTCAGCTCCACTATACTTATTTCCTCTGCTGCATCTACAAGTTTTTTTTGTGTGAGCAGGAGCTGCCCAGCTGTCCATGGTGGGCCCAAAGTGGGCATCCAGAGATGGGAACAGTACTCAGGGTCAAATTGTAGTAAATATCTATGCTATAGTTTGAATCTACTTTTCTCTGACTCCAAATTCCATGTGTTCACATCTTCAAGTAATTTCAGATTTTACAATAAGAAGTGCATTTAAGCTGAAAAATAGGAGTGACAACTGCAGTTTATATGCTGAGAAAGGCTGAGCCAATAATTCCAAGAAACAGTGTTGGAAAAAAAGCTCTCCTTCCTCAGGTGGGAAAGACCAGGTATAAAATTTGTAAAGCCTTCTGCACAATGAAAATGTAGAGATTTTGTTTAAAAAATCATTAAAAGTTTCAATAAAGCAACAATATGGCATTAAACTAAACTTAGAGGGCTTGTAAGTGTGGGTCCTCATGGGACTGCTCAGTGGCACATTCTTGAAGCCAATCCTGCAGGTAGACCATTTGCAGCTGAGCTGCATCCTTGCAGAACAGCATAAAAAGGGATGTCAGTAGAAAAGATGGCCTACCTAGGTGTGCACAGTCTTTTCTGTATCTTCTCATGCTGACATATGTTCCAGCAGTACTAAGAAGAAGTTGGGTTAAGTTATATTTTCTTCTTCTTTTTATTTAAAGTTATTTATTTATGTGAAAGGTATAGTTACAAGGAGAGAGGGAGAGACACAGAGAAAGAGGGAGGGAGGGAGGATGAAGGGGGAGAGAGAGAGAGAAAGAGAGAGAGAGATACCATCTGCTGTTCACATCCCAAATGGCTACAATGGCCAGGAATGGACCAGGTCAAAGCCAGGAGCCTAAAACTCTATCCAGGTCTCACATGTGGGTACAGGGACCCAAGCAATCAACTCATTTTCTGCTGTTTTCCCAGGCACATTAGGGAGCTGGATCATAAGTGTAGCAGCTGGGATTTAAAACAATGCTCAAATGGGATGCTGGCATCGCAGGCAGCAGCCTAACATGGTGTACCACAATGCCTGCCCCCAAGTTATACTTTCTTAAGTTGAAAGGGTTTTTAATGTCTATTCTCAGTGCCTTTACAAGCAAACTACTGTGTTTTTGCTGAGTGGATCTCCATGTCACCTTAAGGTTAGGGGCCAGAAATTCAAGTACTTTAAAAAAGGAACTTACTGAAATGGTCTTTTAAGTGAAATAGGTAAGAAGAAACTCAGTTGATTTCTGTAAGTACTTGATCCAAGCTGGTATCAACATACACAATGCCTCAGACTTGAAGCGTAGTGGAATAGGAAGGTGGAATATTAAATCCTACTGCCCCAGGGGAGTCTGAAACCTCTATTTAAACACATCATTCGAAGGCTTAGAAATGCTCCACTTTGGTTTCTGCAAGATTCTAGCTGTGTTTGAATTAGTTCAGTGTTTCCCTATTTGTGCCTGACCGAAAACTATTTTGAAAGATGGTAAAAGTCAACCACATGAAAATGCCTTTATGGTCAAGTAGTTGGAGAAACTTTGTGCTGAGCAGAATGTTTTACTGCAGGATGTTCCTGAGTCTTTCACAGGCTCCTGTGCTTTTGCACGGAACGTCTTGAAGGACTGTGTTCCATGAAACACTCTATGGAGCACTTCTTCACATGGAACTGTATTACAGGCAGCATGCCAAGGAGGGCATTGTCAAGCTCCGTAAGTCCAGGCCCACTTGTTTAAGAGCTTGCCTACCTAGGAACTTCTGATTTGGCCATTCTGAGCTCATTACTTCCCGTCCCTGAATCCCAGGTGGAGGTTGGTACACCTGTTCGCACAGTGTCCTGGCATTTGGTGCTCAGTTTTCACCTGAGGAGCAGATTATGACTGTGAAGATCAAAAACATTCTCCGCTAATCTTAGCTGTGGGGTTAATACTGTTGTGGGAATCTTTCTTCAGTTTATACTGCCGAGCACTGCTCAAAGATCCATCTAACACTCAAAATGAGGCTCCCTGAGTCTGTGCCCCGGAACCCGCCATCACTGTCAGAGCTGGCAGTGTGCCTGGATGCTCTTGTGTGGCCCTAGGCGAATTGCTGCATTCACTAAGACAAGTGGCTGCTGTTCTCTTCCTAATTTTAAATATGCCCACAGAGCAAAGAGGGACTCACAGTTTGATAGATAGCTATTTAGTTTGAGTCAAGAATAACTGAGTTTTCCATTCCAGTACACTTGAAAAACCTACTAGGCTGGAAGAGCAGGCTAGAAGCAGTTGCCAAATCAGCCTACAGAACCTGTGGCAGAGGCTGTGTGAGGTGTGAAGGGACGGCTCTGTGCACGTCTTGGATATCAAGTCTCCAGGAGGCCAGGAACATGGTGCATAAGTACAAGGCAGTCTATGACTGGAACTTTAGGCACCGTGTATGCATGTCCATAAAAGGGAAATTGAATCACATGTGTATGTTTATTGCACTATAATAAAGGAATAATCGAAGATACGCAGCACATGGGTTCAAAATAACTTTTCCTTCTTGACCTCAATCAAAAACCTTTTATAAAGATTTTGGATCAACATCTCTGACTCCTCAGCCCTTTCAAACAAAAGCAGCAGCAAAATCAACCAGATTTCATTCTGTAAGCATTTTTTTATGGAAAGAGTCTGATTTGCACTGCATTGCTTCCTGAATACTAACAGCCATGCTTTTGGTGACTCCTGAGCAGCAGATATTGGCTGCTGTAAACTTTAATTCACTTGCCACTATGTCCACCACTGAAAGTCTTAATGGAATTTAAAATGCCCGAAGTTGGAAAATTCACATTTCTAACTGAAAAGCAGCATCCCATAATTCAATTATTTGCTTCATGCTTATATTGAGCTTCCACTTGATACCAAGAAATCCAACAGAATAAGTAGGGTATAAGTAGGGAAAACAATAGACAAGAGCCCAAAACTCAGGCTGCAAATCAGCATCTCTGAACACATTTGTTGCAGGGTCTGACTATGGAGAAGCTGTGGTCACTGTGGCTTTCAGATCCTGATATCCCAGCCTCTGTTTTTTCTATTTCCCTGCTCACTGGCTCACACATTCCACAAGTCCTCTGTCAATTGTTGTTAAGGTGTATATCAGTGGTCCTTATTACAGTTAAAATTATTTTAGGAGTTTGTGATGCTTTTACAGTCAATGACTTCGACCTTGGTCTGATCTTGGCTGATTGTTGCCAATCAGACTAGGATATAGTCTGTTTTATTTTATTGTTTTTTAGATAACCCCTAAGTTCCTGGGATAACTCCTCTATGCCATTCTTCCTCCTACTGTGGCAACTCTCCCCATTGTATCTTCCGACTTTCCTCTGTAGTTCAGATCTTTCATGTTACCCAGGTTAATAACTCCAACCCAGAATGATTAAATGTGGCCCACTGTGATTGCTTCTCATTCAGCAACTGAGGCTGCAGGTGGCAGCCAGCCTGTTACAACTGTTTTCCTAAATCCTTTAGAGAGATGAACATGGAACACATGGAAAGGGAAACAAGGCAATCCAGGGAAGGAAAAAATAGATGTGAACCGAAGATAGCAAATCAGGAAATTGGAGTGGCAGTTTCCATTTGGTACTACACAAATGTAGGACCCCAGAATGTAGTTCTAGAAGTACTTTTCTTCATCTGTAAAACTAAGGGCATAGGAGAGAGAATTCTGCAGTCTCATAATCCAAGGCTTTAAACAAGGCTAATGACTGGGTTTTACAAAACAGCACAGGAGCATGGCCTTCTTTTATATGACATAAGGAACTGGATATCAAACAAACAAACAAAAAAGACATCCTTTCAAATCAGGCTTTAAATATGAAATTATAAATTCTAGTGATCTCAAGTACATTTTTCCTTCTCTACATCTCAAACTAGATAGCGGTCCAATGTACATAGATTCCTCCGCCCCCTGCTCTGCATAGCTGTTCTATGCAGGTGCTTTGGAGTTAGGCCAGCTTGGTTTTGAAAGTTGGCTCATATATCTGTGCCTGGCACCTAGCAGCCTTCCAATAAACATGTGTTCAAATAACGTCGAATCAGTAAGGACTGACTCTGCTTTTTTGCAATTATAAATCACTTAGCCTCTTTGTGCCTTGGTTTCTCCACCGTAAAATGGGAATGATAATAGCGCTTGCCATATTGGCTCTCAGTAAGGAGGCACGGAGATTACACAGGCAGAGCATTGCTTATAGCAGAAGCGTGCTAAAGGTTAGCTGCTGCTGCAAAGAAATCTTTCTCCAGGATTTTCTGGGTGGTTTCCAATCAGCATGTTTTAGTTCATCCAATCACAATTTTCCAGAATGACAAAAAAAAGTTCAGGCCAATGTCCTGTCTAAAAGTAAAAAATCTCTGGCCCTGATGAGAGAAGCTGTCAAGTCCTGAGAAGTGTATCATATTAGCAAAACTGCCTGCAACTTCTGCACTTCACCTCGGAGTCTGCATCCTGTGTTTCTTTTCACTGTGTAAAATTCTAATCAAAGCATTCTTGCCCTGCTTCTTCTGGAAAGTACATCTTATCTGCAGGTTAGTAGTTGAAGGTCACCAGCCTCCATCTCTCTGCACCTTGTCGAGGCCATGCTTGGTAGCAGCCAAGGGCGCAGCTGGTGCGGGGGAAGCTGCAGCAAGCACACTGTTTGTGTGCCCAGCAGATGTAAAAGCTTGGTGCAACGATCTGGGTGCACCTGTTGGTTTGTCACCATCTGTTAGCCAAAATGTTAAAAAGCCACACCCTCAGACGGTCAGCTGAGGAGAACTTAATCTCTTCCCTCCCAGGCTGCCAAATGCAGGCTGCTGATCACATCTTACAAAAGAAGAGGACCAAACACAAAGAAGAAACAGTCTAAACCCTGCCCAGGGGGAAACCTAATCTTCTTTCATGGCTGTTTTTTTTTTTTTTTTTCTTGTTTTCTTTTTTTTTATGCTAACAAGAAAGGACTTTTAAAATAAACCAAGATAGTTTTTATTTGATAAGCAATCATGTTATAAATTGTGAGCTTCTAAAAAAGGAAGAAGTTAGTTGAACTTGGATCCTAGTGTTAAGCAAATCAAGTGGTAATGGCCCCTAAGGTGACTTAGTGGGGCGGAAGTAGGACCAAGGAGCCGGTGCTTGCCTTCTCTGGGGGCGAAGGAAGTGGAATCTCAGGAGCAGAATACTTGAGCAACCAGCCCGAGATACACAACTATCTAGAACTTTAGGCTTTGGAGTCTGAAAGCCTGGAGAAACATGTCTCTAAATGCAGATGACCTTCATCAAAACATAGGCAAGCAGCATCCGCTCTTGCCTCTCTCTCCCTCTCTCTGTCTCTCTCTCTCTCTCTCTCTCTCCACTGCCCACATCCTCACTAAACAGAATAAAACCTCACATTCCTCAAGGGTCAGGGATGACACAAGCTAATTGCATTTACCCAGTGGATGTCATTTCTGAGTGAGGTGCGACTCTATTCAGACTAATATCAGACACACATTTTTAAAAGCAACTACAGAGGGCAGGAATCTTGTATCCAGTGAGTGGCTCGAACCACATCAAATATTTAGCTAGAATATAGACAGAGAAAATTTCTTCAAAATAGAACAAGAATGAGTCATAACAAATGTTACCATGCATTCTTGTCTTTATTGCGATTAAAGAAGGGTGTAAGGAACTGGTTTCCATCCAAACTTGTAAAATAAGGAAGATTTACATAGTAATTTAAGATTATTTAAAAAATTATTTCAAGTTACAAATGACTTCATCTAGCTAATAAGTTTGGCTTTTTAATTTCTTTTTTGAACCATTTAAAAACACATTGGCCAAATCCTTGGTATGGTCCCATACATTTTATAATAATTTTCTACCCCTTTCCTTTCTCACCAAACTATCACTCAACCTAGTCCTGAGGGAATATTGAATAGAATTAACACCTTTATACCAATCTCATTAGTGCGCTGTTAAATTAATGGGTTCATTTCTGCCCTCAAGCAAGATGCGGATTATAATCTTGAGACAAGCTACCTTTAGGCAGTAGGCAATCACTTTAAAAACCTGAAAGCAGGCAACATATGGCACAGCACACAATATGAAAGTGTTTGAGAGGTACAAGTTTCCACCCTCCATGATACATGCCCAGTTTTAAATAAAACATAGCGTCATCTGGTTCACGCTTAAACACTGAAATTGAAATTATTGGCCATACTGTCATTTTCAAAACAATAGCTAACGGTTTGCACATGTGCTGTTTACAGATCCGCAGCCTGTAAACACAGTCACCAACCACAACTTTGCAAAGGTAAATGACAGCTTGAAAAATTGCAAGTCTCCGGAACTCCTGGGATTTCCTTATTTTCCCCCTTCTCATTCATTCTTTCCTCCCACCCCCCTCTAGAGTTCTCACTCCCAACTTTCATAGACACAACAGCCCCTCTGCCTGCGCATGCGTAACTTCCTAACCATGCCACCCCTCCCCCCACAACACATTCTCCTGCTGTTGAGACCAGCTGGGATGTATTAGTCATGCTGAAGCACATCATGTAACACAGCAAAATATCAGGCAGCCCAGTGTCATGGGAAAAGTGAATCTACTTCATTATCTACCTAGGGAAAGGAAACAGAACTACTGCTTAAACGGGCTGGGTCTTCCCCTCTGTGTTGTTAATGTACATTCTATTAAAATCATAAACGATAGTTCAGCATCTGGCATCTTTTTTTATGCTATTTTCTTCACACATGAATTCTATACCTGCTAAAAGATATTGATTTACATAAAAAGGGGAGAGGGATGCTGTTTATTAAAATAGAAACAGGCATGTTCCAAAGAGGGTCATTCTGTGTCCCAGAATGTAATAGCATTGTTAAGACAGATGTGGTTATGGATATTTTCAGGGAAAAAATGGTAAAATGCTTTCTTGCCCTGCTTCTCACATGGAGAGCCCATAGTAAATGCTTTTTCTGACTCAGAGGCCTTATAATCTGTATATTTTTTAAAGATTTATTTATTTATTTGAAATTCAGAGTTAAACAGAGAGAGAGAGAAATTTTCCATCCGATGGTTCACTCCCCATTTGGCCGCGACGGCCG
The DNA here is from genome assembly GCF_964237555.1 of Oryctolagus cuniculus. Classification (NCBI taxonomy): domain Eukaryota; kingdom Metazoa; phylum Chordata; class Mammalia; order Lagomorpha; family Leporidae; genus Oryctolagus; species Oryctolagus cuniculus. Next base: position 117,991,278 of record NC_091437.1, read on the forward strand.
GAGCTGTGCCAATCCAAAGCCAGGAGCCAGGAGCCTCCTCGGGGTCTCCCACATGGGTGCAGGGGCCCAAGAACTTGGGCCATCCTCTACTGCCATCCCAGGCGACAGCAGGGAGCTGGATCCGAAGAGGAGTAGCCAGGACTAGAACCGGCGCCCATATGGGATGCAGGCGCTTCAAGCCAGGGCATTAACCTGCTGCGCCACAGTTCTGGCCCCTAGAATCTATATTTTAATGAGTCCCCAAGAGACACTGATGCTGTATACCCTGGAGATACTTTGATTAGCAAAATTATATACAAAGAGTAGTACTGAGGACCCTCTAAGATTATAGTTTGCTAGCATTGCTTAGTACTGCTGTCCTTCAATAACTGATTGAAATGAGTTGGAAAACACCAAGTCCTAGCTAATGGTAAATGCAACAGGACTTCACAGAATTTCGGGGGACTTTTCTGGTTTATGTAAAGAATAAAATCTGCAAACAAGCAACAGCAAAAGACAGAGACTTCTTATGTTGTTTCCTTTTTTTTTTTCATAGGTATTTGGACATGTCTTCTCTGGGGAAGGTCGTATGTTTGATACCTCAGCTCTTTTAGTGGAGAAGCAGACATACAAAACAGATTCTCATAAATGATAGTAAAAGACAGAGCAAGTATGCAGTTAGAACTTGATACTGGTTTGGGAGCAATAAAATCCTTGGGGAAAAAATTAGAAAATGATTTTCCCAACAACAACAGCAACTGTTAAAGAAGTTATTGTACAGCAAAATATTAGTTTCTCATAGTTCCTTGAAATAGTTTACATCTGAGGTGGGTACTGTAACACAACAGGTTGAGCTGCTGCTTGGGAGGCCCACATCCCCTATGAGGGTGCCTGGGATTGAGTCCTGCCTCTGCTTCTGATCCAGCTTCCTGCTAATGCATACCTAGAAGGCAACAGGCGATGACTAAAGTATTTGGATCCCTGCCACCCTCATGGGAGATCTGGATCGAGTTCTTGGCTCTTGGTTTCAGTCTGGCCCAGTGCTGGCTGTTGTAGGCATTTGGAGAGTAAACCTGTAGATGGAAGTCTCTCTCTCTCTCTCTCTCTCTCTCTCTCTCTCTCTCTCTTTCTCTCATGCTTTGGCTTTCAAATAAATCAAAATAAATGAATAAATTTAAAAAGAAATAATCGACATCTGGTATTTCCTGTGACACTTTTCTCACATTACTGATTGTGGTTGTCTGAAAATAATGGCAATTAGACACTTATTTTCATGAGAATTTTTAGGAGGACAACTGTTTCACAAACTTTAAAATATCATTGGGAAATCTTCACAAAACTAAGAAATGCAAGTATTTTTTCCTCCCTTTGTAAAAATTAAACATAAGATTTGGATGTTTAAAAAAAGAATTGATCACACTTCTTTTCATTTTTTCATTTCTTAAGTGAGTCCAGTTTCCTAGGACTGCAGTAACATATTTCCACAAACTTGGAGCCTTATAACAGAAATTAATTTTCTCCCAGTTCTGAAGAGGGAAAGTCTGAATTCAAGGAATTGGCAAGGGCCATGTTTTCTCCCTAGATTCCAGGGATGAAACCTTGTCTGTTTCTTTCTGGTTTCTTGTAGTGGCCAGAAATCCTGGATATTCCTTGACTGTAGACACATCATCCAGTCTCTGACTGTGTTACCACATGGTTCTCTCCTACATGCCTATGCCTACCCATGTGCCTCTAATCTTATTATATGGACACAGTTACGTTAGATTAGGGCCCACCTCAATGCAGTGGGATCTCATCTTTATTTAGTTACACCTGCAAAGATCTCATTTACAAGTAAGGTCATAGTCATAGATATTAGGGGTTTGAACTTCAAGATACTGTTTTAGGGGTCACAAGTTCATCCATAACCAGCATTATTGCAAACACTGAAATTTATGTTCCTAGGCTTTTTTTTTTTTTAATTAGCCATGCCATTTTGAACAATTTTCTTTTTCGTATACCGCAAGGGTGGCAGGCCTCCTTGAAGCTGAGGTACTATGATCATGAGATAGAAAAGTATTAAGGAAAAAACCCATTTTTTAAATTGAAAGTAAAAAATGCATGTATTTATAGTGTACAACATGATGTGTTCATATACAAGTGCAGCATACCTAACCCAAAATTGAAAATGCTCTGAACTCTGAAACTGTTTAAGCACTGATATTATGCTCCATGTAATTATTCCAAAATCCAAAACTCACGGATATGAAACATTTCAGGTTCTGAGCATTTCAGGTAAGGGATATGCACACATTGAAACATGACTAAATCAAGTTGTTGTTTTTTGAATGTATTCAAAAGGCAGAGTTAAGTGTGGCAGTTGGGGAGGTGGTGAGGGGAAGACAGAAGGAGAGAGATATTTTCCATCTGCTGGTTCACTCCCCAAACGACTACAACACCAAAGTCTGAAACTCCATACAGGTCTCCCCATTTGGGTGGCAAGGGCTCAGGCATCTGGGCCATCATGCACTGTTTTCCCAGGCAGCATTAGCAGGGAACTGGATCAAAAGCTCAGCAAACAGAGCTTGAGCTGGTGCCCACATGGGATGCTGACATTGCAGGAAGCAGTTTAACCTACTGCACCACAATGCTGGCCCCAAATTTTTGAATATATGTATTACCTCACCCACTTAATACTGTGGGTGTCTGTGTGCATGTGCATGTGTGTGTGTGTATGTGTGATGAAAATACTTAAAATCTACTCTTTTCACAATTTTCATATATAAAAGTTATTAACTAGTTTCCATGATGTACAATATGTCCCTTGCATTTGTTCCTCCTGTTCAACTGAAATATTGTGTCTTTTGGCTAACATCCCAAATCCCTGTCACTCCAACATTTTACTGTCTCTATAAGTTTGACTAGGAAAATCTCCCTTTTTTAAGTGTAAAAACTTGCTAACTGATTAGATGTGCAGTAGGCGCTAGAAACCTTTGTCTTCTTTCAGAGCTACTGCCATTCAGAATGTTTGTTATTATGAAGACTTGCATGTGTTTTTACCTGGCACTTGTTGTTTACCATTTATTAATAGCTACAAGGTGGAAATGTGCTAGATGACTTTATCACACTGTGCAGTTAAGAGATTACAAGTTTGTTGAAGACAAATATTAGTCTGTTATTTTGATTTCCTCTCTGTTCCTAAAAGTGCTTTCCTGATAACTGTTTTCTGCTTATTCATTGAAGATTCTCTTATATTGACTTACATTGAAACATTTTGAAGACAAAATAAAACTTGCTTAATCGTTACTGACATCTGAATGATGCTATTGTCCACTGGATTTGGGGAAACATGCTTATCAGAAAAAATGAATGATATTTTAGCAAATAGTTTCTCTTCTTATTATATAAATAGTTACTGCTCTTGGTACTAAAATATACAACAAACAATCAAAAATAATAAATAATTGATATCCCAGGTTCATTTTCAAGCCTTAAAAATCTTTCAACTCAGTATCTTGTCCCACAGAGTGAATCCAAGCTACTTGGCAAGCCATGGTGTTAGCAAATGCCCTTCCTTGCTTGCTCAATTGTGAAACATTGACTCAAACAAGTGGCTTGCGCATTGATGCCAGGATGTATGGCAAAAAAAAAAAGGTGAGGAAATTTTGATATGAAAACACTTTTGACTTATTATTCTCCCAGAACCCTTCCTATCCCTCTTTCCCCACACAACTACACATATGCAAAAACAGCCAAAGAATCATCTTCATGGTTAAGATTCAAAAGCTCATCTTGAACTTCAAGCTAGCAAATGTCAGCAGTTTCACATGAGTTTGTCCTAATGTTCTCAGAAATCTCAACTATGGTATCTTGCTACATTTAAGATTCTTCCCTGCTCGCTGCAGTCCCTAATAATATCCTGGCCATGTACATTCATCTATATTCATGAGAGTGCAGATGCAGCCAAATTAGTGGCAGCAAAGCACATTTTACAGTGTAGAAAATACAATCTGGCTGCCTTTAAACATTTTTTGACAAAAAAAGTTTTATTAAAAAAAAAGAAAGAAAACCAGACAGATTTAAATTCACCACCACCCGTCGGAGGAGTCTGTTACAAATGCACAGCTGGCTTGATGATGAGTGACAAATCAAAAGTCAGAGAGAAACTTCCCGATCATCTGAGCCCTTGCCACCCGATTAGCAGAAGAAAAACAGGGCAGATGGAGGGAGACGCAGCAGTTCGGAGGGAACAGATGGCCACTACGAACTTGATATATGAAATTAATAACACTTTCTCAAATACAATTAGTAACAGGAATACATTACCTGAATTTTCATAACTGTGAGCAAGCTGACATTAAATGAGGTTTTTCAGATTAACAGTTGATGTGGCATTGATATTTGGAGGGAAATAAAAATATATAGCAATAAGACAAACCTCTTGCTTTTTGGTGCCATTGATCAGGATGTTGTAACATATGAAAGGAAAATTGCTATTCAAAGAAATTCCATATTTAAATTTCACTAATTGGGATTTTTTTTCCTAATGTAGCCATTTGGGCCACATAATGCATGAGATACTTAAAAGCTTCACAGATGTATGCAGCATCCACTGCCCTAGATGAATTATTCTTTAGGAGGAAATTAACCATTATACGTCTCCATACAGATAGACCGGGGGGAAAGCAAACAAGAACCAGCCCAGGACAGTAAAAAGAAGTCAGAGTCAAAGTGAAATTAAGTGACTAGTTTTTTAAAATCTATTAATAGTACTGTAAATAATATTAAAGAAGCCAGTAAGCTTTTTCTATATTGATGTCTGATCTGTAGCATGGGCAAACACACCTATGCTATGTGTTTTGTTCCAAGCCTGCTCAACCAAAAAAGTACCTTTCATGAAAAATCCATGACAATGACACTCCTGGATGGCATTAACCAGCCCTCTGGAAAACCAGAGCCTCCATGAGCTCAGTGAAGTCAGCCCCAAGTGTGGAAGCATCTGAAGCGGTGGAGAAGCAGACGTGGTATGAGAGCCTGGCCGTCTGAAGCCCTCCTCTTGCCCCATGCAGGAGGCTGAGGCCAGAGCAGCAGCTGCCAGGGATTTTGATTCCTGGAAAAGGCACAGCCATGCTTATGGGTGAGCACTGCCACAGGGTCAAGACCTACAGGGTGTGCTGTGTTTGGAGAGGTACATACAATGTTCTTGATACAGAAACAGAGCAGAAATACACAGGACTTCAAAAAGGTCATGGGAAATGGAATTCAGAGGTAAGTTTATTTTGGTGCAAAATTTCCAAATCCATGCAAGATACACACTCTCCAAAAACTTCACGGAGACCCCTCCTACAAGCACACAAATCATATGCACTTCTCCAGGGTGACAATGGAAGCCTCCCTTGGGACCAAGGATGCAAACCAATACTTGTGATACAACAGGGCATAACTATTGCCACAATAGGATGGCTATAGAAATTGGCAGAGAGAGGAGGTACGGACACTTCTTTTTCCTTAAAAGCAGTAACTCTGATAATTCAGGTAGTAGAAATGACAACAATGATGCTTTCTACATTACAGAGGTAACGCCTCCCTGTTTGTGAAGAATACAGCCCAATGAAATGAATACAGACGTGTTCTCTCCCTTGTAAATCACCTGGAAGTACATTAAAAACAGTCAAAATGGGGTCTGTTGCTCCCCCTCTTCGTGGAGGAACGACACAGGACCCTGCGCTGTTCTTTTGTCTGCTCGGCCCTCCCCGGGTTTGCTGCTGGTTCTTCCCGGGTTGGCTACTATCCCTTCCACCTCCGTGGAAGGGCAGTTCCCCCTGGCCGCTTTCCCCACTTCCGCAGGGGAGCAGCACACCGCCGGCCGGCTCTTCTCGGGGGCTGCACAGGTGTTCCTTCAGCTACATGTTCCCCTTAGATGTTCCTGGTGCATGCCGTCTCTCTCCTCCTTTATAGTCCTCCTCCGCCAATCCTAACTCGGCTGCCCACACGCCGAGTACGCTGCTCTCCTCCAATCAATAGCAAGTCCTACAGTTTATTAGTTGAACTGGAGGCAGCTGTGCGGAAGCTGTTTACTTCTCTCCCAGCGCCATATTGTGGGAGAGCAGATGCATAGAATAAGTCTTAATTCCAGTAACTCAGTCTAGTCCGGTTGCTTCCCACAGATCCCCCTTTCTTTTTATTTTTTGGCGTTGATACGCGCCTGTCTTCAGTGTCCCGCGGCACACACTCTGCTCTACTTGCTAGAGTTGCCACAGGCTCTTACAAGTCCTATCAATCAGGCAAACCGAATCCGGGTCCTCTCTTCGCCATGTTGTGAGGAGGTTTTTAGGCGCTGATGCGTGCCTGTGTTCGGTGCCCTGCAGCGCATGCTCTGCTCTGCCCGCAGGGGCTTACAAGCCCTAACAATCAGGCAAACTGAATCCAAGCCTTCTCATTGCCGTATTGTGGGGGAGACCTTTACTGATGTTAATTCGTGCCTGTCTTCGGTGACCTGCGGCGCATAAGCTGCTAGCTGCCGCAGGTGCTCATCGTGCTCATCGCCTCACTTAATCAGGCAGACCGAATCCAAGCTCTCACATTGCAGTGTTGTAGGGAGGCCTTTCTATTTCTCTATTTCTCTATCTCCGGGCATTCCTATTTCTCCCATTTTACTTCTATCTTCCAGCATTCCTATTTCTCTCACTTTACTTCTAAACTTCTGTTTCTCTTATCCCCGCGGCTTCCCGGCTGCGCCTGCCCCGAGGCTGCTTCTCGGCAGCTTTCCGGCTCTGAGCCGCTACAGCCCACGCCTCTCTCATCTGCGCAGCTTCCCGGCTTTGCGCGGCTTGGCTTTGCGCGCTCCGCGGTCTCCACGCCCTTCGCGTCTGCACCACGGCCTCGCGCCAGCCCCGTTCCCTATCTACTTGTGCCCCGCACGCTCTCTCTGCGCACGGCAGCCTCCGTGAGTCACACAGCGTAGCTTACGTGTCCGCCACTAGCATTCAATCTAAGTTCCCCGGGCTAGCCTGGCGAATTCAACCCAGCTTACGTCTCCGCCCCACGATCTGGCTTCCTGTCCTTTGCTCCCCGGGCTAATCAGACGGATCCCAATCTGGCTTACGTTTCAGCTTCTGGTTTCAACTTTTCGCCCCCCATTCCCGGGCTAACTTGAGAATCCCAAAGTGGCTTTCGTATCCGCCTCGGCCTGCCCCCCCGCGGCTTCAATTTCCCTAACACTTTTCTCTACCCGGTATGTTTCCCCAAGCTTTCCTCCAACAATACTCCTCCCTCATTTCTCCTGGCCTCTCCCCACAGTCCGCGTCCGAGTCTGTTTGTTCTAGCTTTCACTTTCGCTTTCGACCTTAGAGATTTCTCCCAGCTTCCCCCCGTAGTCCGTATCTGAGTCTATGCCTAGGCTTTCAATAGCTTCTTCCGGCACCCTTTTCGTCCGGCTTTTCCCTAGGCTGTTTGCTAGTCTCTCTCTCCGGTATTTTCCCAGTTCTTCCCGTTTCTTCCCTCTTAAGTTTGCTATCCGACCTAGGTTTCCTAATCCGAGTCATTTCTTCCCTCCTAAGTTTCCTATCCGCCCTAGGTTTCCTATCCGTCCTAGGTTTCCTATCCGTTCTAGGCTTCATATCCGAGTCACGGCACCATTATGTCACTCCCCCTCTTCGTGGAGGAACGACACTAAGCCCTGCCTAGGCTTCATATCCGAGTCACGGCACCATTATGTCGCTCCCCCTCTTCGTGGAGGAACGACACTAAGCCCTGCCTAGGCTTCATATCCGAGTCACGGCACCATTATGTCGCTCCCCCTCTTCGTGGAGGAACGACACAGGACCCTGCGCTGTTCTTTTGTCTGCTCGGCCCTCCCCGGGTTTGCTGCTGGTTCTTCCCGGGTTGGCTACTATCCCTTCCACCTCCGTGGAAGGGCAGTTCCCCCTGGCCGCTTTCCCCACTTCCGCAGGGGAGCAGCACACCGCCGGCCGGCTCTTCTCGGGGGCTGCACAGGTGTTCCTTCAGCTACATGTTCCCCTTAGATGTTCCTGGTGCATGCCGTCTCTCTCCTCCTTTATAGTCCTCCTCCGCCAATCCTAACTTGGCTGCCCACACGCCGAGTACGCTGCTCTCCTCCAATCAATAGCAAGTCCTACAGTTTATTAGTTGAACTGGAGGCAGCTGTGCGGAAGCTGTTTACTTCTCTCCCAGCGCCATATTGTGGGAGAGCAGATGCATAGAATAAGTCTTAATTCCAGTAACTCAGTCTAGTCCGGTTGCTTCCCACAGATCCCCCTTTCTTTTTATTTTTTGGCGTTGATACGCGCCTGTCTTCAGTGTCCCGCGGCACACACTCTGCTCTACTTGCTAGAGTTGCCACAGGCTCTTACAAGTCCTATCAATCAGGCAAACCGAATCCGGGTCCTCTCTTCGCCATGTTGTGAGGAGGTTTTTAGGCGCTGATGCGTGCCTGTGTTCGGTGCCCTGCAGCGCATGCTCTGCTCTGCCCGCAGGGGCTTACAAGCCCTAACAATCAGGCAAACTGAATCCAAGCCTTCTCATTGCCGTATTGTGGGGGAGACCTTTACTGATGTTAATTCGTGCCTGTCTTCGGTGACCTGCGGCGCATAAGCTGCTAGCTGCCGCAGGTGCTCATCGTGCTCATCGCCTCACTTAATCAGGCAGACCGAATCCAAGCTCTCACATTGCAGTGTTGTAGGGAGGCCTTTCTATTTCTCTATTTCTCTATCTCCGGGCATTCCTATTTCTCCCATTTTACTTCTATCTTCCAGCATTCCTATTTCTCTCACTTTACTTCTAAACTTCTGTTTCTCTTATCCCCGCGGCTTCCCGGCTGCGCCTGCCCCGAGGCTGCTTCTCGGCAGCTTTCCGGCTCTGAGCCGCTACAGCCCACGCCTCTCTCATCTGCGCAGCTTCCCGGCTTTGCGCGGCTTGGCTTTGCGCGCTCCGCGGTCTCCACGCCCTTCGCGTCTGCACCACGGCCTCGCGCCAGCCCCGTTCCCTATCTACTTGTGCCCCGCACGCTCTCTCTGCGCACGGCAGCCTCCGCGAGTCACACAGCGTAGCTTACGTGTCCGCCACTAGCATTCAATCTAAGTTCCCCGGGCTAGCCTGGCGAATTCAACCCAGCTTACGTCTCCGCCCCACGATCTGGCTTCCTGTCCTTTGCTCCCCGGGCTAATCAGACGGATCCCAATCTGGCTTACGTTTCAGCTTCTGGTTTCAACTTTTCGCCCCCCATTCCCGGGCTAACTTGAGAATCCCAAAGTGGCTTTCGTATCCGCCTCGGCCTGCCCCCCCGCGGCTTCAATTTCCCTAACACTTTTCTCTACCCGGTATGTTTCCCCAAGCTTTCCTCCAACAATACTCCTCCCTCATTTCTCCTGGCCTCTCCCCACAGTCCGCGTCCGAGTATGTTTGTTCTAGCTTTCACTTTCGCTTTCGACCTTAGAGATTTCTCCCAGCTTCCCCCCGTAGTCCGTATCTGAGTCTATGCCTAGGCTTTCAATAGCTTCTTCCGGCACCCTTTTCGTCCGGCTTTTCCCTAGGCTGTTTGCTAGTCTCTCTCTCCGGTATTTTCCCAGTTCTTCCCGTTTCTTCCCTCTTAAGTTTGCTATCCGACCTAGGTTTCCTAATCCGAGTCATTTCTTCCCTCCTAAGTTTCCTATCCGCCCTAGGTTTCCTATCCGTCCTAGGTTTCCTATCCGTTCTAGGCTTCATATCCGAGTCACGGCACCATTATGTCACTCCCCCTCTTCGTGGAGGAACGACACTAAGCCCTGCCTAGGCTTCATATCCGAGTCACGGCACCATTATGTCGCTCCCCCTCTTCGTGGAGGAACGACACTAAGCCCTGCCTAGGCTTCATATCCGAGTCACGGCACCATTATGTCGCTCCCCCTCTTCGTGGAGGAACGACACAGGACCCTGCGCTGTTCTTTTGTCTGCTCGGCCCTCCCCGGGTTTGCTGCTGGTTCTTCCCGGGTTGGCTACTATCCCTTCCACCTCCGTGGAAGGGCAGTTCCCCCTGGCCGCTTTCCCCACTTCCGCAGGGGAGCAGCACACCGCCGGCCGGCTCTTCTCGGGGGCTGCACAGGTGTTCCTTCAGCTACATGTTCCCCTTAGATGTTCCTGGTGCATGCCGTCTCTCTCCTCCTTTATAGTCCTCCTCCGCCAATCCTAACTCGGCTGCCCACACGCCGAGTACGCTGCTCTCCTCCAATCAATAGCAAGTCCTACAGTTTATTAGTTGAACTGGAGGCAGCTGTGCGGAAGCTGTTTACTTCTCTCCCAGCGCCATATTGTGGGAGAGCAGATGCATAGAATAAGTCTTAATTCCAGTAACTCAGTCTAGTCCGGTTGCTTCCCACAGGGTCAGCCTGGAGAACCTTGAAGTGAGGATGGGTTTAGTACACTTTACTTGGCATCAAATCATATTCATTTTTAGACAGTAGCCAAACTGAATTTGTGGCTTCAACAGCAAAGTCAATTAGCAGGAAGACCTCAGATCAGCACTTCACAAATCTTAGGCTTTGTAAGGAGTTTTCATTTGTAAAAATAAGTGTTTGGATTTTATCAAAGGACTATCAGATTTTAAAAAAACATTGTGTTGATTAAAAATCTAAAAGTTAATATGCCTATGGGTACTTTGTTAATTCTTTTAGCTCCCAAGTACATTTTCTATGGTAATCGAGATCAAGGAAGTTATTAGAAAAATAACAGCATATGTTCCCACAGGTCTCAATCTACTCCTAAAGAAGACAATATGGGCTGGCGCCACGGCTCAATAGGCTAATCCTCCACCTAGCGGTGCTGGCACACCGGGTTCTAGTCCTGGTCAGGGCGCCAGATTCTGTCCTGGTTGCCCCTCTTCCAGGCCAGCTCTCTGCTGTGGCCAGGGAGTGCAGTGGAGGATGGCCCAGGTGCTTGGGCCCTGCACCCCATGGGAGAAGCACCCAGGAGAAGCACCTGGCTCCTGCCTTAAGATCAGCGCGGTGTGCCGGCCACAGCGTGCCTGCCGCAGCAGCCATTGGAGGGTGAACCAACTGCAAAGGAAGACCTTTCTCTCTGTCTCTCTCTCTCTCACTGTCCACTCTGCCTGTTGAAAAAAAAAAAAAGAAGACAATATGGCATTTGAAGGTGAACATGCTTCCCCCAATATCTGAAACAAAAATACAATTATCACACACATTAATGCCAGGGAAGGGAACGAAAGATGAGCATGAGTTGCACAGGCATGTTTTACACTTTGGGATTCCCCAGGAGCAGACCAGGACACAGTAATTTGAGTGCAAGCAGTTTATTTGGAAGGTAAAAGAACACACCAGCATGGTTGGGTGTGGGGAAGTAAGGCAGGGATGTGAAAACAGCCCATAAATATCACATTATCAAGCCAGTCACTACTGCAGGTGACTGTTGCATGATCTCCCTGGGAAAACTCAGGGAGTCCATGTAAAACACATCCCAGAGTTAACCCAAAGATGAGTGAGGGAACTGTGGTATTCATGTGCCAGCTCCTGTCAGTCATTGGTTAAGGGCTACTCGTGGGGATTGTTAATTCCCCCGAACTTCTGGTCTATGCAGGTGGCCAAGCAGGCTCCAGGAGCAAGAGAAAGCCCTCAGGCAAAGAAGAGCAGGTGCTGGCAGTTGGAAGTTGGGTTGCTGCACCTCAGAGTGTTAAGGGCAAGGGGATATGGCAGGGCACTGCAGCATCTGCTGTAGCATGTAATAATAAAACTACTGTCAGCAGATTTCCCACCCTATAACTGTTTGTTCCACCAGACCGTGTGTGACATGAGCCTGTATACACCCTCCCCATCTCACCTTTGGGAAATGGGCAGAATCCACAGGGCATCCAGATGTCAAACATTTGCTCCTACCCTTGAAAGGTATCCCTGTTGCACCCTCCACAAAGGAATGAAAACCTTCCTCTCACCCATCTGGCCACATGTGTGTACATCTAGCTGTTACTTGAGCAGCTCCCAGACTCCTGAAGGTGATAATCTTCATTTCCCAGACAGTTTTCACTCCACAGTTGGTACTGCTGGCCATGAGAGTGAAGAGACAATAGAGGAGACGGAAAAGCTACTCCCATGATTCATTTAACATTCTAGTGAGGGGAAGGGACTGTCCTGACCTCTCCCACCTTTTGTTATTATTCTCCTGGAGGCTCAAATTTTGGACAGCAGTGAAATTTGATTAGAACTTCCATTTGCTTTATTTGTCATGCAATAGGAAGCTTCTTTCTCTTTTTTGAAATGTGCATACTCTGGAGAGCTAGTAAGCAGGAGATCTAAGCCAAGAGGCTTCAAGCACACTATTTGCTGATGTTTTCCACTGCCCCTTGACACTGAGCTTCAACATGCCTCTTGGAGAAGATCTCAACAGCCTTGACATGGCTGATCTGTCTGTTGTTAGGCTCATCTGCTCTATGACAGAAACTTTGTTGGATGGAATGCTGCAGGACTTCAGTCTCCTTTAGGGATTTTTCTCAAGGATCCTCTAAACACGAAATAATGATGTTATTGCCTATTGTTCAGTGTATTCTTTAAACTTCAAATTTTTAAGGTGATTCCTAGGAAGTGCTCCTCCATTTGCTCATTTAACAAATGTTTATTGAACACTTCTATGGCAGGCACTGTAGCAAGTAAACATTTCAAATCAAGATTTCTGCCCCTGTGAAGTTTACACTCTAGCATAGGGAGCCAGACAATAAGCAATATAATTGGTAAGACAGTGATGGAGTATTGAAGAAGGCAGTCAGTTGTATACAGTAACGGAAAATATGCAGGGAAAGGGAAGGGGCCCAGGATTTTCAGGGGAGTTCTCACCGTGACAGTGACATTTACACAAAGACTTAACAGGGATGAGAACATAATTCTGAGTGTCTGGCACATTTCTAGGACCAGCTATAAGCTGTAAATATGACAAAAACCCATAGCTCACTCATAAACAGATAAAATAAATGTTATGTAATATCAAGAAGTGACAAGCATTGAGAAGACACAAAAAGCACGTTGATGGGAGAGCACAGGTCAGCAAACACTTATTGGAAAGCACTAGGTAGGAAATATTTTAGTCAACTTGGAAGTTTCTGATATAGCTACTTAATTCTGCCATTACAGTATAAAAGGCATAGATAATAAGTAAATGAAGGGGAACAATTCAGTTCTAACAAAATTTTATTTGCGAAAGTAGGCTCTAGGCAAGAATTGTCTCATGGGCTATAGTTTGCTGACCACTGGTTATGGAATGTTTTCAAGTTATGATATTTTAGCACAGACTTGAGTGAAATTAAAAATAGTCATATGAGGGCAGGCATGTGGTACAGTGGCTTAAGTCTCTGCTTGAGATGCTTGCATCTCATATAAAAGATCTTGGTTCGAGCCCTAGCTATGCTATTTTCAATATAGCTACTAATGTGCACCAGATAATGGCTCAAGTACTTAGGTTCCTTCCACCCATGAAGGAGACACAAATTGAATTCTGGGCTCCTGGTTTGGCCTGATCCAGCACTGGCTTTTGTGGGCATTTGGGCCCCAATCAATGGAAGATCTTTCCTTCCTTCCTTCCTTCCTCCCTCCCTCCCTCCCTCCCTCCCTCCCTCTTTCTTTCTTTCTTTCTTTCTTTCTTTCTTTCTTTCTTTCTTTCTTTCTTTCTTTCTTTCTTTCTTATTTTTTAAGATTTATTTATCTATTTGAAAGGCAGAGTTACAGAAAGGCAGAGGCAGAGAGAGAGAGGTCTTCCATCTGCTTGTTCACTCATCAAATGTCTGCACCAGCCAGAGCTGGGCCCATCCACAACCAGGAGCCAGGAGCTTCTTCTAGGTCTCCTACACAGGTATAGGAACCAAAACAGTTGGGCCATCTTCTACTGCTTTCCCAGGCCATAACAGAGAATTGGATCAGAAGTGGAGCAGCCAGGACTTGAACCAGTGCCCATACAGGGTGCCGACACTGTAGATGATGCCTTTACCCTCTACACCACAGTATTGGTCCCAGTAGAAGATATTTCTTTCTGTCTCTTTGTCTCTCTGACTCCCTCTTTCTGCCTTTCAAATAAAATGCAAAAAAAAAAAGTCATGAGATAATCTAGGTAAAGATTATTCTAAGAAGAAAGTATCACAAGTCCAGAAGTCCTGAGATGCTAGCTTGTTTGAGAAGTGTACACCTAGATGAAGTGAGCAAAAAAAGAAATTTAAAAAGTTGGATATGAGTATATGGCAGACCATGTGACTGGTCACAATTATTATTTACTCTAGCCAATATGCATGTCCATTACTGTGTTACATTGCAGCTCTTCTTCTAAAGGTGAATGATGTATTTCCTTAGTCTTGACTTTGCATTTTGTCATATGACTTGCTTCAGGTAACAGAATAATGTGGATGTGACAACATGCCATTTCTGAGACTATCAGACTTTGTCTTAGGATGCTTTATATGTTTCTTCTCTCTGTGTGTTCATCTGCTATTGCCATCAGGCCTATAGCTTAGGTTAGACTTACAGACTCTCTGGGAAATAGGGCCACCCGGCCAAGCAGTCTAGTTGAATCCAGCCTGGACTGGTCAACTCTAAGCCAAGCCAAAGACACATAAGTGATAATGACACTTGTCTTCAGCCACTGAATTTTCAGGTTGTCTGTTATATACAAGCAGGCAAGTGATACAGAGAAGTAGCCCTGGGCTATATCACAGTGGCCTTGTGGCCTATGGAAAACTTTGGATTTTAATATGTAAGAAAGAAAACCATTTGAATGTTGAGAGCAGAGGTAAGACTTTTTTCATGTTTTAGATGCACTGCTTGAGTTAACATGGGAAATCGATTGCAGAAGAGCTGAAATAGAAGAGAGAGAATAGTCAGTGCACCTTCTCAACCAAGAGCTGATGATGGCCAAAACAAAGAAAGAAAGATACTGAATTAAGATCAAGATCTACAGAAAAGTGAGACATTTTTTTATTTTTTATTTTTTTTTAAATTTATTTGACAGGTAGAGTTTTAAACAGTGAGAGAGAGAGAGACAGAGAGAACGGTCTTCTCTCCATTGGCTCACTTCTCAAATGGCAGCTATGGCCGGCGCTGCGCCGATCTGAAGCCAGGAGCCGGGTGCTTCCTCCTGGTCTCTCATGCGGGTGCAGGGGCCCAAGCACTCGGGCCATCCTCCACTGCACTCCCAGGCCACAGGAGAGAGCTGGACTAGAAGAGGAGCAACTGGGACTAGAACCCGGCGCCCACATGGGATGCCAGCACTGCAGACGGAGAATTAACCAAGAGAGCCACAGTGCCAGCCCCAGTGAGAAACATTTTAGCAATATAAAGCCATTTAAAATTATTTCAATTTTAAAGGAGACTTTGTAAATATACACCATATAAGCTATTATAGTAGACAACTGAGGCTTCCATAACCAAGTACCACAGACTAGATGGCTTAAGACATATTTTTTCATAGTTCCAGAAGCTGGAAGTTCAAAGTCAAGATGCTAGCAGAGTTTGTTTCTGGAGAACCTCCTATTCCCAACCCACAACTTCTCACCTTCTCCCTGTTTTCACATGACCTTTTATCTATACACACAAGGGAGTAGAGAGGTATACAGTGGTGTATCTTCCTCTTATCATAAGCACACTAATGAAACTAGATTAGGACCTCATTTAACTTTACCTATATAAAGGGCTCATCTCCAAATATAGTGACATTGGAATATAGCATTTCAATATACGAATTGAGGAAATGGAGCATAATTCAATTGAAAACAGCTAACTTTATTTACTATACAGCAAACATTACTTTATAATGGACTAAAGCAATGTGAGTTCAACTCCAGTTAGCATCAACTTTGTTCCCTTTAGAGAAAATCTTTTTGAAAGTGTTGTATATATGTACTTTGACTTTTCAATCTTTCCAGTTAAGTTGCTTTTCTACTGTTCCACTAGAATTTCACTCCTTAAGGTCAACACTGATTGCCACAAAGTTAACTCCATAATTCATTATCTTCCATGAGTTTTCTTGACCCCTCTTTTGGCGTGAACCACTGAGCAGGCTCCTTTGAAACACTCTTGTTGGCTGGTATGACTCTACACTCTCTCTGTTTTCCTTCAACTTCTCTGAGAACTTACGAGTGGTCAACTTTGCTCATTCTCCTGATTTACATACAGATACTAGGTTGCCTCAGGACATTGGCACAGACACACTTTTTTTTTTCTAGAGCAGCCTAGTTCCAGCTGATCTCACTAGTTTTCATGACTTTACATAAAATCTATAGCCTAATGGCTTTCACATTTATGTATTCAACTGTGGGATGTCCATTTGACTCAGACTTTTATATGTAACGAACTATAACTTCTCTACTGAGATATTAAAAGATTTCCCAAGCTGGTCAAGTCTAAGTTAGAGTCCTCGTATTACCTCTACACCAAATCGGTCCCTTTACCAGTTTTCTCCAACTGAGTGACTGGCACTGGCACTACTGCAGCTCCTCAGGTCTAACACCTATGAGTCTTCCTTACCTCTGTGCTCTTACTTCTCATGCCTCATCTACCAGCAACACATGTCAACTATTTTTTTTTTTTACTTATTTTATTTATTTGGGAGACAGAGTTACAGTGAGAGGTAGAGAGATACAGACAGATGAAGAGGTCTTCCATCTGCTGGTTCATTCTCCAAATGGCTGCCATGGTTAGAGCTAAGACAATCCAAAGCCAGGAGCTAGGAGCTTCTTCCTGGTCTCCCACATGGGTGTAGGGGCCCAAGGACTTGGGCCATCTTCCACTGCTTTCCCAGGAGTATTAGCAGGGAGCTGGATTGGAAGTGGAATAGCAAGGACTTGAACTTGTACTCATATGAGATGCCGGTGCTGCAGGCCAGGGCTTTAACCCACTGAGCCACAGTGTTGGCCCCAAAGCATGTCAAATTTATCCCCTCCTCTAGTCCAGCTACCTGTGAACATCTCAATTACTACCAACTATTGGTCACTGAAAATAAAATTTGCATTGTAATATAAAAGATTGCCAGTATTTTTATTCAGACTTGATGCCTCTGAGGCATGTGACTAATAAGATAAAGAAGTAAGAAGGGAAATTTGCCCAGATTTTTTAAAAACAAAAAATATGAGTAGGAGGAATGAATTTATTGACTTACTAGAAGCAAATACCAAGTTGAAAATTAATATACCTAGGACAAAATTCCTTCTAGGGATATTTACAAATTATCTGGTTGGAACTCACATTGTGATTTGAAAGTCCTACAGATTGTCAAATCCTCTTGTGTTCTGTTTAAAGGAGGAGGGTATGTAACCACAGACAACTCTTTCGTACAGAGGACCAAGGGCTTAATGAAGGTATATTGGAATATGTGCAGGTGGATGATGGATTACTTTATAGAGTTCTTCAACTTCTTCACTTATATTTAGATGAGCTATATAATAACTGCTATAAAAAGATAAACAAAAAACTATTAAAAAAAGGAAAAATGCAGCCCAAAGTATGCAGTACTCCTAAAAAAATCCATAAAATCATTTTTAACCAATTACAAGTCTGCTTCCAGTTAAAAAAGTGCCAAGAGCCAACCACAGAAATGCATGAGAATGGGAATTTAATTGGAGACTGCCGGCCAGCAGCCAATTTAAAGACTGTTTTGAAAAGACTGGTTGAGCTCAGTGTGAAAGCCACATTTGATTCACCTCAGAAATTGTTGCCATTCAAATAGGTAGAGTTGCCTCCCCTGTAATAGGCTTAGTAAGTCCTGGCTCTTCCTCCCAATTCATTTCCATCACTGCCTAGAGTTGAAGTAAATTTTAAAAATGCAATAATTCCCTGGAAGCTGGGTTGCTTGCACAATTGGTGGGGCCCCTTGCAAAATGAAAATGTAGGCCCTGTGTGCAAAAGTGTAGGAAATGTCGCAAAAAGTATTAAAATGGAAAACTTGATTTCCCTTTCTTCTGAGGTCTCCCTGTTGGTCACTCGTTGGTGCTTTACATTAACTTTTCAGTATCACATTCCCTCAGCCTGGTGAATACACACAGGATGAACGCAGATCCTCGCAGGCTCCCCAGCCACCAAAGCAACTTGTCAATCTCCCTTTTCCACACCCATCAGCCTTGCTGTAATTGGATGGGGGGCCCTGAAGGAGTTCAAACAACATGGGGGAACATGCTAGGTACCTTGGTCAGGAGGTCACCCGTCAAATGCCCTGCTGTGCTGCTACCCTGCACGAGGAAAGCTGCCACAATACCCTGCCTGAGATTCTGTCAGGAGCAGGCCCATCAACTCCACATGTCTGCATGTTTGCCTCCAGACCCCTGCCAGAAGTGGAGGGCAGGGAGACCCAATTCAGCCCCTGGCAGTGGTAGCAGGGTGGGGTCCACCTGGCAGTGGAGCTGGGGTGTGGAGGGGCTCAAGGTCAGAAGGTGGGAGTATGGCTGCCAAAACCTGTCCCAGAGAACTTGGGAAGACAGCAGATGGTGGCAGTCACGTTAGCTCAGGTTTCAATCCACCCCTCCCCAACGCTCCACTGTCCCATCAGACTTCATTTATAAAATACAAATTTGAAGATGCAATTATTCATAATTTTGGGAGAGCGATTACAGAGCTTGGAACCCTAGATCTAGGTTCTTCCAAGCCAGGGGCCATATTCTGCTGCGCTGGTCGTGCCCATGGAAATGACCTTGATGGAAAATGGATTTGCTGGTGATATCACAGTGTCTTGGTCTTGAAAGGTCTAGGAGGAGTTGAATGTGTCTGCCACTGCTGGCTGTATTCCAACATATACAATCTTGTGTTTGAAAAAGAACTTTTGCCTTTAGTGAGACAAGAAAGGCCAGGCATTTTAGAAATTTTTAAAACAGTACTCTATCTTTTATTTTATGGGTTTATACTCAGCATATACGGTAGTACTAGAAGAACTTGTTGAAGAACAAAAATGACTTAATGTAGTCTGTTTCCAGGCAGTGCCATTCCAATCAGAATGTAATTAAGGCATTGCTCCAAGCAGTTTTGGCTGGATTCAGTGAGCTTAGACAGATATGGCTTTCGGAGTCCTTTACAGCCTGGACTGGATTAACAATCTTCAAAGTCTCACGGGGACCATTTTTTCTCTTTTCTCTGTGGCTCCATTTATTTTTAACCAGTATTGGTGTTCAAACTACATCCAGCAGGTTCCAATGTCATTTGATTATGATAAATTAGTTCATGCATTTATACTGTTATGATGTTCAGAATACCATTTAGTTGGCAATTTTCATATTGTGGTACATATTTGAAAAAGTAATTGAAAAAAACTTAAAAAATTATTTTGATGGTCTTTGTTGCTTTGCACATATGGTCTCATAATTATAATTTTTTTGGTAGGGTGTTGATTTCTTAACGTAGTAATAAGAAATAATCCATCATATTAATTATTATAAGTGCATTTATAGTTAGTAATATAATTGTAATTATAAATGTATATAATTATAATTATATATGTGTAATATGTATTAAATGCTTAGTACCTACCAACCATACCTGTAGTGGTTTATTTTTAACAGCAATCCTCTCAAATTAGGGCTATCATCATTAGTTTACAAATGAAGAAACTGAGTTTCAGAGTGGTTGAATATTTGTCTGAATTCAAATAACTGGTTGGTGGTATCATTTATTTTCATTTTCCTGTGAATCAGGCTCCATGCTCTGTGTTCTATATAGATTGTCTCATTTAATCTCTACAGTTCTCCCTTGGGATGACATTCTTGTTATCCCTGTTTCACAGGTGAAAGGATTTGAGGTTGGAAAGGTTGATTTTCTTGAAGACATGCTGCCATTATTACTAAACAGGACAGGTATGATTTTATCACAAGCATTTGGACACCAGAGTGTTTTTATCCATAACGCTATTTGCAAAAGGTTGCAATCTACAAAAATGCCACAGTAATACTTCTCTTCCCATATACTCTTCTAGAACCTTACATTTATCATCCAGGGGTGGTATCTATTTCCCTCTAAACGTGAAACCCTTTGGCCATTGCCGTGGCAGCATTGTGGTAGAAATGATGTGTGGGGAGCAACTGAGACTAGACTAAGTTACTGGAATTAAGACTTATTCTATGCATCTGCTCTCCCACAATATGGTGCTGAGCGAGACACCAAACAACCTCTACGCAGCTGCCTCTCGCCAGTTTGACTGATAAGCTGCAGGAGCTGATCCTTCTCCTGATTGGAGGAGAGCAGTGTGCTCGGCATGTGGGCAGCAGAGTTGGGATTGGTGGAAGAGGACTATAAAGGAGGAGAGAGACAACATGCACCAGGAACATCTGAGAGAACATCTGAAGGAACACCTGAGCAGCCCCCGAGAGAGCCGGCCGGCGGTGTGCCGCTTCTCCACGGAAGCGGGGAAAGTGGCAGGGGGAGCCGCCCCTCCACGGAGGTGGAGGGGTCGGCAGCCAACCTGGGAAGGACCAGCAGCAAACCCTGGAAGGGCCGAGCAGACAAAAGAACAGCACAGGGTCCTGTGTCGTTCCTCTGCGAAGAGGGGGAGCGACAATGATGCTACGTGGCTTTCAGGGATTGGTTATAAGAAGCCATTTAGCATCTACTTGGGTATCTGTCCTAGGATACTCATCCTTTTAACCCAGTCACCATGCCAGATGAAGTAATGATTTCTAAAGGAGTCTATCACCTTATCCCTGGAAAATGTGAATTTATGTCTTTACATCGCAAAAGCCATCGGGTATATGTGATTAAATTAACGTTCCTTGAGATGGGGATATCATCCTGGGTGACTCAAAGTAATCATAAAGAACCTTAAAGGTGCAAGGTGGCAGAAAGTTCAAAGTCAAAAGGAGATTTGACTATAGATGAATATTTGTAGAAAGGGAGGCGGAAGCAATTCAAACAAAAGTGAGGTTATAGAAGAAAGGTACAGAGAGATGATATTGAAGGTGGAAGAAAGGGGCCATGAGCCAAGGAGTGTGATCAGCATCTACAAGGTAGAAAAAGGAAGCATTTCCCTTCTAAAGACTTCATTCACAAGGTAATCCAGCCTAGTAACAGCTGAATGCTCGCCCAGGATTTTTTGGGTTATAGAACTGCAAGATAATAAATTTGAGTTGCTTTAAGCCACTACATTTGTGGTAATTTGTTGAAGTGGTAATCAGAAACTAATAGATCCACCATGCTGTAAGCAGATCCAGGCTGCCCAACTGACAGCTCAGGCTAAGAGCTCAGCCAGCATCACTTGCTGGAATTTGAGTGAGGGAGCGATTTCAATTTAGGAACTGTGATGCAGAATGCAGGTATACCAACTGGTGCCTTAACCAGTAGACCAAACGACTGTTCCAATCTCTGCTAATATTTAATGGCATCTCTTATATTAACTTTTTATGCACATATGAAATTGAAATATACTATTACATGTTTAGGGCTTTGTATAAGCTATTACCTTGTTCCCAAAAGTCCTGTTTTCAGGCTGTTGACTTGCAAATATTGCAATCTTCTATTAAGTACTACTTTAAATGTCACCATCTTTATGAGGAGACTCTTACCTTTCTTCCCCTTTATTTTTGTGGATTACAACCCTCATTGCAACATCTATTGTCATGAACTATTTAACTAGAGCGAGTTTCCACTGCCAGATTTTTAGTTGAGGCTAAACATATTGTGCTGTTATTTTGTACTGTCAAGTACCTTGTAGATATTTAATAAGATTATCTAAAGGAATAAATTAATGATTGAATCTTCAAAACAGAACAGCTTGAATGACACTTGGTCGATCTGAATAATTTATCTTCATATCTCTCCTATCTTTTTCCTTAGACTTTATGTGGAAATTTTAACATAGTTATTATGGATCACACTTTTTTTTCTAAAAATTACTATTTATGTCTATAATTTTTAGCAATACTACCTGACTCATTAAACATTTTTCCTTTTCAAATAAATGATGTCTGAGGACTAAGTTAGCAAACTTACCTACATGGTAACCCTGTTTTATCCAGAAAATACCCCATTTTTCCATATTAGGCAGGAGACAAGCTCTGTACTCAGAGCAAGCTACTATTTGGTCTTTGTAGCTAAATATATGAAGTGCAACAGAGATTGTCAACTCAGCCAATTTTAGATAATTATTTGTGGATACTTTATGGTCCCTATACATGGCAACAGCTCCATAAGTAATTATTGAGTATTTTCACAATAAACATGTATTTCCTTGCATGCCATGCTCTTGAGAAAGTTTTAGAAGTTCTCTCAATGGCGTAGGTGATAAACAATATTACTGATTTCTGTATATTATTTCCATCAAGGCATACACATCTTTTGAAGCACAAAGAGTATCAACATTGTTGACATGACCCCAGATTTGTCATATTACTACTTTCTAGTTATATGAAAATAGATTAAGATCATTTACTGCTGGTGTTTTCACTTACAGTAAACCCTCAAATAATCAATAGCCTTTCTTTACTGCTATCAAATCTGCCACAGATTCAACTCATACTAATAGACACAACCATCAAATCCAAATAACGCAACAGAGGGAAACAGTCCTACACAAAAGAACAAGGTGTTCAGATTCTCATAGTCAACCAATTATTTAGGCTTCAAGACCTACCTTATTTCAGAGAGTGGAAGCTGAGATTTCACATTGCTCACAGCCAGGAAGCCATGTGTAGTTAGCTTTGCTTTGTTTACAAGAGTTTGATTACAACCTGTGCTATATTATTTATGCACTAAATTAAGCTGTGTGTCTAATTCCTCTGTTTCACCTAAGGAAAGAGCAACCACTCTGACTCCATTCAAATTATTCTTTCATGCCATCCTTAACACCCTTAGTTTTCTTTTCCTTATCATCAAAATTATTCTTTCATAATTAGCTTTTCAAGGTGTTCAGTCTAAAATTTATTTTTTTAAGATTTTTTTTAGTTTATTTGAAAGGCAGAGTTACATACAGGAAGAGGCAGAGAGAGAGAGAGAGGTCTTCCATCTGCTGGTTTACTCCCCAGTTGGCCGCAATGGCCAGAGCTGCGCTGATGCTAATCCAGGAGCCAAGAGCTTCTTCCCAGTCTCCCACATGGATGCAGGGGCCCAAGGACTTGGACCGTCTTCTACTGCTTTCCCAGGCCATAGCAGAGAGTTGGATTGGAAGTGTAACAGCCGAGACTCAAACCAGCATCCTTGTGGGATGCCAGCACTGCTAGGCGGTGGCTTTACCATCTATGCCACAGCACTGGTCCCCAATCTATAATTTCTAAAATTGGGCCTTTATTTCTTGAACTGGCTACCCTATTAAACCTGTCAGCTTCTCATTTTTAGCTCCTTAACCTTTTTCATGTGTGTGAGTTTTCTTTTTGCCACTCCCTGACTCTACTTTCCTATTCTTGCCTCCAATTACACACATAAAAATTTTCTACTTCCTTCTTAATCTCAGCCATATGGATTCCAAATTTTCTCATTTGTCTCTTGTTCATTTCTAGGCAAAAAAAAAAGTATGCTTTATCTCAAATTAGTCTTTTAAATCCCAAATTTACATTTAAGGGCATAAATAACTCTTATCTCTGCCAGACTCTTCCTCTCCTCAGAGTTCAGTTTCCTTGTCTGTAAAATGAGGTGATTGGAAAGGATTTGTAAGGTCTGTTTCAGAATAAACACTGGGAGTCCACAAATCTGTGATTTGTCTTCTCTTGTACACCTTAATTTATCAAGAGTTATTTGCCACTAAATAGGCTCTCTTTGTTATGTGTAAAATCTTATCCACTTTGGCCATCAGTATATTAAATGTAAAACTGACTCATGAAAAAGAACCAGCCAATTCTTCCTTCACAGCCATACAAAGGCATTTCAAAAATCTTGTGGAAAAAAAAGGAATTAGAATATAAATTTAAATGGGTGCCAAAAAATTTTGGAAACCATACATAGATTTATCATAACATGCATTTTTCCATGAACTTTTTGAAGATCTCTCACATGCATGAATTTCAAATTTCTTCCTCACCAAAATAAACTTCTCTTTAAATTCATTGCCCATGCACTTTTGAAGTACCATCATATATGTCTCACACCATGTGAGCCCTGCGTGGGAGAACAGAAGGCAGGAAAAGCCCAAGGAGCTGCTCAATGTGACCCGAAATAGGACAGTTACAAGTCAAATGCACGTTGAAACAACCTTATGACACTCCAGATGACAATCTTAATGAGCTAGACCAGGGTCCTCACTGGACTTCACAGGACTTCAGGGAGTGAGTGGGCAGAAAGGAGTGAGTAAAGGAAATTTAGATTCAGTCATAAGAAAAAAGAAAGTAAGAAAGATACCTTTTTGCTAAGATATTTCCCCAGAGTGTGAGTCTAGAGGCCAACCAGAGAGACCGTCAGGCAAACCACAATTTGCCAACAGGTGCAGAGTCCAGTTGAATGATAAAGGGTGGAAAAGGCAACAGGAGTCCCAAATACTCCATCTTTTTCTCAACCCAAAAGAAAAAAAAATCACATAAAGCATAATTTCTGAATTAAATGAGCAGAAAGAGACTACATGGACTACATTTTTAGCTCAGATATGTGTTAGATCATGCTTTTGCTACAATATTTGTTAAACTGCCTCTTACTTACTAAATAGCTAATTATAGATCAAACTATTGTCATTGTTGGGTAATACAATAAATACAATTATAGTCCCTCCTTTCTGATACATAGACAGCACATCAAAGTGCTAAAAATGGTCCACTGTAGAAGCACACTTCTTTCTCCACCAACAGAACCCCTGCAAAGAATTTTCTCCTTCCTGAAACACATATTGATATGTTTAGAAGGTTGCTTAGTTTGAATAGTCTGTTTCACTTCTCAAAGAAATGATAAAGCTGTTTCTAAATCTTATTTATTTATTTATTTATTTTGCTTTTAGTTCAGGAGTCAATATGCTTGCTCTAAGCCCTTCTGGAAAAAGGATGATTGTATTAAAACAAATTTAAAGTAAAAAGGTTTAAAATCTCTACCCTAGCAAGGCAGCTATTATTACTATATTCATTTTGTACATGAGTGTATGGAGATTCAGAGTGATTAAGGTGGTTGCATGGAGCAAGAAGTAAAGCTGAAGTTTAAGCCCTAACCTCTTGGCTTTTAAGTGTATGGTATTCATTCTTCATTCCCAGCATCTTCTCCCAGAATGGGAGAAGGAAGTATTCTTGCAACGTCCTTAGCTTCTGTGTACTCAGGTTCGTCATGAGGATGTAGATTAACTTACCAAACATCTTTGCAGAATCACTGTGAGACCGCCTGTCATTGCCTTTACATATCCCACTCCCCGATTGCTACATCACATTGTGAACCTAGCTCAGCTTTCCTTCTTCCTTTAGCAGTTTATTTTTTAGGGTGTATACGGACAGTGGTGCCATATACACTGGAACTTCCTGGCAGGAAGAGGATCAGTAATTCCTTGGATGAATCATTCTTTCTCCATTAAATGAGTTATTACCACATGCACGCCCCATGTAAAGTAGAAGGGAAGGTAAAAACATAACTGTGGCATCACAGAATATTTATGCTAATGGATATAACAAGCAAATCCTTAGTTTTGTGGCACTGGAAAAACATCTCAGATGGTTGAAGTTTGCAGTAAATTTTTAAGAGTGAATCTCAGCTCAAATAACCAAAATGTTCCCTAGAAAAAAAAGAAGGGGTACTAATTCTTATTTGACTCTAAATTTTAGTTGGCTCCTAAGCACAAGTTTTCAAATTTCAAAGTGGAACGAATGTTCTAAATGCCAGCCGAGGTAAGCTGGTAGCTCAAGTCTCTTCCCTATTTGAGTTAAGTAACCCAGATTGTTTCCATTAGCCTTACTTCTTCTTGGACCCGCACCCTCCACATTCCCACCCCTGCCTGGGGGAAAACGCCTGCTGATGGCTCCTCCTGGCACGAACACAAGGCTGATATTCTCCGCGCCCTTCGGCTTTTGGCGCTCCCTTCGCTCAGTGACCCGCCAGGCTGGCCAGGGCTGCACTAACCAGGTCCTGCCCGCACAGGAGAAATTCCTTTCATTCATCAGCAGATAAGGAGTTTTGACAAGCCTCTCAGGGGAGCAACAGGGAGAAAACACACACACACACACACACACAGAAGATTACCCTGTAATACTGAGAAACACAAAGTGAAGGAGCCAAAGAAAGGCCGAGGGAAGCTTGCAGGCGGCCAGGGCAGACAGGGAGTCTGCTATCAGAATTAAACGCGATGTAGTCCAGAGCTCCTCTCTCTGTCTCTACCTGCTTCTTCTCAATGTCACAATCGGCCAAGAGTTTGATGCAAAACAGATCTCCAGAAGTATTCCAGTAACTCCTCAGGACCACCAGGGCAAAAACAAAAACATTCAGGGCTTGACACTTACCAGGGCAACTTGCCAAGCTTATCACATGTGAAAAGAGCTGCTCGCAGAGAATAATCTCACTCATGTTCACAAGGCCGGGTGTTAAGTCTCTGAGAACTCAGGGCATTTTCCATCCAGAGCAGCCTGGAAGGGTAGAGAATAGCACTTTCCTATGAACTGCTAGAAAGGGCAATTATACATTTTATGGCAGTAAAGGCTGGAAGAGAAGCTGCGAGGTCATTTGGAAGGGTAGTAGGGAGAATGAGTCTGCCTCCCTGGTTGTAAGTCTGAACACAGGCGGAATGACCCCACCTTTCAATGATATTTCACACATTCTTTTATGTAAATCTTTGCAACCTGGCCTTGAGGAAATTCTGACACCCAATCTAACACTTGCTGGATGCATTGCTTTCTCTTCCTGCAAGTTTCATTGGAGATAATAATAGCACACACTGCCAACCCCCCTTGGGGTTTACTGTGTGCAAACACAATTCTAAGCCCCTTACAAGGATCTCTTCCTGTGGTCCTCATACACGTCCTCTGAGATTAAGACTGATCCTATCCTCATTTTCTGGATGAGAAAACCGAGGTACAAAGGCTATGCCTAGGTCACATGGCTGATGAATGGTTGAGCAGAGATTTAGACCTGCATCACATAGCATCATCACACTTCTTGAACAATTTTTGGCAAAGACATCTCCCCATTTCTTAGCTTAGGTTTCTGTGTCAGTTAAACAATCATTTTGCCTTTGAGCCATTCTCCACCTATGACATCACTTCGTTTGATATCCTGTCTCCCTAATAAGATTTTTCCCAGACATGGTATGAAATTTCTAATCTGTGCTTTTTTAGGTTTAAGCAAAGTGAGCTTGTATATGTGTACTTCGAAAGGTTGATGGGGGGAGGGAAGGTAGGCATTCGTCATAGAAGTTAAGTTGCCTGTGTCTCATAGTAGAATGCCTGGCTTTGACTCCCAGCTCCAGCTCCCGACTCCAGCTTTTTGCCAGTGCAGACCCTGGGAAGCAGTAGTGATGACTCAGGTAATTGGATTCTAGATTATGTCCCCAGCTCCTGGCTTGGGCCACAGCCCAGCTCCAGCTGTTGCAGGCATTTGGGGGTGGGGGAATGAACTAGTAGGTAAGAGATTTCTCTCTCTTTCTCTCTCTCCCCCCCCCTTTCTCCTCCTCTCAGGTAAGTAAATTTCTTTAAAAGTTTATGGAAAATTCAGTTAAAACATGTTTATTTTTGGTGCAACAATATGAATTCATACACATGATGGGTCTTAAAAATTCATGAAAAATATCTGTACGCTATACCACGTGGAATTCTTCCTTTATTCATCCAAGATTCCAATCCTAAGTATCCAGATCTTAATTATATTAGAATTTATTTGTGCTATCAAATTGCCTCCAATTCATTTAAAGTTCAAACTCTCAAAATTTTAAGTATTACTTTATCTGACATAATGATGATGATAATAAAGACAATAAAACCAACTGGAAGTAAAACAAGAGTAATATGAAAATAACAGTGTGTTAGATCAGTTTAGTAACTTACAGTGTACAAAAACATTTTATATCAACTATAGTGAAATTTTGTCTTTCATGGAGATAACTTTCAAACCAATATACAAGATGAAGATTGCCTACAGTTAGAATTACCCTTAAAAGTCCCTTAGGAAGTGCCACATGCAATATCAACATACCATTTCTCAATAAGTCCAAAGATTTCTTTTTATCTTCTGCTATTGGAACAGATCTCAGTTTCTTTGGTTAAGCTCCAGATGAAGCAGTTGGCTTCATTTAGGGACCATGTTGCATGAAAAATAAGTATCTTTAAACACTAGAATCACACTCATGCACCATCAGGTGCTCACATTATGAGAAGCAGCTACAGGGCAACAGAAGACTGAATAGAAACAGCCTCTTTTCTATCACTCACACCCTTGGACATGAACTCAGGCACTGCTGGACTGTGTGAGTGGTCTGTGTTTGTTCTTATATTTCTCTCCATCTCTATTTTCTCTCTATATATATTCCTGATTCATTCTCTTTCTCCTTGTGACATGTGAGAGGTTGAACACATAGCTGAATATACTTAAATCAGAAAAGGTTCATGATATTCTATCACAGTACCCTATGCAAATACCTTAAGAACCTGAAGAGGTACATAGGATTATTACCTAATTTTACAAGTGACATATGAGGGGCCTTCACCAAGTTCATGAAAAGCACACATTGTCTTTTAATCCCAAGAATTTTTCTAAGCCTGTTCATATATGAAAGCTCAGAATAGGTTTGCAATTTTAACAAATAAGAATATAAGCTCTCAGTTAAATTTCAATATCTGATAAGCAATGAATAATTTTATACTGTAAGTACATGTCATGCAGTATTTGGAGTATATTTACAGGGAAAATATTTTTTGTTTATGTGAAATTCAAATTTAACGATGAAGTCTTTATTTTATCTGATGACCTCCACTCAGAGGCATTACTGGGTCTCAGGTCTTGTAGTTTTCATGACCCTTATATTAGATCATGACATTGTTTATATTTTGCTTTTTTTAAAAGATTTATTTTATTTATTTGAAAGACAGAGTTACAAAGAGAGGCAGAGACAAAGAGAGAGGTCTTCCATTCGCTGGTTCACTCCCCAGATGGCGGCAAGGGCCAGAGCTGTGCCATTCCGAAGCCAGGAGCCAGGAGCTTCCTCCAGGTCTCCCATGTTTGTGCAGGGGCCCAAGAACTCAGGCCATCTTCTACTGCCATCCCAGGCCATAGCAGAGAGCTTTATTGGAAGAGGAGCAGCCGAATTAGAACCAGCGCCCATATTGGATGCCAGTGCTTCACGCCAGGGCTTTGACCTGCTGTGCCACCACTCCAGCCCCACTGTTTATATTTTGAGTATGAATTCTCATACTTTGTACAAGAATAATTCACTGTCTAGATTATATTTATGTTGGGAATAACTTTCAACTGGTTCTACAAAATTACTTGATTCTAAAAAACAAGCAACACATAAAAATACCTTTTCTTGTTAGAACAATTCATAAATGAAGATTTGGATTTGAGATGTATTAATCAGTTCTTAACGAACAAACAACCATCTCCTTGTTTTATGCCTGTAACAATGGAAGGCCGAGTGAGGTTGATTTTTGGCAATGATGGGAAACCCAGGGAAAAGTTGTGAATATAGTGAAGGCCCTTGCTGCTCAGATGTAATGGAAAATGTTTAGGCCAAAAGAAAAAAAAAAAAAAGGAAGAAGAAGAAAAAAGACCACATTCACGTGTCTAACATATTGGGCTTGTACTCATTATGACATCATTAAATGCCAATTAGAGAGTTCTCTTGGTATTCAGCTTTCTGACTTCATTTCACAATAATTTGTATTGACAGCATTTTATGGCTGCTATATACTTTGCTAGCACCAAGACCGGTGGATTCTGATCCAGAAAAATGTGATGCTTTAACAAGGCAAGCACAATGTTATGTTATTTTTACTATGTTATGTTACCTGGCAAGCAATTATGGTTCTGGACTTTAACATTGTTTTCCAAGAATAACAATCATCTAATGTTTAGTTTGGCTAAGGCAGGGTTTGTGACTGGCCACCTGTTAGAAGAAAAATAAGACACTCCTTTGGATGGAAAATCTGAGGTTAAACCATGAAAGGTTTTAAGAAGGAGGGTAACATCTTCCATTGGCAACACCAGAAATGTAACAGATGAGGAAAATTAGATAACAAATAAATATTTGAGTATTATGGATGACCTGATTAACATTAAAAATTGAAAATGCTCACAACAGGGCTGAAAGACTGTGGCATTCATGACTTTTGAAACAGCTCTGTATCTACATCTTAAACTGCCAGTTGTATTTCCTGCTGGGAATTAGAGGATTCCAAGGGAGTTGTGTGGTCAGAACAGCTGACTTTAAAGCCACTATTTAATCATGAAGCAGATGCATAGAGTGGCCTTGTGTTCATGAGTTCATGCCCTGAAGCCAGCACACTTGGAATAATTACATAATCAAGTTCAGCCACCTATCAGTCTATGAGCTTTTCACTCCAAGTATTAGTTTACTTACCTATAAAATGGGAATAAGAATGTCATCAGAGTTGTTTTAGAGGAATTAACATAAGTAAAGGATTAACATGACTATAATATAATAAGTAATAACCAAAACATTATTACTGTTGATAAGCTACATGAATAAGTAAAATGAGACTTTTTTGTTTGTCAAGTCTACGTTCAATAAGCATTTAGTGATTAGTATGTGATCCTGCCCCAAGTGCAGCAAATAAGGCTTTTCAATCCAGCCTGATGTCCTCTCCCTAGCACCTTCCCATGTCCTTTCAGTGCAATTTCATACTCACAAACCAAGAAGAAGAAAAATGCAAAAGATTACAAAGTGAGTAAACAATATTGTGGAATAACATTTCTTTGTACCTCGAACTACATGCTTTATTTAATAGTATTTTAATATTTGTGATATCTATAAAAGGTAAGTATCTGACTTCTTTAGAAAGATGAGAAAAATGAGGCATCAAGAATTTTGATAGCATATCTAATTCAGTGAATGGCAAAGCTGGAGTTTGTACTTAAATTTACACAACCGGCCGGCGCCGCGGCTCACTAGGCTAATCCTCCGCCTTGCGGCGCTGGCACACCGGGTTCTAGTCCCGGTCAGGGCGCTGGATTCTGTCCCGGTTGCCCCTCTTCCAGGCCAGCTCTCTGCTGCGGCCAGGGAGTGCAGTGGAGGATGGCCCAGGTGCTTGGGCCCTGCACCCCATGGGAGACCAGGAGAAGTACCTGGCTCCTGCCATCGGATCAGCGCGGTGCGCCGGCCACAGCACGCTGGCCGTGGTGGCCATTGGAGGGTGAACCAATGGCAAAGGAAGACCTTTCTCTCTGTCTCTCTCTCTCACTGTCCACTCTGCCTGTCAAAAAAAAAATTTACACAATCATAAAGTACACACTCCCCCAAACCATTACAATCAGTAAAAAATCCCTGGAAGTCCGGAATAGATGATTCACCATCCTGACACATGAAAAAAATGGAAACGCCAAAGCTTTCATCATTTCCTGGTCACCCAAAAATGTTCTTATCTTTCATTCAGCATTAATATTGAAAACCAATTCTTATATACCAAGGCATCATTGTGTCAACTCCCTAGCTCCTCCCATGAGTATGCATTCATTAACATTCATGTATCTAGTCCCTCTTATTGCTGGTATGATCAAAATCAAAGGGTTAATGAATGAAGCCACCATCACTAATAATAATCTCTACAAAGATCACATGTAGTAACTCTAATGAGCTATTTTCTAGTGAATTTACTTACAAACAGCATGAGGGAAACAAAGAAACAGAATTCTTGGAGTCAAAGTAGAAATCAATATGAAAAATATCAATCTGGGCCCATGTAGGACACTTGTCTTAATCCCATATTATTTTTTCACTACAGATTGTATAGCAATTTATCAGTGGATAGCCACTGATAAACCTCTGCTGAGAAATTAGATGTAAAATTGTTCTTTTTTTAAAAGACTTGTTTTATTTATTTGTAAGGCAGTTATAGAGAGAAAGAGAGAAAGAGAGAGAGAGAGAATCTTCCATCCTCCGGTTTACTCCCTAAATAGCTGCAATGGCCGGGGCTGGGCCAGGCTGAAGCCAGGAGCCAGGAGCTTCTTCCAGCCCTCCCATGTGGGTGAAGGTGCCCAAGCACTTGGACCATCCTCTATTGCTTTCCCAGGCACATTAGCAGGAAGGTGGATCAGAAGTGGAGCAGCCGGGGCTCCAAATAGCATCCATATAGGATGCCAGCACTGCAGGTGGAGGCTTAACCTGCTACACCACAATGGTAGCCCCAGCATTCATGTTTTAATTCTTACCTCCTCCCGCTTTTCCCCTACCATGCATACCCTTTGTTCTCCCTCTGGTCACTTATTCTTCTGCAATGCCTCTCCTTTCATGCTATTGGATGTCCATTTACTACCCTAATTTACATTTCTTGACTGTAGAACTTTACTGGAATTTTTTTCATTTAGTTTCTTGTTTCCATTCCTTCTCATCCGACATGCTCAAAATACTCTAGAATCTTCAAAAACACTTACATTTTTCTCTCACTCTCTGGTATATGTGTCCTGGAGAGGCCACAGAATAGTTATATAGTCTCTTTTTTTTAAACTTTTATTTAATGAATATAAATTTCCAAAGTACAGAATATGGATTACAATGGCTTCCCCCCCCATAATATCCCTCCCACCTGCAACCCTCCCCTTTCCTACTCCCTCTCCCCTTCCATTCACATCAAGATTCATTTTCGTTTCTCTTTATATACAGAAGATCAGTTTAGCATACATTAAGTAAAGATTTCAACAGTTTGCTCCCACACAGAAACATAAAGTGAAAAATACTGTTTGAGTACTAGTTATAGCATTAAATCTCAATGTACAGCACACTAAGGACAAAGATCCTACATGAGGAGTAAGTGCACAGTGACTCCTGTTGTTGACTTAACAAATTGACTCTTGTTTATGGCATCAGTAATCACCCTAGGCTCTTGTCATGAGCTGCCAAGGGTATGGAAGCCCCCTGAGTTCACTGACTCTGATCATTTTTAGACAAGGCCATGGTCAAAGTGGAAGTTCTTTCCTCCATTCAGAGAAAGGTACCTCCTTCTTTGATGACCCATTCTTTCCACTGGGATCTCACTCGTGGAGATCTTTCATTTACTTTTTTTTTTTTCCAGAGTATCTTGGCTTTCCATGCCTGAAATACTCTCATGGGCTTTTCAGCCGGATCCGCATGCCTTAAGGGCTGATTCTGAGGCCAGAGTGCTGTTTAGGACACCTGCCATTCTATGGGTCTGCTGTGTATCTCACTTCCCATGTTGGATCATTCTCTCCCTTTTTTATTCTATCAGCTAGTATTTGCAGACACTATTCTTGTTTATGTGATCCCTTTGGTTCTTAGTCCTATCATTATGATCAATTGTGAACAGAAATTGATCACTGGGACTAGTGAGATGGCATTGTATATAGTCTCTTTTTTAAACATTTATTTATTTATTTGAAAGTTAGGGTTACACAGAGAGAGAAGAAGAGGGAGAGAGAGAGAGAGAGAGAGAGAGAGAGAGAGAGAAAGAGATCTTCCATCTGCTGGTTTACTCCCCAGATGGCCGCAACAGTCAGAGCTGTGCCCATCCGAAGCCAGGAGCCAGGAGCTTCTTCCAGGTCTCCCACATGGCTGCAGGGGCCCAAGGACATAGGCCATCTTCCACTGCTTTCCCAGATCATAGCAGGGAGCTGGATCTGAAGAGGAGCAGCTAGGACTGCAACCAGCACCCATATGGGATTCTGGCATTGCAGGCTGTGGCTTTACCCACTACACCACTGTGCAGCCCCCACATAGTCTTAAAAGTTGTTGATGGTGAAGAAAGGAGACACTGGCATGACACACAGCATCTGAAGATGTTTTGAACCCTGAACAATCTCTGTGCTGGAGAAGGGTGTCCTTATTGCACCCACATGTTTCAGTTCAGGTTATCATATTGGTGGTAACTGGAAATGGAGACTTCTTATGGATTTGATGCCAAGAGCATGCCCCTTCCCTTCTCTATGCCTGAGTGTTGTCAAATGAGACGGAAGACTGCTCACCAATGTAGATTCTGAAAATGAGAACAAATTAAAGGGAGCAACAAATTGTCCCCACTGAAATCAAGACATGCCATATTACCAAGGAGCCAAATGTGTGCAGAGACTCAGGAACCCTTTGTAACTTCAGTTTGGGATAAACAAACTTAGCCACATCTAAGTCACTTTTATGTCTTGTTACTAGTGGCCACTTATGCATATTCACTAATGCCAGAACCTTGCATCTCAGGTTGAAAATGACAGGACAGTAATGGGACAATTCACTGGTAGCTAAAGAAGTGCTTAGGAAGCTGGGTAATGTTCTGAGGTTGATTCAGCAGGCAAAAACAGCTGTACTTTATCGTGAGCAACCCTGGTGGAAGGCACAGAAGCTAACCCTATGACTGACAGCAAGAAAGGAGGAGGACAGGAGGAAAGAGTGAGGGAAAGAGGGGAGAGGCAAACTGAGGACAGAAAGGAAACAAAATAAAATGCATTACCATAAAAATGTAAAATATCAAAGGAAATCATTACAGAATAAAAACATGAAACAGCTCTCATCCATCAGCGACACAGCTGGTAGCATCTCTTATTTCCAGGCTCAGCCAGTGGGCATTACGGTGTGGAATTACTTTCAAATTCTCAGTATTGTTTAACATTGACCAATAGCTCCTGGGAAGGCTTAGAATACTTCAGGAATCTACCAAGAAAAGAGAATTTAGGAATATCTTAATCCACCCGAAGGTAAAGAAAGCCAACAGAGAACGAGTTGAAATTTGGAGATTAGTAAATATACATTAAAATAATATCAAGGGATAGCAGCATAGCTTCAAAGAACATGCCATTTGAATTGAGCAAGAAATTAACTTGATCAGTGTCTGCAAGGGCATATTGAGCATCAGCATATTGTCACATGGTTGGGTTGCAATGACAAGCAGAGAGTCCTCCATCCCCTCTGTGATGTGCTTCTCTGGGGAGCAGCATCACCCAGTTGGTCTAAGTCCTGTGAACAATTTGCTATTCGCAATCAGTGGCACCCAGCAATGTTATAACAGAGGATTGTCTTCCCAGGAAGCACACAGCACATAGCATTCCTAGCTGAAAGATGATCACAGAATGAGGAATTTACTTATTTTCTGAGTTGGAATACAGAAATACACCATACACCAATGTTATGTGTGACTTGGGGAGGATGGGAATTTTTCAAATGAAAGCAATAAACCTATAGATAATACAGTAATAGAGTATATCTGTAATATATATATATATATACACACACACAATTGAGCTATAATTTGATGAATGTTTTATAAACATTTTTGGCATTTTTAAGAATGAAATAATGAGTCTATATTGAAGCAGAATTTCATAGCTACAAATTTATATCTTGGTTTTTCATTGTTAAGCCAAGTGGACTTCAAACTCTTGGTTGTGGGCATATTCTATGAATTTGAAAGATTTGTAAGTCACATTTATCACTTTCTTTCAGAAATGTTGAAAAGAATTACTAAATATACATAAAAATATATATTTAAGACACCGGGCAGACATTGTAGCACAGAAGTTAAGTCACCACTTCCAACACCCACATCCCATATTGGAGAGCCTGAGTTACAATCCCCCCTCCACTTCCAATCCAGTTTCTTGTTATTGTGCACCCAGGAGTCAGCAGGTGATAGTTTAAATCCTTGGGTCCTTACCACACCCACAGTAGATCTGGATGGAGTTCTGGACTACTAGCTCTGACCTGGCCCAGCACTGGCTGTGCAGGCATAAAGGTATTTAGAAATGAATCAATGGATGAAAGTTCTCTCTCTCTTTGGCTTTCAAATGCAATAAAAAATAATTAAAATTCACAAACATACAGACTTAAAAATAGTGTAGTAATTTTGAAGTATAGTGTACTATTCAATGTTTTATAAATGGACTTCTATATACTATATTAATAAATTGGAAGTAGCATCTCAGACAATGACAATCTATTATTCTAACCTAGATAATGATATTTATATAGTAATATCACTCCAGATGGACTATATCTACAGAAATTCTTGGTTTTATGGCTAAGAATTTTATATTGACCATGTTTTGGTAGTAACTGATCTCATGGTTTAAAGTATGAATTAATTATACCCAGCAACTGCATAATCCAATGAAAAGAACCCAAAATGTAGAGTTAGAAGCCCCAAATTCAAGAAATAGAACTATTGATAATGAATGCATGGTTCTAGACAAACCTCTTAACAGCATTAAGCTTCAATTTTCTCACCAATAATTTAGAATAATTACTCTGTAGGTTGATGCAATGATTAGAAGATTTTTAATTAGGGATTAAGAGATAATATAGTTAAAGTACTTATATAAAATGAATACACTAATAATATTATAATTGTTAATAATAAGCAATGATTTATGTATGGAAAGCAGTCAAAGGAATCACTGCACTTTTCATTTTGTTGCAAAAACTACTTAACATTGATATCAAAATCTCTGTTAAAGGGAAGAAAGAACTTAAGGAAAATTTCAATATTTGTTGCATACTGTAAAATCTTTTCAATGGAGATATTGACTTAAATTGTTTAATTTATAATTGCTTTTCCCAAAAGGAGAGAAAGCATTTAAAGAGAATATGAAAGCATTTTTCCCTAAGAAAAAAACATAAGAAATGAACAAGGTAGCATAACAAAATACATTATATTTTTGAAAGACAGGATACAGCTTAAGCAGTGAGCATCACAGTCATCGCAGTTTTAGAGCAACCAAAGCCAGTTTTATTTTTTGAGTCTTCCTAGAGTAAGAGAATGTAAACGTACCAAAATGGGGTAACAAAAACTGATGTAGTTTAGCTCTCTGTGCTCAGCAAATACTTTAAGAAAATCAAGAAAATACGCTGATTGTGTGGATGTATTTCTTTGGCAGCCCTGGAAGAACATGAGCTGCTAGACAGTTGATATGGTTGCCCTCTTCCTACGACCTCCATACCTGCCATAACCCAGAATTAAGCATATTATTTGCCTGATACACAAGCCAGAGTTGAGTATCCCCAAGATGGGTAACAAGATTGCCTCAGGTAGTCTTGTCCAGCAAGAACTGCCTAGTTTTATCAGGAAGATTCACATCCTAGATGTCCTATTTTTATCAGCCTCTGTAGCGATGAAGCAATGCCTTTTATTTCAAATAAAGTGAACACTGAATCCCTCTCTGCAAATATACTTTAAAGAGAAGAAATCAACTAAAGCAGGTTGTGTACTTGCCTCCTGTGTACTCGTGAATCAACTTTCACATGGCCTTTTAATGATGCTACCCACCAAACTGATATTCTTTGAAAAAGTAATGTCCTCTCCACAGTTATTAGTAGGGGGAGGGGGCGGGAGGTGGCTGGGAAGGACTCAAAACAACACAAATGTTAATATCCATTTACTCCAATGCCAAGAAATGCACTGAATCTTTAAACAGACCTCCCACATTCCCGATACGACATTTTCCGTGCATGGTGATCCACAAATATTATCATTCCATGACAATGCAGTTTCATCAAGGTATGTCTCAATCCATGGGATACGAGTCCCACACAACAGACGGAGGCTTTGGCGCAGCTCTGCGCACGCTGCGTGTGTTACTTACTGGTTATAATGCAGTGGCCACACTGAGTCCCGTATGGCGCCGTATTAACGAATGGCATGCAAGCACCTTCTGTTGAAACATCTGCGACAGGGAAATTTCGGGCATTTTTCCAGATAATTTTTGTGCTCTGGACCAAATTTTCATTAGGACTATAAAACCTGGCAAGCAGGATTGTTGTGTATGATTTTTTAATAAACTGGGACATGCCTTTGTTAAAGAAGTGAAGAAAAGGGCTCTTCAGAGACTCCTTTCTATTATAAAAAGTTCAGAAAACATATGACAGCTCACAAAATAACATCTTCCAACTTTTTTTTTTAAAGTGCAAAGTTCCAGGCTTTCATATACATATAAATAAAATTCACAGTTTTGGATGCAAACGCAGAAATGCAGATTTTCATATCTTGGAGTAAATGAGTCCAATGGTGGCTTTCCTTAAACATGTGTTTGTTAAAAATTCATCCAACCAATTGAGATGTTTTTTATATATTTAATTTTTTTATGCTGGCTGTCCAAAAATCCATACTAGAGTTCTGATTTGCTTTAACAGATATTATTTCTCAGAATTAGGGGAAAAGATGGAGAGTTTGGGCACATGCTTATCTGTACTGAAATACAATGTGAACTTAACAACTAGCATTGTTCGTTTTTCTTACTTGTTAAAATATGGATTTGTCTATTTCTTTCTTCACTGCCAGTACACACCCTACTATAGAAATGGAGACTAGAAAAACTCCCTTTTGTAATTCTTTAATTCCCGGTGCCCTGCTACAAACACTAATGTAAAACAAACATGCTTGGCAGTTAATATGTGCATTATCATTATGTAAATAGGCATGT
This sequence comes from Oryctolagus cuniculus, assembly GCF_964237555.1. Lineage (NCBI taxonomy): Eukaryota > Metazoa > Chordata > Mammalia > Lagomorpha > Leporidae > Oryctolagus > Oryctolagus cuniculus. The sequence continues at coordinate 118,029,653 of NC_091437.1, forward strand.
TATCATTATAATTCGATGATGTTGTTCTTTGTAAAGGCTTTTTTTCCTTTCTAAATATATTATCCAATTTAAGTTATAATGCATATTATACCACTGGGGCTGTATAAACACTCTAGATCAAGGGGAATTAGTAGACTGTATATAACAAAATGTTTACCACCTATGCATATGGTGCTTGATGCTAAGACTATCAAACAAACAGACTAACGCTGCTTCACATTGTTCAATTCCACCACAGCAGTGCACAGAAGCCTTTGAGATTAATATCCATCTTGCTGTTCAAATTGAGTACCACATTATGACATTTTATATTGACAACATTATAAGCTGAGATGATACATTTTAAACTCGATGAGATGAATGATCTAGTACTAGCAGAAAATAGGCTGCATATCTGAACCTTATATGAACTAGGAACAACTCATGTCACAGTCTGTTTGGAAATGTTACAATGTTTGCATAAATCCATTGCTTATGCATAAGCACCAGGGAACTGGAATCCTGAGGCAGGCAGTAATCTGCAAAGTTCTGCGGCTCTTGATAAGCATGCAAGATGCATCTTACATTCTCCTTGGTGAATTGCAAATGTTTATGTAAGAAAGAGCATATAGCTGCATCTTGTATGAAAAGATCAACGCAGATTTCTTCAGTAGGGACTGGAAGAAGCATAGAAGGAATAGGCATACAAAAAATGAAGGGTCTAGTACATTATTTAATTTATTTAGGCTCCTAAAAACAAGCATAACTCTCCTGGGGAAGTAGATTTCTGGTCTACTTCATGTTCTGTAGCTGCCAAAATTATCGAACATATCACCATGTATTTTATGTTGTCTGCAAAAATATAGCTGTGCCAATAATTAAAATCACAATGATGTTCCTTTGCTTCCATGACTTTCTCTTTTATGTAGCAAGTTAAACTGTTAACTCTAAAACAACATGACAATTTTAATATTTATTCTTTGTTTGTTTAAATGATGCTGTCAATGATTTGTCTCCTAAAAGAGTATACTACCTGACATATAGTTAAACTGATAAGAGCTCAAACAGCTTGAAGATTCAATTTCTGTACATTTAAAGCTCATTAGCATTGCAATCTGATTTATAGGTTGCAGAATAAATTAGGTAATGTTTTTTCTTTGTTCGCCTCACCTTTTACTAAGTACCTTCTGTGTGGAAGGCCATTTTTCTTTATAAATATGTTATCCAATTCTAGGTATCATACACAGTCTATTACTGAGGCTAGAAAGAAACCTATAATAGCATTGAGTGGTTTCAAATATTCAACATTAAATCAGGCCTGCATGAGCCAAAAAAAGATCATTTCTGTTTGGTCATCAGATTCATGGTAAGGATGATTTGAGAAGTGGAGCTGGTGGGCAAATAAAGCATGTACACTCACACTATGTGCTAGACATAGTGCTTGGTTAGGCTTTCACTTTGAGACAAGCCCTTCCCTTCCTTCCAAGCTCTGTGTTTGCTATTTCTGTCTCCCATTCCCAAACATGTTCTCTCCCACTTGATCTGATTCATTTCCAATTTTGTCAGTTGTCTTGAGATGCCACAACCAGGTACCACAGACTGGGTAGCTTCAACAGCAGACATGTCTTTCCAAGTAGTTCTGGAGGCTGGAGTCCAACATAAAGGTGACAGCAGGGTTAGTTTCTGGTGAGGCCTGTCTTCCCGGCTTGTAGAGCACTGCCAACTGGCTTCTCACTTTGTCTTCCCTTTGCCTTTCTTCTGTATTCAGAGAGAGAGAGGGAGAGAGAAAGAGAGAGAAATTTCTATGTCTCTTCTTGTAAGGACATTAATACTCTCAGACCACAGTCCTACCCCTAGGAATCATCTTCTCTTTACCTCTTAAAGACACTACATTCATTTCCTATGTTAGCGATTCAGCACATGAATTTAGGTGGGACACAATTTAGGCCACAAAATCAGTCATCAGTTAGGTCACAGATAATATCAACTTCCTGGGAGCTCTCCCTAGTCCTCAAGGCTGGGTTAGGTGACAGTTTCAAATTATGCCAGAGATGCAGTACCATTTTGCATACTTGTAGTTGTTAGCCTGTGACAGAGGGACACTTATGAATTGGAATATCGTCTTTGAAGAGGTGCTATGTGATTTAGGCATGTGTGAATCAAGGTCCCAGGCCAGATGGCAGAACACTAATGTGATAGCTTCTCTTTGAGAGTGACCCTGTATTTGCATTTGTGAAAATATAAGGTGAGGATTGGAAGACTTATAATTAGGGAGTTAGCTTCCACAGAAAGTGAGGTTACAATGATTGACAATAGTGTTAGCTTGGCATCTGGTAGATATAGTTCTGATTGGGTTGAGACAGAAGAGACTTAGAAGTCTTCTTGTTCCATGTGTCTCAGACTGGGGGAAGACCAATAACAGTGCTGGGACACTGCCAATCATTTGCCTATACTCTATTCAAGACCATTGAAATCAGTTGTAGGCCTGTGTCTGAGTTTCATCCCTTCCTTGGAGGATGAGTGAAGGCAATTTTGGGTTGACACTATTGGGGGTGGTGGAGGATGACCTGGACATCCTGTGGATAGAGATCAGGAGTGCTGTTAAACAACTTATAATGCACAGGGCAGCTGCACTACAAAGGATTACACAGTTCCAAACAGCAATAGAGCTAAATTTAGCATACAAGTTAAGAAGATACACTTTGGGTTGCAACAGTCAACTTTGAGCTCACTCACTTCCAGAATGAGAATTAAAGTATGTGATTCTTAGTTCTAAGAATTAACTGAGATAACATATTCAAATACCCATTGTTGGTGTAGCAGGAACCACGTCCTGAATGAACTGTAAAGTGTTTTGTGCAGTGACACAGACTCAAAAAGCATCATATAAATGTAAGCTACTATTATGAACAATTTCAAAGTAAGTAAACCTGCAAATATATAGCATTCAAAACAGATTATAGATTCATATGTGTGTAGGGGTGTTTGTGTGTGTGTAGGGGTGTGTGAATGGGAGTGATGGTGGAGTATTAGATTGAACATTATCTGTTATGAAAATTCATAGTATCATATGATACATAGAAATCAATCACTGGCCAGGAGAATCTTAGTTGTATTCCAGTCTTCTCTCTGGAGAAGCATCTGGGGAACCCTAGTCTTCAGGGTGAAAAGGAAAAAGTAATGGCTGGGAAGCCACAGGGAGCTCAGCACAAGGAGCAGTGACTTGGAAACCTCACTGAAAATGAGAGCCCTGTGAAAGACAGCAGGAAGAAACACACATGAGAAAGTTTGGAGGAGTGAGTTGGAATTCCCAGACCAACTTTGTACCTATGGCTACAACGTTGATGCCATAAAGATGGAGCTTTCTCAGTGGAAGAACTTAACTTCCTTTTTCTGAAAACACATGAAACAGCAACAGTTCTTCAACCAAGGTTCTACTGTCATTACCCCAACTGAATGGTGGAAACTTTTACCAACATCAGGGACCTGGCTCTCACCCCTTCTACCTTGTTACCTATGTCCCAGGCAGCAAGACACCCCTTGGGCTGTGTACAAGAGCAAATAATGGCTCTCACCAGAGGCCCTGGCTCAATGCTCATTTGGCCTGGAACCTCAGTCTGCTACAGTGTACAGGCCAGTGTGAATCAATTTATATCTGACACTCATTGACTCCTAGAGGGACTTCTAATTGTTTTTACAATACCACCAAACATCACATCACAGGAAATTCCTGAAAAATCACTGGGCAATTCAAACTAATATTAGGATTATTGGAAAGCTGGAAATTTCTTGTTAATTTTCTAATCAGTACAATCATAAAATGACTAGCTTTTCACAAAATGTCCTGTAAGAAAGAAATTATCTCATGTGTCTGTGTGTGTGTGTGTGTGTGTGCATGTGAGCACCAAACTCAAATTTATTTCTTTAACTGATGAGCTCTTCCAGAAGTAGGGTCTTGAAAGGAAGCAGACCCCAATTCCAAACCCACAATGGTCACACGGTGCCTGAGTTTGCCCTACCTCCTTTAAAGTTGAACACACTTTTTAGGAAAAGGGAAAAAATATAAACGCTAGAGAAGCCTTTTATAAACAAGCCATTTAAACTTCAGAGACAATTAGCCCCCTGCCCGTTTTTAACTTCTCGGTTTCATAGCCTTGGCTTTCTTGATAATTTACCTCAGAAATTCTCAGGCCTGTTAGGCTGGTCTGTGTGAATTCTGCCTTCCCATGAGTGGCTGTGTGGAGACGACGGGTTGCCATGGTCAGTTTGACGAAGTATACATAAGCTTTGGCACTGGGTATCTGCAATATCGTGGACAGTCAAGGAGGCGCCCGTTATAAAAATACACAGTGAAATACAACTGAAGGACTGCTCTTTCTCAAAGACGGACGTAATGCATTCCTTCTGTTTAGGCTCATTTTCCAGGCTTTCACATTCTTTGTGAATAAGAGTTATAAAACAACCCTGATGCAGGCCAATTATTTTTACTTTGAACGCCATTAATCAAGATTGACTAAGAAAATGAAGACAGCTAAGCAAAATTTCATATGTGACTAGAGTGAGATTAAAATAAAACCAGATGGGATGGACAGAGACACTAAGCATTTTTTTTTTTAATTTTTGGACTCATGTAATAAATGTCTTGTACAAATTACAGCACTCTTATTTTCTTACAGTAAATCAAATCAGGCCATAATGTACAAGTGGTCTCATTGCTGAAATGTCAAAAATAGAACCTGCCTTGTTCTTGTAGAGTAATTCCTCAAATCTAAACCAGCAGTGTGGACTAACAGTCTATAAACCATCTACCTGTGTGTAATCAGAACTATACCTGATGGATGGGTTTCTCATGGCCTGAGAGCAAACCATACAGTGAATCACAGAGATCTCACCATGAAATGATTAACATCTTGAATCCGAGTTGTCAAGTAGCTTAGTGTGCTAGAAGTTAAGAAAAGGTGGGTTGAAGACCAGACTCGCTGCCATGAAAATGACTAGGGAGGCCACAAATTCTACCTACGTGGAGACTTTGAAATTGCTTTCCCACAGATCTTCAAGATCGGATATTGAAAGTACTGTTTTTGTCACATAAATACACATTTAAAATATATGTTTTGTGAACAGAATAGTAAAATAAGTGTTTAAAAAATAAAAGTAAATTTTACTCTTGAGTTTTATGGCACTTAGTTTTTCATGGTTAGCAAGGTTCTAGCTTCCTTGCTTCATCCAGCAGCAATATCTTCCTGCAGTGAGAAAATGACTGAAAATACCCAGCTGTTTCAGGATCTTTATCAAAACACACACCATAATCCCAAAGAATTCGTCCCCATTTAGCACTGTCAGGTTAAAAAGTCTGTTTAGGAAATGAGACTAAACTTTCTTTTCATAACACTCAATGAACCATTTCCACAATACATTTAGATAGGATACACACATTTCTTAAGGCAGATTCAAAATAATCTGTAAAGAAAATGAAATAAATTTCAATATATTACATTGTCTTAACTCACTTGATGTTCCCTTTTCAACAATAGACAGTTTTTGAGTATAGAAAAGAACTTTAAAAATAAACTCTTTTCTTGTGAAACAACAGTCAATCCACGGGAATGAAAAACAACTCCTTGGGGGTGGATTTTGTGGCACAGTGAGCTAAGCTGTCACTTGGGGTGCCAGCATCCAATATCGAAGTGCCTGGTTGAGTCTCAGCTACTCCATTTTCTATCCAGCTTCCTCTAATGAATCCTGGGAGGCAGCAGATGATGGTTCAAGTACTTATGTATCCATATGGGAGATCTGGATAGAGAAAGATATTCTCTCTCTCTCTCTCATTCTCTCTCTCTCTCTTTCTCTCTGCCTCTCTCTCCTCATTTCAAATAAATAAAAATGAATAAATAAGCATTTAAGGGAAAAGGACATCTGCCATTGTTTCTCTACAAGTCTTTAAACAAGACAAAAAGCTTTGATCCAAAATCATTCAGAAAATAACACAACTCCCTAACCATAGACATTATTTAATATAATAGACCGTGAACCTCAAAAGTCACACTAACATTGTGCTTTTGTAAATAGCTCATCATTTAATGGCTTCCTATGAAAAATCTCCTGGTGAATCCTTTTATAAATAGTTTCTCGTTGATATATGGTGACTAACTCAAGGAATATTACTGAATCAAATTAAATTGGAATATACAGTGGGTGTTTGGCCTAGTGGTTAAAACACCCATTGAGACACCCATGTCCCACATCACAGTACCTTGGTTTGATACCGTTTCCTGATTCCAACATCCTGCTAATGTGGACCTTGGAAGAGAGCCTTGATGGCTCATATAGTTGGCTTCCTGTGCCTGGTGTGGAAAACCTGGATTGTGTTCCTGACTCCCAGCATTGGTCTGAACCTACTGCAACTGCTACAGGTATTTGGGGAGTAAATCAGCAGATGGGAGCTCCCTCTCTTTCTGTTTCTCTGTATCTGTGTGTGTACCTGCCTTTGAAATAAATATGCTTCAAATAAATTGGCATAAAAAATTGGCATAAATATATTTCAAAATGCAATTTTAAAAGTTTAAATTTGTATGTGGATTTCTTGATCAGTGATTAGCAGCCAGACTAACTATCCACAAAATGCTTATTTTCAAATCCAGAATGTTAAAGTGTGATAATTGTCTGCTTTGATCTCAAACAATATACCAAATCCAGACTCAGGATCTTTAATTGTCAAACTAGTTGCTTTTCTCGGTGATCTAGTTTCTGTCGATAGAAACTCCATCCTTCGAGACTAAACCTTAAAATTTCTAAATTTTAATACCTTAGAGTCCTTTGTAAAGTCTCAAACACCATGTTACATTTCCTCACTTGCCCCCAAGCCACCAAGGGCTGTTATCCAAGTCAGGCCACACAGTCCAGGCTTCCTAAGAGTCAAAAACAGAGGCACCGGTCTTTTGGATGACATGCCAAGGAGATGTTCTGTTCCTGAGTTATCAGCTTTCTAAACAAAGAGTGGAAAGTCAGGCTAAAATCTGAGAAACAGGTGAATGTACCATGGCCAAAAGAGGAATCGTTAATTCTCCCTCACTTCACTGTTATTGTTTACCATATTGTACTTCCATCATTCATGCTTTAGCCAAGGAATCTGGAAATTATTCTATGTTCTACTCCTTCATTTTCTGCATTTATCCTGTTAACAAATGATACCAACTCTGCCTTAAATACATATCCCAAGCCCCAATACTTTTTTACTACTCAAATTGAAATCTGAGTCAAGTCCCCTGTATCAACATTCTCTTACCTAGACCACAGCAGCAGATTCGTCCTTGGTCTTCCTGCCTCAAGACAGCAGGCAGTGTCGGCTTCTAAACGTGGAAAGTGGTTCTTTCCTCACACTCCCAAGACCTTGAACATCTCCCAATGGTCTCACTTCCCAGACAGCATAACTCTGTAAATCATACAGTACACAACCTTACCACATCTGGCCTCTACCTACCTTTCTGATGCTAGCCCTTCTGCTTTTGAAGATGGCTTTCAGAATTGAGTCAGGTCCATATCTGTCTTGAGACCTCTGTATAAGGTGTGTCCTATACCTGGAATACAGCTGACTGTTTCTTTTCATTTAAATCTGTTTAAATGTCACCTCTTCAGAAGGCCCATTCCAGCACTACCTAAATTTCTCTCATTAACTCCATCACATTACCATATTCCAATGTTTTGCTCTTTTTGTGTGAATATTAATTTCTTTAGTTTCTGTCTATCAACAATGAAATGTAAGCCTCATTAGGTCCCATCTGTTGATGGCCATATTTCTAGCAGTAATTCTGTGCTTGGTCTTGAAAAAATGTGCTAAAAAGAATAAAATACGTTTGTTGAATAAATGAATAAAAAACTGGGAAGAAAAAAGAAAATTAAGTAAAAACTCCTAAGAGTGGTAGTCAAGATTAAACTCATAGGGATGAGGTATATGAATCTAGGATTTCTATTCTGAGTCCAGGTCGTAAATGTGGGGCATTCTCAGTGGCTTCCCTTTATGTGGGACAAGTTGATTTTAAGTGGGAAAAGCAACACTTCATAGAATCAACTATTCCTAGGAATGCCTTTTGAAACCTTTCACCCCTTGACATTTTTACCTCTGTCCTTGATACCTTTTCTCTTAGCTCTCTGTGCTTTCCTGGGTGGACCACCTTGCTCTGATCTTACCTATTCCCAGTCCATCCAGTGCTCTGGTGACACATTAATCATACTAAAAACATTTGCATGATGTCATCTTGCAACTCAAAATACCCTCCAAGTGGTTCTCATTATCTAAGGGTAGAGGTCAAACCTTTTAGTGTTGCACAGAGACCCCTGGATTGCACCCAGACAGCCCTTCTAACCTTATCGCCCAGGACGTCCCAACAGGAATCCAGGCCTTGGTTAAAATGGACTCCTTAGCCCCTTGAACTCATGCCCCCCCCCCCCCCCCGCAATGTGTATGTAGCTTACACAGATTAAAATCTTTTCCTCTTCTACTCATCTTTGAATCTATGACCATGGTCTAGAGATAATCACAACTGACCTTTTTAAAATGTTTATTAATATTATTTTTATATACTATTTGGCCATCATCACACTTTACTTCCAAATGGCCATTATTTTCTCACTTAGTTAAGTCTTAATTTACATGAAGAGTGAAAACAAGCTTTACTTTCTCCTTGAATCCAGCCTCAAACTTTAACAATGGCCATAGGATTGAAAGTCTTAGAAAGTTTGTATTCCTTCATTTTGAAGAAGAAAATAAAATGTAGCAATATGTTTGCTAGAAGAATAAAATGAGATAATTCATTTAGTAAGCCTCATAGTGTTGGACATATAAGAACATTATCATATTAGTATATTACAAAGAGCTAGGATAACAAACTGACTGATAAATTAATCAAATGAGTTTTAGAAAGCACATAAAACACAGCTAATTAATAAGTTGATTTATTTTATAAACATGCACATAATAAACATTTACAAATTAATCTTTTATGGAGATTATAACTTCTGATATATAGTACAGCTGCTGAATTTTGTAACTTGACCCGATATTTCCTAATATATTTGAGATCTGAAACTATATTGAAAGTATGATTAAACCTCTCAATTCTCTCCCTAAAACTGTATACACAGACACAAATTTTGTATATAACTGCAGAACTATTACTTATCTCTCAAAGCTCATGTATCGAATTCTGGGAATCTATTCAAACTTTAAGAGGCAAGGCCGACACCATGTCTCACTTGGTTAATCCTTCGCCTGCGGCGCCGACATTCCATATGGACGCCGGTTCTAGTCCTGGTTGCTCCTCTTCCAGTCCAGCTCTTTGCTGTGGCCAGGTAGGGCAATGGTGGATGGTTCAAGTTCTTGGGCCCTGCACCCACATGGGAGACCAGGAGGAAGCACCTGGCTCCTGGCTTCGGATCAGTGCAACGCTGGCCATGGCAGCCATTTGGGGAGTGAACCAACAGAAGGAAGACCTTTCTCTCTGTCTCTCTCTCTCTCACTGTCTATAACTCCTCCTGTCAAATAAAAAAAAAAAATAAAAGACAAACTTTAAGAGGCAATGAAGGCCGGCGCCGCGGCTCACTAGGCTAATCCTCCGCCTTGCAGCGCCAGCACACCAGGTTCTAGTCCCGGTCGGGGCGCCGGATTCTGTCCTGGTTGCCCCTCTTCCAGGCCAGCTCTCTGCGGTGGCCAGGGAGTACAGTGGAGGATGGCCCAAGTGCTTGGGCCCTGCACCCCATGGGACACCAGGATAAGTACCTGGCTCCTGCCGTCGGATCAGCGCGGTGCGCCGGCTACGGCGGCCATTGGAGGGTGAACCAACGGCAAAAGGAAGACCTTTCTCTCTGTCTCTTTCTCTCTCTCACTGTCCACTCTGCCTGTCAAAAAAAAAAAAAAAAAAGGCAATGAAGTCATTATCAATAGATCTAATGCTAAGAGTCTGGTTACTCTCTCCATTCCTGGATTTTTTGACAATGCTGCACTGATAACCAAACACCAACCTGCAGCAGAACACCTACACTCATCTCCTCTCTCTCTCTCTCTCTCTCTCTCTCTAAAAGTTTATTTTACTGATTCGGAAATCAGAGTTAGAGAGAGGGAGAGACATTAAAAGTGGTCTTCCATCTGCTAGTTCACTCCCCAAATGGTTGCAAGGGCCAGGGTTGGCCCAGGTGAAGCCAGGAGCCAGGAGTTTCTTCCTGGTCTCCCACATGGATGCAGGGGCCCAAGCACTTGGGCCATCCTCTGCTGCTTTCCCAGGCACATTAGCGGAGAGCTGAATAAGAAGTGGAGCAGCTAGATATCTAACTGGCACCCATATGGAATGCCTGCATCCAAGGCAGAGGCTTTGTCTGATATGCCACTGCACAAGCCCCACACTCATCTCTTTCAATAGGCAAAGTAAAGGAGCCAGCATTGCGAAGCCGTGAGATAAGTCATCACCTGCAACACTGGCATTTCACATGGGTAGCGGTTCAATTCCTAGCTGCTCCACTTGTAATCCAGCTCTCTGCTAATGGACCTGGGAAAGCAGTGGAAGCACTTGGCGCACTGTACCCATGTGGGAAGCTCAACTGAAGCTCTGGCCTGGACCAGCCCTGACCATTATGGCCATTTGGGGAGTGAACCAGTGGATGAAAGATTCCCTCCATGCCCCACCCTCTCTCTGTCTCTCCTTCTCTCTCTCTGTAACTCTTTCAAATAAATAAATAATTTATTTTTTTAAAAAAAGTTAAATAAAATAAAATAAAATCAAAAAATTTGAAGGGATTTTTTCTATGAAAACCTTTTTTTCCATCCCTGCTTCCAATTCCTTTCTTCCTTTCTTCCTCTCTCCCTCTTTCATTGTTTCCTTCTTTCCTTCCTTCCATCCTTTAAGTTAATGCAAGTGTGTTTAGTGCCACATTTGCTAAAATTGGGGAAGATGCTGGTGAGCAACACATTTTATATCCAAAGTTCATATTGGCTCTTGGAAAATACAACATTATTAAATGTTGAATGAATAAGTACTAAAAATAATATGTGCTAAGAAGGACAGTATATAAGCAGAGCAGATAATCTAGTCTGGGAATCAGAGAAGTTCTTTTGAGGAAATACACATTTTAACTGAGATTCAAAGATTGAGTAGGAGTTAACTAGGTGGAGTGTAAGGGGTGAAGGGATTGGCATGATGTGGTAGCAGAGGTAGAGAATATTCTAAGACCTTAGAGAATACCAGTGGCACTGGACTACAGAAAGATTATAGAAGGCCTTGCAAACAATATATTTTTACTAGGAAAAATCCTGATTTCAAATCATAGAAGAACAGTAACAATGGCTCACAAGTGTGAGTTTAATTTTTGTTAATTTTGGAGTTAAGTATTACATGTACTGGTTCAGTTATTCATTGGTAACACTAGAGATCTAGATATATTATATTTTTCTTCCTCCAACAACTAGAATACTATCTTTCATCCTCATGTTTGTCACTTCATGGTCATAAGATGTCTTCTGAAATATCAGACATTACAATTATGTTCAAGGTGGGAACAAGTGAAGGGACAGTGACAGTACCAACTATATCTGTCTGTTTGCACATGAAAAACTGTCTTCAGTCTTTAGCAGATTTCCAATTATACTTCATTGGTCATAAACCTGTTGCATGCCCCTTTTCAGCTTCAATTTGAGGGATGGTTGGGATAGTGAGTATTTAATTTTTCAAGCCTCTCTGGAGGAACTGAGTAGGGGAGAGGGGGACTAATGGAGGGGTAAGCAACCAATAATGCCTGCCGTTCATACAAAGAGTTTTGTTGTTTTTCTTAAAGCACACAAAAGAGTGAAGACATTAAGGATTCCAACACGAGAAATAACAGTCGTTTAAAATACATATCTTTCTGGTTGCCATATGGAAAACTGATTGGACAGGCAAGAGGTGATATACATTAGGTATTTTGGAAGATGCTGGCTAGGTGAGAAATACTGATATGTACAAGAGATATATATAAGATATAGTTTGAAAGATGTTGCCTAACAAGAAATGATTGAGACTGCAACTGAAGTGATGGTGAGAGGGGAAAAAGGATTCAAAACATGGGCATTGGGGCCAAGGTTGTGGTATAGTAGGTTTAGCATCTACTTGTGGTGCTGACATCCCATATGGGTGTGGTTCAAGTGCTGGCTGCTCCGCTTCCAATCCAGCTCCCTGTTGATAGCCTGGTAAAGCAGTGGAGGGTGGCCCAAGTTCTTGGACCCCTGCACCTGTGTGGGAGACCTAGAAGAAGCTCCTGGCTCCTGGCTTCAGGTTGGCCCAGCTATGGCCATTGCAGCCATTTGGGGAGCAAGCCAACGAATGGAATATATCTCTTTCTCTCTCTCTCTCTCTCTCTCTCTCTCTCTCTCTGTCTGATCCTCTCTCTGCCTGTAACTCTCTCAAGTAAAATTAAAAAAATTAAAAAAGGCATTTAAGATAGTTTTAATTATTTACAGGATTGTTGTGTACATATAATCATGAGTATGAATCCACTTAAAAACTATAAAATTTTATAACAAATTCGTTCATTTTAAAGTCAGAGTTTGACTAACTTGTTATAAGATACACATTGTTCTTGAAGTTAAACCCCTCTGTCTCCATTAGAGGAAATCGTGGGAATTATAAAATCTGGTTAGTTCATTTGGCTAGATAAAATTACTTTCTGATCCCCTTTCCTTACAGAAGTCAAGATGGAACTTCTATTTAGTGAAGTGAAGGAGACAATATCCCTGAGCCTACTGTGCTTGCTCCTTTCAGATTAAAAAATAAATGTGCTTTTATGCTCATACCAAGAAAAACTCGAATATAGCAAATAAAAGGTGTCCTTAAAGACATAAGGAAAACTTCAGTCTCCCTTAAGTAAGGCAAATCATTTTACAGAAAAAAAGGAATAAATTAAACCCACAGGCTAACATAAATCTCAGAGAAAAATATTAGAATTTCTCAGAGTTTTCTAAAACCAGTACTATTAGAACTCATTCTTAGGCTGATATATTTTTTTATTTCAACTTTCACATTAACAGTCCAATAATAAACCCTTGATTAAAGAAAAAAGGATTACAGTGAAAGGGTTGAAATAAGCTTAATTGTAGAGGTGTGATTAGTGCCACAGTGATAGACTCTCAGGTAATGATTTTTAAAATTTTATAGGAAATGTTTAACAAGATGATTGCCTGACTATAAAATGTCTCTGTATAAGAAAATAGTCTTTGAAAGCAGCATTGGGCCCTGTTGCACTAATACATCCATGAATGGCAACATTTCTTTTATAGTTTTGATGAATGCTAAAGTAGGAATTTTATTATAATGATTTTGGACCTAGAACTGTGAAAATAGCGGGAAGAATATGAACACTTTACCAGATCAATCAATTTTCATTTAAAATTCTACTTATTGTGTATGGTATCAAACTATGAAAATGTAACATTTCAAACTAGTGATTTCTGTCCTACCAAAATTGCAGTACTTATTTGGGTTTTGAAGTAGATAGGATCAGCGTTAGAGACAGCATGGTGTAATAAAAAAAGGAGAGAGAGAGAGAGATTGAAATACCTGTTCTCTGGTCTCTTTCACCGACTCATTCAACTGTGCAAGCATTTACAAAAGATCTAATATTGATAAGACACTGAAATAAAAAGAATCCAGATACTTCTAGATGTTCTCAAGAAACGCTCAGGCTAAATGGGGTAGGAAGATGGGGGCAGACACATGGCTGAAACATCTCAGTGTGTCCCTGGGTTCATTTGTACTGAAGACATGTCAGCTCGGGAGAACACAGAGGAGAGGAATTGATCTCAGGAGGGCACAGATATACAAAAAGGCTTTGAGGAAACTTCCAGATAGAGTTGGCAAATGGATCAAGAAGTGAAGTTTTCACTTATAACGATATTGAGTCAGTCCAAGGAGGGAAAAGAACATTAGGAAACAGTTCCCCTTTTAAGGAGCTCAAGCACTTAATATTGTCAAGTATAGAAAGTGGCAAGACAAAGACAGGACAAGGCAGGTCAACTATGGCTAACTGAAGCAAGCAAAACAATGCTGAAAGAGTACAGAAAGTTTCATATCCTGCACTAGGACCGCAGTGTGCTATAGTCACATCTAGATTTGATAAAATTCACTTTTGTAACCATGAAGAGGGGACTTAAAGGAGGCCGTTAGGAATTTCTTGGCACTGAGTTGGGATAAGAGATTAGAGAATAATAAAGAAAAATTTGGGAAGTAAAATGTGCAAAACAAGAATCTAGGAACAAGTTAGAAAACAATCCACCTGCACCCCATGGGAGACCAGGGTAAGCACCTGGCTCCTGCCTGGTCAGCGCAGTGCGCCGGCCGCAGCACACTGGCCGCGGCGGCCATTGGAGGATGAACCAACGGCAAAAGGAAGACCTTTCTCCCTGTCTCTCTCTCTCACTGTCCACTCTACCTGTAAAAAAAAAAAAAAAAAAAGACAATCCAAGGCTGCACCCAAGAATGAAGGAAACAAAGTGGCAGTGATAAAGATGGAGATGAGAATTCTAAAACATTGAGTCTTATGAACCTATGGATATCCAGGCAGACTCGAGAAGGAAACTGGATACATGGGTCAAACTCAGGAGAAGTTTTAGGCTGAAGAGTGTCATTAAGATGATATCAGTCGGCTGGAGCCATGGCTCACTAGGCTAATCCTCCACTTGCGGTGCCGGCACCCAGGGTTCTAGTCCCAGTTGGAGCACCGGATTCTGTCCCGGCTGCTCCTCTTCCAGTCCAGCTCTTGGCTGTGGCCCAGGAAGGCAGTGGATGATGGCCTAGGTGCTTGGGCCCTGCACCTGCATGGGAGACCAGGAGGAAGCACCTGGATCCTGGCTTTAGATTGGCGCAGCGCGCCAGCTGTAGCAGCGAATTGCGGAGTGAACCAATGGAAGGAAGACCTTTCTCTATGTCTCTCTCTCTCACTGTCTAATTCTGCCTGTCCAAAAGCAAAAAAGACCATATCGGTAGTAGCATAACTGCATTAGAAGGGCATTAGGCCATAGAAAGCGTAACGGCTATTAACAACACTCAGGAAGAGCAAGTGTCATGAAAGGAACAAGAGGCTTTGCCTGGATTGTGAGATTCTAAGCATGGCATAGTTATTATTAGAACTTGACTCAAATAATACATGATATACTTTAAAAATAAACTATAGAGCTATAACATAATAGAAATGGAATTCCTATGTTGAAACCTAATCACTAATTAGGATTAAATGGGGGTTTGGGGAGGTGATTAGTCCATAAGGAGGGAGCCCTCATGAGTGGAATCAGAGTCCTTAGTAAAGAGGTCCCAGAAAGCTGACTTGCCCTTTCCACTATATGAAGATATGACAAGAATGGGCCATTTATAATATAAACTATGAAATGGGCCCTCCCTAGACAGTTCACGTGCCTATAACTTCACCTTGGATATCCCAACTTTCAAGAACTTTGAGAAATACATATTCTTTATTTTACAAGCTGCTAAATCTATGGTATTTTGTTATAGCAACCTGAATGGAGTAAGATACTCATAAGGTACCCACTTGTCAAAACAAGTATATGTTACCAGTTTGGGCACATTCTTCTTCCATTTGTTCACTTAGATATCAAAAGTTAGTAAGTTTGATATTTTACCAAGTATGTATAGAAAAAGTTTTCTTATGCATCTAAAATCAAAAAATATAAATAGGTCAGTTTTGGATTTTTCAAGTACATTCCCATCTTTAATTCCTAAAATTCCACCCTGTAAGCCTATGGATTTCTCTGGTAGGATTGAGATGATGTATTACTTACTAGATGAAAAGAAAGATAAAGCCTAACAACCAGCAGGCAAAAAACAGAGGAGTGATGTTCATCTTCTGATCTGTGTAGCTGTGAAATAATACATTTGTGTTGTTTTAAGCCATTAATTTTGTGGTTATTTGGTATGGCAACAATAGAAAATAATACAAGGTAGTAATTTTTATATAATTTGTGAACTAAAGCTACCAAGTCAGCTAACTGGAAATTAGAAAATGGAGAAACTAATCTATGCCAGGTATCTTCTAAGCCCCATTCCCATTTTGAAATTCTAGTCTCTTCCCTTATAAAAATATAATGTGGTTGCATCTAAAATGGCCTCCAAACCATAGTTTTGGCAGTGCTTAAGAGTCTACTTTCCTTTATTTCCCTTTAAACTTCTCTTGTTTCCTTTTCTTCACTCATGTGACTTTATCAAATTCCTATACTTAGAGAAGATATTTAATTGGAGGAAAGCATGTTATTTGTATACAGTTCATATCACCCATTTTATTATCAACTTTTACTCTGCATCCAATACACTTATTTCTTGGCTACCTGGCCTTGGACACACTCTAAGACTGGATAAACTCTTCACCAAGATTAATGGGACCAATATTTATAAGGTCAGGTAACACAGGGATAAGTAGGAATCTTATACATCACTAAAAGGCAAAATTAATTGTTCTTTTATAACAAGCTCTTGACATGGTTATTCCCATCATTCTATAAAAATTTTTGGTCATATTACCAAAAGAAATAGCTCAGGTGAAAAACATAGGAATAAAGAGGTTGCAGATGGTAGGATTGACTCAGGTTATCAAAACATAATTTGAAGTGTGACATGGGTGGCCTGGAAAGTTGGGAATGGAGTCATCACATTTTCCTGGAAAGCCTTTCACAAAGGTAATTGGTTTTCAATGAGAACGATTATATGTTAAAAAGAGTTTCTTCTGTATTAAGTTATTGATTTTTTTTTTCCTTACCAAGTCTACTGACTAGAGCATTCAGCTGGTAAGAATTATTTTTCCCTGAATTAAACATGGATGGGTAACTCAGGCCCATTTCAGGTTCAACAGACATCTTGAACTATTTTTCAAACATTTGGGATTGGGCAAAAAATACTTTACTCAGTCATTTTCTGCTTAATTTTTAAACCTTTGTGTGCTTTAAGGGGAATTTAGTCAGCATGTTTCTGATTCACTTACCATTACATGATCGGGTTGGTTCTTTGTTGCCATTTGTGTGTGTGCACGTGTGTGTGTGCATGTGTCGCTGGGGAGATGCTTTAGGGGTACTTTTAGGGACTTTGACGAATTTCTTGGTGTCGCCGGGGAGTGGAGAGGAAGGTTTCATTCAGCCAAGGGGGATCAAGTGCTAAATCAAGAGGAGTGAAAGAGCTTCTAGATTCATGCCAGCAATTCAGCCTGACCCAAAAAGAGAGGAATCGTTTTTCTCAGAATTTACTGTTGGAGATGAAAGACAGGATTTAGAGGTGCGACCATGAGTAAGAGTCACAGAACCCAGTTTCACCCCCTGTTCTATGCATTTGGTCTGCAGCAAGTCTGGGGGAAAAAGGCACACCTTCTCAATTATCTGGCACAGAGAGAACCAAAAAGGAAATGTTTGTAGTAGCTTAGAAAACAAGTATCTGTGATTGCATACACAGTGAGGAGAAAGAGTAAATGAGGTTAGAAGAAAAGAAAAAGCTGAATGTATGGGGAAAAGTGCAGAGTATAGCTTTTTAGTGCTGGAGCATGCTCAGTCCCTCAGCAAATGCCTGAGTGGTTCCTATGACCTTCAGTAGATGGGGAACAATTGAAGTTAACCTACACTTCAGCCACGCAAGGTAAAGAAAATAATTGTTACAATGAAGTAATTACTATCATCATTTCTATTCCCATCCTATCCTTAAATATATTGATTTATAGAAACTATTTAAAAGCATCCATTAGCTTACTACTAATGTGACTTTTCTCTCCAAACTTTGTGCATTTCTTATCCTATTTCTAAATCCAGAGTACCATTAAAAAGAAAAGATGTTGCATAAATGTGTGTATGTAAAAATCTTTACATTTGATTTCTGATTTTTCATTTTTCCATCATTAATATCTAAGCAGTTCATTGAGTTTAATATAAAAATATCTTGCCAGAGACATAAAAACTTTGAAAAAATTGTATAACTAAATTCTGTTATCCATTCAACAAATATTATTGAACATCATCTTGTGCATAAATTGTGATAAAGAAGAATTAATATATTGGCTTAGAGGGCTGGTTCCTGTCTTAAGTGTTTAACAGGATATAATTTTAGAAAATGAAGAATAAGATGATGTTAAGCTTCTAGTTCAGACTTTGTAATTGCAATAAACTGCATGTCTTTTGTAAAAAGGAACTGTCCCTGGAAGCATACCTCAATTTTATATTTAGAAAAATTTTAAATTAAGATTTTTTTTTAAATGTTCAAGCTCTGCAGCTCAAGATTCTAGTCTCCTAGGAACATTCTCTCAGTTTACATCAGACTATTTTAAATCATACCTTCCAGTGAGATGCCAACCGTGTCAGTCAATCTGTGAACAGTTCTGGCATTTCATAAGAACGACAAGTCGACCGTGAAAATGACAGGGAGGAAAATCATGAGGAATTGTTTTAATACTCCAAAACGGTCTATCATTTTCAATGCCTCTAAGTTGTTTTTGGTTGTTTTTTTTAAATTCTAATTAAGAATTTTAAAATTAAATTCTTGATACATGGAAAAGACTTAGATTTTGTAAGTCACAAATGGATAGGAGAATGGCCTTATTTTTCCACATCTCAAGGGTAGCTTGATTGAATTTAACACCTATCAAGCTGCCAGCAGCAGACATGGCCATTCCTATAAAGCCGTAGTATTCACCCCACCCCCTCCCCAAATGGGAATTCAAATCTTTCTAGAAAGAACCTTTAATTTAAGTGTTAACAAAGAACAGTGGTCAAAATAAAAATGAAAAGACACATTGGCACTATCTGTTTTGAATGTTACTTTATTAGTTTGAAAACCAGAGAGAGAGATCTGCCATCTGTTGGTTCGTAACTCAAATACCTGCTATAGCATGGTCTGCCCAGATCACAGCCAGTAGCTCAGGAGACAATTTGAGTTTCCCACATGGGTGGCAGGAACCCAGGTACTTGAGTGCTCATCTGCTGCCTCAAAGGGTGAGCGTTAGCAGGAAGCGGAGCCAGGCCTCAAACCCTAGGACCTGGATATGAGATATAAGTGGCAGCATAGCTCACTGCACCAAATGCCTACCCCTTCTCTATTTAAGATTCATGTGGACCTTCATAATACTTCAACACTGAGAAACAGAATAGTAGAACAAATATCTCTGTAAATGGAACAAAGTAACAGTCTTTCCATGAGTTAGAGGAGACATACTAGATCCAACAATATGATGTGATAACTTTACAACCAATAACATAATCAATGTGAACAGGTTGGTAACTGTTGTTCTGTATTTATACCATGAACATGAAATAATAAACACACAAATAGAAGTGGACACAAAGTTTTCACCTTTTTAAGCAAAAACAGGATCATACAATTGTTACCATTCAATTTTTTTTCCAATTAGCATTACAATTTGAATACCTTTCTATACCTACCTTTCAAATCCTTATAAATCATTCCATGGTGTGGATATAGAATTTATTCAGCAAATTTCCATTGATGAGTTCCAAGGTCATTTCAAGTGTTTTGCTGCTACAAATTCTGCTACACGTTCTTTTATGTTGATGTTTTTATTTCTGTATAAGGGATTTTAAGAGCCTTGATTTCTTAGCATTGTACAGTGCTTTGTATTGAGCTTTTCTAATGAGATCACTTGAGACAGTGCTTTGCCTTTTAGATTCTTCCTCTCAGCCATGTTCTTGACACATTAAACAAATTCTCTTACATAAGTAAAGAAAGAGTTGTTCTTTTATAACCAGAATTTGGGTTGTTTCTTATCTTCAGAGTTTTTTTTCTAAAAAAATTTGACTCATTCTGTTTCCAAGCCAATCAATAGAGCAGGTACAAAATAGTTGTTGTTTAAATAAATTTTCAAGCATTTCTTTCTCCAGATGTAGTGGATATGTCTTTAACATTCCAGTGCTTTGCCTTGAGCAGTATGTATACGTTTAAACAAGAACTGGCAGGGGCCAGCACTGTGGCACAGTGGGTTAAACCTCAGCCTACAGCATCAGCATCCCATATGGGTGCTCGTTTTTATCCGTTGGCTGCTCCTCTTCAGATCCAGCTCTCTGCTTATGACCAGGGAAAGCAGCGGAAGATGGCCTGGGTGCTTAGACCCCTGCACCTGTGTGGGAGACCTGGAAGAAAGCTCCTGGCTCCTGGCTTCGGATTGGCCTAGTTCAGGCTGTTTCAGCCAGCTGGGGAGTAAACCAGCAGATGGAAGACCTCTCTCTCTCTCTCTCTCTCTCAACTCTCCATCTTTCTCTCTGTAACTCTGCCTCTCTAATAAATAAATAAACCTTTATTAAAACAAACAAAAAAAGAATTGACAAGAGTGGAGGGGTGGGAGCATTATGAAGGGCTAGCCCAGAAAGTGGATAGTGAGTTAATACCAAGAGCAGACCCCAGAAGAGAGAGAGAGGGCCAATCAGTCACCTAGGCACAAGCCATGCCTGTGGATTTCATCAGGAAAGCTGGCACAGTGTGGTGGGTGGAGAAGGGTGTGAACCGCTGTTCTGAGTGCTTGTAATGGCAATACCAGCACAACTTATTCCAACCTTTAGAAACAAGAAATCATATTTCAGCCTTAGTGATCAGAGCTGTCTCAAAACACATGGCTGGGCATGTAAGTTAATATTTGTAAGTCCTTTAAACAGGATGGCAAAGGAAAAGAAGGAAAAAAGCAGGGGCCACTCTGATCAAACAGTGCACATTTTTGGTAGATTCAAGGCAGCTCCCTGAAGACAAGGGGTGGAGCTAGTAGAAGAAATTTTTGTTTTGAATGCAAGAGAATTGCTACAATTGCTCTCACCATTCGGGTGAAACTAGGACAAGTAGTAATACCGCTTTCCTGTTTATGAAATATCTCACTTCCTTAGATTCTATTTGAGTTTTATGGCTATCTATAGAAGTGGAAATTGAGCTGAAGCCAAAGAGGTCTGGCCCTATTTCCCAAGGGCCCCTGAATTACCAACTGGGCTCTGAGAGCAGGCATAAGCCTGCCTTCCACAGCAAAGCACTGGCTAACATTATCATAAGGCTTGTCTGAACAGCCTTGGGGTCACAAAGAAGTTGTCTTGTGGCCTTTGGGGCTAGGACAAAATGTCAGTGGAATGCTACTTCAGCTCTTATTTTGATTATTTCAAATCCTCAGAGTTTTCTTCACTGTGAGTGATAATGCTCTTAAGGAGTTTTGTGTTTCCATGGATATCATATAAATGACTCCTTTATCCGTGTTTATATCAATGCACTAAAATATATATCAACCCCAAACACGATGGCTGTTGTATTCACAGGGTAGCAAAACATTCGTTTTTCCAGATTTTAATTTTTTCTTTTTTCTAGTTCCTTCTTTTCTTCCTCCCTCCCTCTCTTTTATCTACCCTTTTGTTTCTCAATTTTGGTGAATTGAGGAAAACTTCAAAGAATAAAAAGTCTCTAGAAATACTTTCTTTTCTCCAATGGGCTCAAACAGTGATTTTAGCATTTTTCTTTCTATTATTTTTTGTCATTTTATTTTACTTATACTGTTTTTATTTGTTCTTTTGGGAGACAAGGTGAGATAGAGGGAACCTCAATGACTTTAATTTTTCTTTAAGTTTTAATTTTGTATTGTTATATGACCTGTCGGGTGCTTGAATTTATTTCTGAATCTCTGTTTATTCTTCAGCAATAAGGCAAGCCCACTTTGTGCATATGTGCTGGCTAAGAAGTAATAATTTGGTTAAAGATTGTGCATGTGGGAGCTGGCTTCATGGCACATCTGTATTCCATATGAGTGCTAGTTCACATCCTAGCTCTAATCCAGCTCATTGTTGGTTGGTGTGCCCCAGAAAGCAGTGCAATTTGGTCCAAGCATCAGTTCCCTGCTCATGTGGGAGACCCAGATGGAATTCCAGGCTCCTGACTTTAGCCTACCCTGGCCTCAGCCATTGTGGCCACTGGAGAGTGAGCTGGAGGATGGAAGATCTCTCTGTTTCTCTGTCTCTCTCTTTGTAACTCTGCCTTTTAGATAAATAAATCTTTTCTTCAAAAAAGACTGTATGTATGAGTCTGGATAAAATGTACTCTGTGGGGAGCAACTCGGACTAGACTGTTACTGGAATTAAGACTTATTCTATGCATCTGCTCTCCCACAATATGGCGCTGGGAGAGGAGGAAACAGCTTCTACACAGCTGCCTCCAGTTCAACCAATAAACAGCAGGACCTGCTCCTGATTGGAGGAGAGCAGCGTACTTGGCGTGTGCGTAGCAGAGTTGGGATTGGCGGAAGAGGACTACAAAGGAGGAGAGAGACAACATGCACCAGGAACACCTGAGGAACATCTGAGCAGCCCCCGAGAGAGCCGGCCGGTGGTGTGCCGCTCCCCCGCGGAAGTGGGGAAAGTGGCAGGGGGAACCGCCCTTCCACGGAGGTGGAAGGGTCGGTAGCCAACCCGGGAAGAACCAGCAGCAAACCCGGGGGAGGGCCGAGCAGACAAAAGAACAGCGCAGGGTCCTGTGTCGTTCCTCCACGAAGACGGGGAGCGACAGTACTTGAACGTTTCTAAGAAATCATTTAGAAGCGAGGAGTATGAAGATAATAAAGAGAACTCTTTGGAAGTATTTTCAGGGAAACCTCTGAAAGATTTGAGCTATCTCATAAGATAGGTTCTTCATCAAATCTGTCCTTTATCTATACACTTATTTCAATGCACAATTCTTCTCTCTTTTTTTTTGTCTTACAGAGTAAAGAGCCCCTTCTCCTTCCATTGGAACATTTTATTCAATTCTCTTTTACCATTGTGTTTTCTTTCATCACTTATTTTCTATATTCCAGATTGACCATCTCATTTCTCTATTAGAGAGATATATTAGCTTAGAAAAATAAGAAAATAAAAATGCTACGTCCTAAATAAAAATTTTCCCTTGACACACCTTTCTTACACTAACCTCACTCCCATCTTATCTATTATCACTATTTTTGGAATGGAAGATTACATTATTTATACTTTATTCTATTTATTTTTCCATAAACTGAAGTCTGGTTTTACTGCCCCCTTTTATTGAAATGATTTTTTCAAAAAGTTTTTTGTGCTTATTTTTATTCACTCAAGAGGGAGGGAGGGTTGAGGAGATAGAGAGAGAGAAAGAAAAAGAGAGAGAGAGAGTTTTCAGTTGCTGATTCATTCCCCTAAATGAATGCAATGGCCAGATCTGGGCCAGGCCAAATTGGGAGATGGGAACTTCATCAGGGTGTTCACGTGGGTTGTGGAGACCCACCTACTTTAGCCACCACCTGCTGCTTCTCTGGGTGTGCATTAAGAGGAAGCCAGAATCGGAAGCAGTGCAAGGTATGAACCCAAGCACTTCAACATGGAATATTGGTTTCCTTCTGGGCATCTTAACCACTAGACCAAATCTCCACCCTGAAATGACATTTGAAGAGCAATTCTAATTGTAAAATCCAGTGAACACTATCGAACAGATGTTTCTGTTGCTTCTGACAGTGTCCATTACTTCCTTCTTGAAACTGTCAACTCTGGGTCTCCATTACACCATGCCTCTATTCTGCCTTTAATTAGATTATCCATCTCTAAGCATTCCTTCTTTATCCTTTCTTTGAATTTTACTGTCATTCTTTGCTTCTTACATATTGATCTTCCTCAAGATTATGCCTTCATTTCTTCCATTTCCTGCACTTTTCACACTAGTCCACTTTCAGGATTTTGTTAGGACACTCCAGTAGTCTTTGTGTTATGATGTCATAATACTTCAAAATTTCTCCCTAGTGCCAAAATTTTCCCATAACCTGCTGATCTTCTCCACCTGGTTGCCCTTCAGTGACATTTGGTTCCAAGTACTGCTGCCCTAAGTCTTTTGGAACAAGTCAGGCTGTCATCTAAAAAACTAAAGCAGAAATGCACAATGTGAAACATACTACTTGTCTACCTCTTCCACCTGATGCCTCCTCACCAATCCTACCCTTCTTCCCAAGATTTCTGACTTAATCAAGAATATACTATTTACTTGATTACCCAAAATAGAAATAGGAATTTAAAGTTCATCCTTGAATTCTTCAAGCATTGTACTTTGACCCCCAAAATAATCTTTAGTCAGTTTATCCCATAACTACTTATATTTACTTACATGTAAGACCTAGACTATTGCAATAGTCTCTCAGCTTCCAAGATTATGTGTCCAAAAATCACCCTCTAACAGTGGAAAGAATGCATCCAAACTCAGTTCTAATTTCATCATTTCCCTAACAAAATTTGCCAGTGGTTCCACATCATTTGGTCTATTTTATTTTATTTTATTTTATTTTTTGTCATCACCCTACATGACTACCTGTCTCATGCTTTGCTATCCCACAATACTGAATTCTTTGTGATTTCCTTTCCCCCTCGTATACTGTGTTGTTATGCTGCCTACATCTTTGCCCAGACAGAGCCTAGTGCTTGGAATGTCTCTACTCTCACACAGGGCTGACTCCTCCTAACCCTTTAAAACTGCTCTTGCGGGTAGCCTCTTCCAAGAAGCTTTCCCTTTGCCCTGCCCATACCTCTGATTGTATTGGATAACTTTGTCTTTGCTTTCATAGTAGTGTCTGTATGTCTTTACCACACACTAGATTTGCTGTTTCATGTTGTAATTATCAGCTCATGTCTGTCACTGAGTGAAAGGAATTTGATATGTGTATTTATATTTATCCTTTGCATTTAGTCCAGTGCCTGTATATACTATATGCATAAGATAAATAACTTGTAGGTGAGAACAACTTGAATCTTAAATTATGAATGATGTGGGTAATGGTAACCAAAAGAAGGAATCTAAGGAAAATAAGACTTTAAACTAAGAATCAGATACAAAAAGCTACAGGCAGACTTGCGGATTAGTGGAGATCATTGTCTTACTGCCGTGGGAAGGTGTGTGTGTGTGTGTGTGTGATGTGGCAACTGCCAGCATATTAGACAGGTCAATTGTATGGAATTCAGCAGACCTCAGTACTGGAATGTGTTCATTTGGGACCCTGTAGACAACACAGAGGCATGATGTTTGGATGAGGGAGCAACAAGATTAGAATGGTATGCTAAGAAAAGAAGGTCAATAGATTACAGCTAGGAGCAGGGTGAGAAATTAAAAAATATAATAGTTCAGGAATGAAATGGTGATGACCTGTTATAGAATAATGACAGTGGAACCAGTGTGGCAGAAGTATATAACAACACATTCCAAAAGAAAAGAATTACTGTGGTGGATAAATGTCAGGACTAGAGAGTATTGTGCACACAGGGATAACGTCCATTTTGTTCAAAGCTGCATGCTCCCAGCTTAGCTCTGAACTTGGTATGTGGCAGGTGGTGAGGACATAAATTAAGCAAAAGAATTAATAGATGAATGATGATGTAAGCCTTTCAAATACATAGAGTGTCTGTCTTCCTTGGGAGAATTGCAGGGAATGTGTTTTGTTTGTTTTGGTTTGGTTTTTGATTTGTTTCGGATTTTTGCCTCCGTCAGCACCAACACAATGGTTTGAGTAATGGATTTAGAATAATGATAGAATGATGTTAACTTTGTTGTAGTTTAGGTCACGTTCATTGTTTCCCGGTTGCATCCCCAGAGCCCCACAATTAATGCTTCTGTTCTGAAATCAGCTTTAGAACTTTGATCTCAGGCTCTAAAAATGCCCTTGTTGTAAACAAGCAACACATCTAATAATAACCATATCACCTGCTCATCTAAAGTGTTTCATGTGTGTTTAATTAATAATTGAGAACAAATGTCACCATAGTTGCTTCAGTCTAGACAAGGGACAATTATATCATCTACTTATTTTTTTCTGCTTGAGGGATATATAAAGCTTTCAGAGAAGGTTATTAAGGATTCAGATAATTAAACTTGTACTTTTTGCACATTAATGACAATTTATATTTGAAAACAATTAGCATGAGTTATCTGTGTGTTCAAAGAGTTATTTTCACAGAAAATCTTTCTAATGTACAAAGATATGTGTTCAGGGATATTAACTACAATACCATTAAGAATAGTAAAAGTCTGAAAGTTGTTTAAGTATTCATCAAAAATTATATGAGGCAGAATTCTAAATAATGATTTTTTTAATATTTGTTTTATTTATTTGAAAGGCAGAGTTACAGAGGTGGGGGGAGGGAGAGATAGATAGAGAGAGGTCTTCATCCACTGGTTCACTCCCAAAATGTCCTCAACAGCCTCAGCTAAGCCAAAGCCAGGATCCCGGAGCTTCTCCCTACACGTGTTCAGGGACCCAAGCACTTGGGCCATCTTCTGCTGCCTTCCCATGCACATTAGCATGGAGCTGGATAGGAAGTGAATCAGCTGGGACTCGAACTGGTACCCATGTGACATGCTGGCTTCTCAGACCAGGGTTTTAACCCGCTGTACCACAGCACTGGCCCTTTTATTTCTAGTACTGTTGATTAGTGTTATTGCTCTGTTTTTAAGATTAGCCTTGTTTCTATTTTATTGCTTTTCTTTTTATATCAATAATTCCCATTTTTTTTGTAATACTTTCATTTCTCTCTTTTGGCTTCCTATTTTTTAAAATTTCTTGAGGATTTTTAATTTGGATGTTTAACTTTTCAAGTTTATTTATTTCATGTATTTGCATGGAATGTAACAATTTCCTGGTATCAGTTTGGTTTTTATCTCAAATTTTAATATGAAATTTTACCATTACTTCTACATATTTTATAAGTTCCATCATAGTTTCTTAGTTGACAAACAAGGTACTTTGAAGAGTTATAATCTCTCCAATGATGCATCTCTATTTAAAATGCAATTTTATTGTAGTCAAAGAATATGGCATCTGGGGCCGGTGCTGTGGCATGCTGGGCTGGGCATCTGCCTTCGCACCAGCATCCCATGTGGGCACAGGCTCCTGTCCTGGCTGCTCCTCTTCCAATTCATCTCCCTGCTGGAGGCCTGGGAGTGAAGTGGAGGATGGCCTGGGTGCTTGGGCCCCTGTGCCTGTGTGGAAGACCTGGAAGAAGCTTCTGGCTCTTGGCTTCGAATTGGCCCTGCTCAGGCCATTGGGGCCATTTAGGAAGTAAACCAGTGGATGGAATATCTCTCTCTGTTTGTTCCTCTGTCTGTAACTCTGCCTCTCAAACAAATAAATCTTTGAAAAAGGAGAAAGAATATGGCATCTTGATAGTTCATTTTATGTGTCAACTTGACTGAGCCACAAGGTTCTCAGAAATTTGGACAAATATTATTCTGGGTGTTTCTGAAAGAGTGTTTTGGAAGAGATTACCATTGAAATCTAAGCCCTGCATCAAACAGACTGCCTTCTGTAACATGAGTGGACTTCCTCCAATCAGGAAAAGGCCAGAACTGAAGAAAGAGCTGAGCCTCCCCCAAGGAAGAAAGACTCTTGCCACATAACTTCCAAACGAGTTGGTCAGCTTTCCTGATTCTCTAGCCCTTTCTAACCTTCACACTAGAACTGGGATATCTGTTTCTTATAGGTTGCAGGCTTGCCAGTCTCCTTAATCACATGGGCCAATACCTTACATTTCTTTACTCACAAGCACACACATCATGTTATTTTTCTTTTCAGGATAACCCTAATAGAGCTACCATCTGAAGTTTGTTTACTGCTGTTTAGTGTCTGTTTTGTTGTACCCAGAAGTACTTACAATGTTCTCTTTCAATGAGATGATTCTCAGTATCTAAATAATTTTTATTGCTTTATTTTATGACATACACATTAGTTCTGATTGAACAATAAGCATTATACTGTTAATACATTACCAAAATTCTTTCTAAACAGCCATTCCCAACAGCGAATTCTTGGAGAGGAACAATGCCATTCTCTTAGGGAACCAAATGTGGATGGTACTAACAGGTAAATTTCTTAATTTATAAATATGACTAAAATGTTAACACATTTTCTGAAACTGATACATGATTGATTTTGTTTATTTGTAAGACTTTTTCATCCTATAGCTTTAGCTTCAAATGCAAAGAACTTTAAGAAGAACTTCTTTGTAGCTAAAGCAA
Source organism: Oryctolagus cuniculus (assembly GCF_964237555.1). Taxonomy (NCBI): domain Eukaryota; kingdom Metazoa; phylum Chordata; class Mammalia; order Lagomorpha; family Leporidae; genus Oryctolagus; species Oryctolagus cuniculus. Next base: position 118,057,660 of record NC_091437.1, read on the forward strand.
AGGAGAAACTTTTAATCATATTAGAAACTATAGAATTAGCTTCTAAAAGCATCAGTTTTTTAAAAAATAAGAAATAACAGAAAAATAAGCATATCCAGGGAACCTACTTTTGTGTAAGTGAATTTGTGTAAAAAAAAAAATCTTCCTGGGGCAAATGAGGCATGAAAGAATGCAATGTATTTTGGTGGATTAAAAGCATGGGATCTGAAGTCCCCTTGGCTGGTTCAAATCTCAGTTGCATCTATTCTTGGCTGTATGACCTTACGTTTGCTTTTTAATCTCTCTGTGCCTCAGTGGATTACATATGAACAGTGAGCCTAACGATGATGTCCCATTTTATTGATAAAACTGAGATAGTATATATAAGATGCTTTTCATAGAACTTACCAAGATGGATCACTTGTGTTAGTATTACCATAATTATTTACTTAATCATTAAAGTACCCTATTTTTAAATGTACAGATAGATCATCATTTGGTTCATTGGAATTGAACAAGTTTTGATGGTGTTTGAATACATTCTAAAAATAAAACAAATCAACAGCAAGTGTGTTTGACCATTCTACTAATGAGTTTCTATGTTCTAGAAGAAAAAAAACATGTCATTTGTACTGTAACATGTGTTTTGGTTTTTACTTATTTTATAACATCTTGATTTTTACTTATTTTATAACATACCTGTTAGAATCTTACTGAGAAGGAAAAGCTGAAGTTTAAAAGTGTCAAAAACTCTTTGTTGCCCCACTGATTATACTAAAGAGAGCAGTATTCAAGACAGGCACACTGTCACAAATTTTGATTAAATAAATATTTATATTGATTAATTGCAATGTGCCTGATACAGTTTGATTTGAGTCCCTTGTGAGAGAGTTGGTCAAACTCCCTTTTGCCATAACCACGGAAGTCACAAATATTAGCCTCTCATAGCAAAAACAACTAGAAAAGCCTGTGTGACATCTCTTATGAACAACTGGCCAGTCTACAACAGTCTATGAAATCCTAGAATCTTCCAGACCTAAAAAGTATTTAATGTCATTTAATGTCAAAAAGTATTTAAATGTCATTAAATAATAAAATAAAATGTCTCCTGTTTTTTGGTTTGTTTTTTTCCATTACATTTTTTTATCATTACCTTCTGTTTCATAATGCATGGTGAAGGCACTTTGCAAATACACTCTAGATAGCATTTGTCTCTGTGTATATGGGCAACCCCAACCACTAGGTGCCAGATGTTACTGGGCATTATCACCTAGAAGTCCTACTGCTAACTTTTAACATTCCCAAAGTAAACTTATTTAAAATCTGCCCTATTCCTGTGCTCCTTATCTCAGTCAATGGCACCAGTGCACTTAATCGTCTAAGAAGCAGAATCCATCACTGATTATGACCTTGGGAAACTCAGTGTACAGAGAAAATAATGGTGTAGCCCCAACATGCACTCAACAAAAGTACCTTAACAAATATTCAGAGTAAATACAAATCCCTCCAGATTCTGATATTCCTGAAAAAAAGAGCTTTAACAACTTATTCAGGTTGTGAAGTATCAAATTATTCCAAAAGTCGTTTTGGTGACTCCACATTGCAAGTAGCCCCCCAAGTCCACTGAATAATCCAATATTGCTGAGCCCGGCACCCCTCTGGCTCTCCCAGTGCACATCCCCTGCAGCCTCCCCCTCCAAAGCTGCAGGAGCCTGCCAACAGGTTGCTCCACCTTTATCTTTCTCACCTCATATCCATTGCCACAATAATCTCTGGTCAATATACACTTGATCATACAATTTCTCCTTATGAAACTTGCAATTTTTAGCAGGTCTTTCACTGTCTTTCCTACATTGGCAATAACACACCCTTCTTGGGTCATTTCCAGATCCCTCCTCCTGTCCAGCTCTTGTATCCCCAGATCTCCAGCCACAGCGCCCATCAGAAATGTTGCATAACCTCAGTCTCCTCACCTTCCCTCTGGTTACTATCTCTGCTGCTCCTTCTTCCCTGTCACTGACACTGTGCAGTGTCATTTCACTAATTAGCTAAAGTTACGCTTTGTCTTTCACTATCTTACTTGAATGTCTCCATTTTAACCATTTCTAATCACTCTTGCTCTCATAGTAGAAGACATAACTTCCGCTTGGTATTTCCTCTATATGTTGGTTTATAAATGCTTACAGCACTTACTACATTGTATTATGGTTAGAGCCGATTTTTCTGCCAAAACTGAGCCCTTCTGAAGACAAGAATCTCTTCCTCTCTGCCTTTGTCCTCCTCCCAGTTCTCATAGACCATGGCAGCCCATGGCATTGACTGAGGCATATACTCAATTTGGAGTTATCAGCCTTTGGACAGGAGGGGAACTGCAAGCACTACTCCCTTCTCACGGAAGCCTTTCTCCTGTTTCCTCTTTTCACTCTTTTTCTTCCTTTTCCCAACTCCCATCTTCTGTTCAGGAAGAAGGTAGAGCAAATTCTTAAATCTTATTATTTAACTGACAGGCAGAGAGACGAGACAGATAGAGAGATAAATAGAGGGACATCTCTCTGTAGATTCATACCCCAAATGTTTGCAACAGTGAAGGCTTGCCCAGGTTGATGCCAGGAAACAGGAACTCCATCCAGGTCTCCCATGTGGGTGGTGGGGTCCCAAGTAGTTCAGCCATCAACTGCTGCCTCCCAGGGTGCACAGAAGAAAGTTGGAACTAGAAACAGAGCCAGGACTTGGAGCCAATCACCCTGAGATGGGATTCAGATGTCCCCAAGTGTTTTTTTAATTGCTGTGCCAAATACCTGTCTCTGGTGGAGCTATTTGACTGTCAAGAGGGAACACAGATGGAGTGAAACCACCAGCACTGAGCAGTGCCCTCCAATCCGTCTTGCACTTGTGAGCGCCAGCTTGGGTTCTGGTGGGGGAGCTGCAGATGGAGTCAGATGAATCCAGAACCTTCTCCTGAACCGGTAGCCTGAGCCAAGTGTGCAGCTCAGCTGTCTAGAGAGTTCTGTGATGGACACCAGGGGGCCAGCTGACAGAAATTCAGTCACTTTTAAATTTAGCACTTTTCCTCACCATTTGGTTAAGTGATTTCTTGAGAGTCTATTGTGGGGAAAGAGGTGGGGCTAGAGGTAGAAATTGAAAATTCTAGGCTCCCTGATTCTAGTATCTTCTAATAACATTCAAACTGATCCTAGTTCTTGAGAACAGAGTAAGGTAATCGTATTTTGCACATTGAGAAAAGCACATTAACATTACTTTCTCAATGATCTGACTTAGCTTGATGGGTGCCGTTTGTTGAAGCCCTGAGCCTCTTTGCTATAGAACCCTTTTAGTGTGGCATAATTGGATGACATGCTAATTGGCATGGAGTTGATAACAGTAAAATCATGTTCTCTAATGAGGTTTTTTTCCTTGTTTTCCTGGAATTTTGTCTATCATTTTAAAGGAATCACCTGCTCAGTTTTTAAATTATGACATGGAGGTAATTTCTTAGCATATGTCCAATCGTGTCTGTTGACTTAGTAGGGTCCTTCATAAAGTTTGTGAAAGTGTGGGTTATGAAGAAACTTTGCTTTTTCTGCAACAAAATAAGTTGATCTTTTAATTCCATTTTCCCACATACTTTTTGAAGTACACCGTTACTTGTATTATAGGTTCATGAAGGTAGAAAAAGCTTTATTTTTTTCCTTATGTCAAATCAAACTTAAGGAGAGAATCCCTCCCCAATCTTCACATTTAAAGGTTGAAGTGAGTCTCTGGTCAACTTTTTATGCCATGTCTGAACTGACCTCAAACTCGTCAACAACTCAAGCAAGGTCGTTTCTGACTTTAGTGGGTACACATGATGAAGAAGTGGGTCATTTACTTCAAAGCTGAAGCTATAGGCTATTAATGTGCTATGCTGTGCCTAATCGCAATCTCTTTTCATGTTTCAAGTTAAACAGCCACATGTTTGTAATTGTAATTGATACTACAATGCTCATCTCCTGGCTCTTTCATCCTCAATTACATACAGTATAAATATTCCCCTTAGCTCACATGTTTCTATGTCTTTCACTGATACACAGTGTTCATGAACTGGGCATGCTGTCCTTAGTAATGAAAGACTATAGACTGCCATGAATAGCACCTGAGCTTTTTAACAACATGGGACGGAAGCATTTTTTGTTGTTGCATTATTGTATTTCTGAATAAAAGTGCCTATTCCCACTGTAGCCAAATCAAATGAGCTTGTGTCGGATTTTATTCATCAGAATTGTGGTTAATGCAGTCCTCAGCTATGGCATTAGTTATGGCCTGCCCAGGACTGCTGAAGAGCCTGCTTTATGATTTACCTGGCTCAGTATGTGATCAAGCATCTCCATTATCAGAATAAAATGAAAACTTTCAAGATCATGGTCATGCAATAGAGGAAACAATTTTACCTCAGCTCTAACGCTCAAACACTACACTAATCTACAGTAATTCTGTTATTGCATTTGGAGGCAATTCTTCCTATTCACTCAGAGATAACTGTTACAATACAATAGGCTGCCTCCAGCTTTTTCCCCCAGTGAGCAAAATATGTTGTCCTTTACAAAGAAACCAAGCAGTGTCTGGGTTTTGTGTGTGTGTGTGTTTTGTGCTGTTTTGTTTTGTCTTTTGTGAATGAACATGTACATGAAGGCCATCAGGAGGTTTGTTGTATTATGAGGTCACATTTGACCATGCCTGTGGATTATAGGACACTTGTCGCTCCCCCTCTTCGTGGAGGAACGACACAGGACCCTGCGCTGTTCTTTCGTCTGCTCGGCCCTCCCCGGCTTTGCTGCTGGTTCTTCCCGGGTTGGCTACTGTCCCTTCCACCTCCGTGGAAGGGCAGTTCCCCCTGGCCACATTCCCCACTTCCGCGGGGGAGCGGCACACCGCCGGCCGGCTCTCTGGGGGGCTGCACAGGTGTTCCCCTTAGATGTTCCCCTTAGATGTTCCTGGTGCATGCCGTCTCTCTCCTCCTTTATAGTCCTCCTCTGCCAATCCCAACTTGGCTGCCCACACGCCGAGTACGCTGCTCTCCAATCAGGAGCAAGTCCTACAGTTTATTGGTTGAACTGGAGGCAGCTGTGTAAAAGCTGTTTACTTCTCTCCCAGCGCCATATTGTGGGAGAGCAGATGCATAGAATAAGTCTTAATTCCAGCAACTCAGTCCAGTCCGGGCTGCTCCCCACAGACACTCAGGCAAAATATTCATAGGGAGGGGATTACTGCCTGCCTCAGATTTTAGGGAGAAATCTAATAAAAGATTCTTTGATTCCAGTAGTTCCACCAGTGAAACTCTGGATCAAACACTGAGTTGCCTGGATGATTTCAGTTTCTTCATTTAAAGAAAATTATTTATTAAACAAATATAACACAGGCATGTTCACACTCATGGATTGGATTGGATTCACTCATAGTTCACATTGTGTTTTAAGCTTAAACTTGGCTTGCAAATTTAAACTAACCACCCTAGGTAGAGGAAAAATAATTTGATTTTAGAAGATGGCCCAAAAAATTCCTTGTTACTTCCCAGTCTTTTATTTTTTTTAAGAATTTATTTTATTTATTTGAAAGAGTTACAGAGAGAGGCAGAGATAGAGAGAGAGAGGGGTCTTCCATCTGCTGGCTCACTCTGGAGCTGAGCCAATCTGAAGCCAGGAGCCAGGAGCTTCTTCTGGGTCTCCCATGTGGTTGCAGAGGCCCAAGGACTTGGGCCATCTTCCACTGCTATCCCAGGCCATAGCAGAGAGCTGGATCAGAAGAGGAGCAGCCTGGACTAGAGCCGGAGCTCATATGCGATGCTGGTGCTTCAGGCCAGAGCATCGGCCCCAGATGCTTCTCGGTCTTAACTAGCATTTTTGGTGCTAACATTTTTACATCAGAAAATACCCACTTTGTGCCTATCTGTGAACAGTTATGGAATGACTTCAAGCTATATACTCCTGCCTATCTAGAATGAGGGAAAGATAACAATTTAATAAATGTCAACAAATATAATATACAAATATTAAAAGGACTTTTATTTTTCTTCTCTCATCAAATTTGTCTTATTTTCTGTTTCATCAATCTTCCATGCAAACTTCATTATGGAATTACTTTTTTTAAGACAGAATTTTGGCTATTCTGACCTTTAATAAAACAAAGTAAATCATCTAGAAATGAGAGATTACTTTACAGTTGGCATCCTTGTATCTCTTAGTTAAAAATCCCTGTTAGATGTTGAACATTTAGGCTCAGAATGTGATTTTTGTCACTGTATGGTGTCAACTTTCACACAAACAAGCTAAAATAAACACAAATGATGTGGAGCTTATAACTAGAGAAATCAACAGTATCTAAGGAATGTACAAAAAGAGGAGTGGAATATCCACAGCCAAGAGAATTCATGGAATGAAAATCCCAGGCTAATCACCCAAGACACCATTGCTTGATTTGATTAAAACATATGTTTTAAATGATGCAATGTGTAGATGTATAAATAGTAGCAACTCAGCCCCAATTCAATCCTTCCTAAATTGGGGAAGTGAAGTCACAGTGTTTACTCAAAAAAGAGCACTGATGGAAGACGAAGGGCACCACAAAACCTGCTTTTTCTCTCTCTACCTTTGTACTTCCTGAGAGTTTCGTTGCCTGCAACAGTTTTGAGAGGAGAGGAATATTGGATCTAATGCAACAAGAAGGAGGAGATTGTGCATACGACTACCATAAGAAGTGCAGTGTGTGTATTTGGTATGCAATGTGAAACCAGAAAGTATTATTGACTTTAAGAGGCTTTGTTCTACAGGATTAGAAACCATCAGATTTCTTTCTTGTGTGTAGGAGTATCTCAAATTTTTACTCTTTGCTGCAAAGCTTTAGATTAAGTGCCGAGTGATGAGCAATGTGCCAAAATCTGTGCTATATTAATATTCAAAGAAAGTACAAAGTGATAAGGCTTGAAATATAAATATTAAAAAATGATTCCTTCCATGCATCCTTTTCTTATGTTACTCACACATAAGCAGAATACATTTGCATATATCTTTCTGGGTAATTTGTCCCTCTTCCTTTTGAGGATGGTTCTATTCATAGCCACTCAGGAGAGGAAAAGGAGTGTCTCAGTTCAAGCCATGAAGGCAGAAGTGGATACGTGGAAGTTTAATACTGTGCCATAAGCCAACGAATCATGTAACACACCACTCAAGCATGCACACTTCTGAACTCCTGACATTCTTTTTATTTGAACTTCTCCTGCAAATGCAAGCAAGCAGGAGAGATGCAATCTTCTCTTTAGGAATACCTTTACAGCATTTGGCTTGGTCCCCTGCCTCCCTCCTCACTCTAAGTTTTAAGTTGGGAAAGTTAAGGCTTTTAAGTGCAGCTTGAATGCTCAGGCAGACAAGTTCAGAGAATTCTTTTTCAGCTTTGTAATGTCTCAGCTTGAGCTGGTATTAGGTATCCCTGGCTGCTGTCAGCCTTAGAAGATCTGTCACCCAGCCCTCACCTCTGGGATGAAACACCACTGGATGATGAACCTTTGAAAGCCTCATTGCTTTATGTTCTCAACCTTGGACTTGATTCTCACACATGGTTATCAGCATCGAGCTCAAGCTCTGAAATCCATGTATTCTAAAGGATTTCTCACTAGCCTGAGTGCTCAAAGTAGTGAACAATATAAAAAATGTTGCTTCTCCTACCTTGACAAATATCTCTTCAATAGGTGTCTTGTACATAAATATAACTTCCTTAGCAAAACTTTTTGAAGAACCATCTGCAATAAAATGGAAACTTCCATATGAGATCATATGTTGATCCCCTTTTCTTTTCTCTCTGTTATTTTTGGTGTCTGTATCTAATGTGAACCAGGGAGGTGTTTGCCTCTTACTGTCATCGGTACTTTCTTAATTCAAAGTTACATGACAAAAAGTCTTTTGATCACTATAAAGACACTGATGTAGGTGGAAAATTTCTTTGGGTAGTGCTGAAAACATTTGTGATGATGAGATTATTTCAGGCACCGCCAGTACACTTTACAGGAGAGGTTCCAAATGTAAACTTCTTATTGAAATGTACAGTGTATGTGCAAAGGAAGAAAAAATGGTAACTAGGCTTCTTCTTTCCATTTTTGAGTGAAGAAAACAGAAGATTCAGGTGTTCAACCTTCAGAAATCAGAGACATTTCAACTTGCTGATTTTTGTGGGTATCATTTTGTTATTTACGTCAGGTTTGAAGAGGAAATTGTGCTACCTGTGTAAATTAGCCATCGTTCAGTCCCAGTGACCTAATGCATTCAACATGAGCTTATCTTGTGACATTTACCATCCTGATAAACATTATTCTCAAATGAAAATGCAATGAGAGGAAAAGGTAAAATCTCTCCAGTAGTTTCCAGACGGAGCATGTTTTCTTCCTAGTCTAGGATAATAAATATGTGCTGAGTGGCACATGGTATTAAATCCAAGTTTTGTGGAATCTAAAGCTATGTCCTTTAAAATAATCTCTTTAGGAAAAAGGATCATAAAATTAATAATTAAGGTCATTATTTTGAATGAGAAAAACCAATCACAACAAATCATAAATTTTGAAGAGTAGACTCATAAATGCTATAAGTATTAGAAAATAGAAAGTAGCTTTATTAATTAACTAGTTGTCAATCTCTATTATATTTCTTATATTTAGGTTGCATTCTAGAATGGTCCTTCATAGGATAATATGATATTGTTTTCTGCAGTCAGATTAGAGAGAAGGGTTCTGCTTTTTTTTTTCTTCTAACTTGGTTGATTAAAATTTTTTGCTATTATTTTTATATTACTGGTAATTTAAAATATTTTCTTTTAGCTGCAAAATCACTATAGTTTTATTATATGATTTTGTATGGTAAAACTGCTATTCTAATTCACATGTCACCTATAACATTTTAACTGTTTTCTGCAGTTGAGCTTCTAGCTCTGTGCATCTTGTTTCTCCTTTATTACTCAATTTTTCTTTGGTGGCATAAATCACAGGACAAGTTCATTTTGCAATCAATACCTGACACTGCACCATCAGGTCACGGCAGAAGTGAATCGGGTACCTCATAATAGGAGAGTTCCTGGAGGCCATTCATGCACCAAGATGACTAGAAAAACCTTGCCTAGAAATTAGTGTAACATTAAGATTCTTTGCATCTCAGCCTAATAATGTCCTCCAAATAAAGTATTCAAATGTATCAACTAGAGGCAAGCACTGGCACAGTGGTTAAAACACTGCTCAGGATGCCTACAACCCATATCAAAGTGCCAGGATTTGAGTCCTGTCTCAATTTCCAATTCTAGTCTCCTGCTAATTCAAGCCCTTGGAGGCAGCAGGCAATAGCACAAATAGTTGAGTCCCTGGCTCCTGACTTTGGTAATTTCTAGCCCTGGCTTGGTCAAGCATTTGGGAAATGAACAGGCAAATGGGAGATATCTCTGTGTCTCTTTCTGCCTTTCAAATAAATTTAGAAATTAAATTAAATTAAAAAGTGTGTTGTGGCCAGTATTGTGGCTTAACAAAAGCTGTTGGCATCCCATTTGGGCACCAGTTCACATTCCAGCTGCTCCACTTCCAATCCAGCTCCCTGCTGATGGCCTAGGTAAAGCAACGAAGAATGGCCTAAGTGTCGGGGCTCTTGCCATCTATGTAGGAGACCTGGAAGAAGATCCTGGTTCCTGGCTTTACCTGGCTCAGCACCCGCTGTTGCAGCCAGCTGGAGACTGAACCAACAGATTGAAGATCCCCCCCCCCCCACTCTGTTTCTCTCTGCAACTCTGACTTTAAACTAAATAAATAAATGTTTTAAAAATCTTTAATGTGTCCGGTTGAAATGCCCATGAGAGTATTTCAGGCATGGAAAGCCAAGACACTCAGGGGGAAAAAAATAACCTAAACGAAAGATCTCCACGAGTGAGATCCCAGTGGAAAGAATGGGTCATCAAAGAAGGAGGTACCTTTCTCTGAAGGGAGGAGAGAACTTCCACTTTGACCATGGCCTTGTCTAAATATGATCAGAGTCAGTGAACTCAGGGGGCTTCCATAGCCTTGGCGGCTCATGACAAGAGCCTAGGGTGATTACTGAGGCCATAAACAAGAGTGTCAATTTGTTAAGTCAACAACAGGAGTCACTGTGCACTTACTCCTCATGTAGGATCTTTGGCCTTAGTGTGCTGTACATTGAGATTTAATGCTATAACTAGTACTCAAACAGTATTTTTCACTTTATGTTTCTGTGTGGGAGCAAACTGTTGAAATCTTTACTTAATGTATGCTAAACTGATCTTCTGTATATAAAGAGAATTGAAAATGAATCTTGATATGAATGGAAGGGGAGAGGGAGTGGATAAGGGGAGGGTTGCGGGTTGGAGGGACGTTATGGGGGGGAAGCCATTGTAATCAATATTCTGTACTTTGGAAATTTATATTCATTAAATAAAAGTTAAAACAAAAAAAAGAGAAAAAAAAAGAAGGTTAATCCCTGAAAAAAAAATCTTTAATGTGTCAAATTAACTTCCTTATAGGCATATCATCAAAATCCCTGAATCTGTTACACTTCCACCCAACATAAAAAGCTGAAGAAGGAACTGGGGCGGAGAAGGTCAATAAAATTATCAACCGATTATAGCTAATATGTCTTACTTTTAAAATATTTATAAAACACACAACCATGTGAATACAATTTCTTCCTAAGATCTTGAAAAGTTAGTTCAAGTTTTACTGCTTTGTCGCTAATTGTGCACCTGTGGCAAGTACTTTTTAAAATTACTTACATGCAATATATATTTTTATTTATTACAATATAACACACCATAAAATTCTTCATTTTAAACTCAAAAATTCAGTGGAATTTAGTATAGCTACAAGGTCACGCAATCACTACCATGATCTAATCCTAAACATTTTCATGACTCCTAAAAGAAACCCTGTACCTATCAACAGTCACTTCTCAAATCTGTTTTCTATTGATCTGAATTTGCTTTTTGAGGACATTTCATATGAATGGAATCATGTGGCATGTGGTGTTTTGTATCTGATTTATTTCATTTAGCAGAATGTTTTCAAATTTTAGCCACATAGCTGCATGGGTCAGTATGCCATTTTCAAGGCTGAGTAATATTTTACTGCATAGATGCATCTCCTTCTGTTTATATACTCTTCTTTTCATGGACATTGTGCTGGTTTCCTCTCCTTGGCTACCATATATCATGTTGTTGTGAATATTTGTGTCAAAGTGTTTATGTAGACATATATTTTCTGTTCTCTTGAGCAACAAATGTATAGGAATGGAATTCCTGGGTCATATGGAAATCTGTATTTTTTTTTCAGGAACTATCAAATTGTGTTCTTAAGCACCTGTGTCCTTCTACATTCTTTCCAGAAGTGCATAAGGGTCCCAGTTTCTCAACATCCTCAGCAAAACTTCTCATTGTCCATCATTTCAATTACAGTCATCCTATTAGAACACATATTTCATTTTCTCTTCACTGGTTCCCATTTTAGCCTTTACTGTTAGAGTATTTTTATTCTTGCTCTGTCAGTGATGTTGCATATCAATAAAACATACAATTTTTGATGCTTACAAGAATGCTAGGTCCCATAGCTGATTTCACGATTTATCTCTATACATCATCATGAGTTTGATACTTATCACCTTCATTTTGCTGATGATGAAGTTAAGGTCCCAGAAATACAAGCACATTGACCAAGGATAGTGGCAGCTAAGACTAAAATGTGAAACCCAAATGTTCTCTTAACCACCACACTGTTTTCACTAACATTTCATCTTAAAGACAAGTATGGTTAACTTTTCAAACCTAATTCCAGAGACATTCTGCATAGACTATACCAGGCAGATTAATGCTAGAACTTAGAAATAAGTGTATCTTGGCTTGTAGCAATGTTATGTCAAGTGAAATGGGACGTATTTTTATTCAAAGAACCTAGATCTCACTAGAAGTAATTTCTCTTTAAATATTGTGCTTTCCAAATCTGTTAAACTCATGGTGTTCAAGAAGACTAACTAATCTTTATAGGGTTACTCTTCCATGATACATCTTTCCATGAAAACTTTCTCTTTTAAATAAAACTATACTACATGGCCAGGGATCCAAATATGGTACAATGAATCACATTGCCATTTAAGTGGAGTATCTCTCTGTGAAACACAAGAGGACAGGAACAGCAAGTCTATAGTATCTTCAACTCCAACTTACACCCTGAAGTCTAAATCAACATTTATAAATGCATCTATATCTGCAACACTACAAGAGCAAACCAACCTCATGCCCCTTCAGCATGTTTTACTTGTTCTGTAATCATAGTTTCAGTGAGTGGCATTGCCACCCACCCAGTGCCAAAAACAGAAACGTGGAATCCATGTACACTGCTTTTTATATCTCACCTCCTCAAATACACCCTGCTAAACACATTCAATCAATCCATGCATTTTCAATTCATATCGCCAAACAGCCCTATTTCATCCTTCCTTTTTATTGCCACAGCTGCCACCCTTCTTTGAGGATCACCATCACTCCCACGGGCTGTTCCTGTTCCTTCATCTCTCCAGGGCCTGACCCTCAAATTTTACCCCGTTTATTTTCTGTACTGCTGCCATGATGATCTTTTTAAAATTCAAATCTGTTCAGACAAATTTATCAAAACTGATAGACAACGTTAAGAATTCTTAGCATGACACATATAGCCAACTATAATTGGTCTCCAATTAACTGTCCACCCCCACTACTTCTTTCTCTCACAATATGTGTGGCTTTTAGATTGTTAAATTCTTCCTTCAGGCTCTATGTAACAGCTCGTAAGGAAGATTGGGGTCACACTCCTACTAATCAATTGTGTTTTATCAATCCAAGTCCACACCTGCTAATTCCTATCACTTCCAGACACCTCACTTGGTACTTTTTGCGAATCCCTGAGATCATTCCACATGAGCTCATAAAACTTCTGCTTGGCTATGATTCCTATGTGGAAACAACTCTATTGTTTTTATCCTTCCCATTGGGAAAGTTCTCTCGTCCATGTTAAATATTCTGTTACTTCACGTTCCCACTCGGACACAGAAATGAGGATGGAGTCTTTCACAAGCCTCAATATACAGACTTGAGGTTGGTATTCTGATCTGGGGACCTCTGGTGAAGTCTCATTCTGTAAAACTGGCCTGTAGATTTATCACATAATTTCTCCAATTTTCTTTCTTTCTTTTCTTTTCTAAACTTTATAGGAAGTCACTTGTTACTCCTCATTCTTAGCTGGAGGCGTGTTTGCGCATTCTTTGAAAGCCTGCAACTTACAAGCATCTTACTTCTCATTCTTGATTATTTCACTCTCTTCCTTGATTGCACCATCTATTCCTTGGTTTGGTACTCTACTTGTATTCTTAGCATCAGCCATAGTGCCTAATGTTCAATTAATGCTTGTTATATATACAAAGGATGTCCTTTCTAATGTACACACTGAGAAGCATGATTTTGGAAACTAATAATTTACTTAAACTTTTTTTTCTTACCTTTGTTTCTATCACAAAAAAACTTCTGTATTGTATAAGCTCAAATGCTTGTTTTTTCAAAACATTGTTACTGTATTTTCTACTGTAAGCTGAAGAAAACATTAATTTGTGTGACTATAATCATGAGGAAAGAGACTTTTTACATGCAATATGTGAGTCGTTAATTAGATATCTCATTTATCACAAGACCTAACTAGGAAATGAAGAACTGAGACAGAATTCTTATTTTGTTACGGGAAAAAAAGTTAAAGGAATCTGTGTATAATCAAAACACACAAAACAATCTCCAGATACTGTCTGGCAACAAATTTAGGATTTGCAGAGCTGAAATGTTGATTTGTTTCACTATAAATATTACCTTGATGAAAGACAGTCCTAACTCTGTCTTCTAGCACTCTCTGTTTGATAAGAAAGTTACTGTTGCATGTGTTTTCCTAGGAACTCATTAGATGTTACCTTTCAGGAAATATCCAGAGAGACATAATTATTTAACATGAAAAGAGATATCCAGATTTTACAAGAAAAAATGCCTACAAAACAAAAAATGCAAAAAAGGAGAAAGAGTAAGAGCAAGAGTGAAAATTTTATTCAAATCTAAGGACTAATCCAGTAGCTTTATAAAAAAAAAAAAGAAAAAACTCTTTTCATGTCAATGAGAATTCTGAATTCTCAAGTTTGGGCACAGAGCCCATGCTGTGATATGTTAACTAAAAGGAAATTTTTCTTTTTCAGGCGTCTGCCTTCCTTTTTCTCCATTTCCATAGCAAGCTGTTTCAAGGTGCTTCATGAAAAGCTGCTCAAAACCAATGTGTTCTAAAAGCCACAAGTTTGATGACTGATGAAAGAGTCACAAGAGAGAGTTTTTGCATCTCTTCTTTAACAGAAATCTTGAAAAGCCAAATGACGGGGAAAGCACCTGATTCATCCTCTGCAAATGCTGAAGAGTGTGCTTCACTGTCACCTCCTGCATTTTGCAGCAGGGCCTATTCAAAAGCTCCCCAAAGGATGCGACTACCATTCTGAGGAAGGAGAAATAACTGAGTCATGAGAAATCTCACACTGAACTTTCATTTATGGAAATTATGGATGTTTAAATGTTACAAATAGTCCCATTTCTATTCACATTATGTGAAACACATACAGTCAGTCCTCAACTATACAGTACTCCCTCCTGAAAATGAATTATTCGGAACAGCTGAATGTTCCAGATGGCTTGAGGTTGGTTAACCCACTAAGTTTCAGCAAAAGTGTAGCAAATAACTCTAAAACAGGCAGGTTTTGTCCGTCTCCCATTTTCAGAGCACAGACCATGCTTAGAGATTAATGAAATTGTGTAAAGTTTGTTCTGCAAGTATACACAGTGAATACAGTGTTTAGTATTTAATATATATCTCTAGATGTAGTAGTAATCTTGCTACTATTTCTTCGACTATAACCACTGTTCCTAAAGATTATTAATCTTTTTAGTAAATATTGTATTCGAGATAGGCCATCCTTGGATCATTTAACTGAGAAGTACTTAAAACAGAAAAGAATTAAGCAGTCTAATTTGGATGAACAGACTCTCTGGTATTATACCACTGTTTATGTAATTCAGCATCTGAAAAGATTAAGCAGAATACTCAGTGACTCTGACATTATACAGAGCAAATTAGTCATTGTTGAATCCATCTATTAACATACTATTGAATTCTTTTTGTGCATGAATACATATCTCTTCCTTTAAGATTATCACAATATTGTTGATTCCTTTCCTTTGTTATCTGAGAGAATTGTGTCTGCAGCTTAATGGAGTGATTAAAATATATTAGGTACAAAAATATTTAATAGTAAATACTGCAGTACCCTCCAGTGTGCTACATTTATACCTGACATTTCATAAGATGCCACATATTCCCCTTATTTTGAACCTCACTAGAAGGGCAAAGGGAATAACCTTCTAAAGTGTTAGACTATGATAATTTACATATCTTCATAGTGTAAGCTGAAAGTGCCTTCTGATTGGGGATCTCACTAAACTTATCCTACTAGGGCCATTTTGTTTTCTAACATGGAGTAGCCATCCAATGTTCATGGACTAAATAAGCATAATTCCAGTGGTATTTTATAATCATGTTCTTCTCTTCCTGCCTTACTCCCCAACATGATAATTTCATTTTTCTGTTCATAAGAAACTACCACTGTGAGGTTCAGGTGGATTTTTATTTTGAACAAGTGGTGATATTCTCTCTTTATTAGTATAATAATTCCTTCAACAAGTAAGTACAACCTAGTGGCTAAGAGCAAAGTTTTGCAATGAGTGAGAAGCCCAGCTCCATCACTAACTTCTTTTGTAGCATTGGAAAAATGACTTAACTTTTATTATACTCTGTAAGCTAAATCCATAAAGACCTCGTGGCCAAGAGGATCATGTAAGTTAATTTCCATGAAGCCCTTAGGACCATATCTGGCAGTAAGTTGCTAAACAGCTCAAAGGAACTTCCAATATCTTATGTGTTTTATTCTGTATGTGAACTATATTGTAAGAAAGATCAAGAACACTATGTTAATCAACACAACACACTGTAGTACCATGGTCCCTGTGTGTCCATGGGAGTTTGGTTCCCTGCAGTTATCGAATCTGTGGATACTCAAGCTCCTTTTGTAAACTGACATAGAATTTGCGTATTGTCTACAGACATCTTCCTGTATACTTTAAATCATCTCTTCATTAACTATTGTATCTTGTAAAATGTAAATGATGTGTAAATATTTGTGATACTGTATTGTTTAGGGGATACTTAGAGGAAATAAAATCATAGTTTTCAGATATGATTTTTGTTTAGAATATCTTGCATCTGTGTTTGGCTGGGGCCGTGATGCAGAGTTCATGGTTACAGATGACAGACTGTACTTTCTTTTGACACCACCATCATAAACTGATAAATTTAAGGCTTCACTCCTTTTGGCTGACCTTTTCTTTATCAATAAAGAGAATCTGTTTTGTTTTATACTGGTGCTTTTAGATAGGAAATTGCTCAAGAAAAGTGAGAATTTTGGAAAGCTAATGTCTAAAAGTTGTAGGTTATGCCTTAAAAATGTTTAAAAAAAATGTATTTGAGAGACAGATATATAAACGTGGAGAAAGATAGCAAGAGGGAAGGTGGGGAGAGAGAAAGAGAGAGGGGGGGAGAATGAGTCTCCCATCTACTGGTTTACTTCCCAAATGCCCACAATGGTTGAAGCCAGAAACTCAATCTGGGCCTCAATGTGGTTCTCAAAGACTCAACTACTGGAGCAAACACCTGCTGCCTCCCAGAATATGTATTGGCAAGAGTCTAAAATTGGGAGTGGAGCTAGAAATTGAACCCAGTTACTCCGACAATGGATGAGAGTCCCAGCCAACATCCTAACCTCTAGACCAAATGCCTATGCCTGGTTCATTTTTAAAAATTATTTATTTCTTTATTACTTATGTATTTGAAAGGTAGAGTAACAGAGAGGGAGAGAGGAAGAGAGGGAGATGGAGAAAGAGAGAGAGAGAGGAAGGAAGGAAGGAAGGAAGGAAGGAAGGAAGGAAGGAAGGAAGGAGAAAGAAGGAAGGAAAGAAAGAGAGAAATCTCTCAGCTGGTTCACTCCCCAAATGATCCCAATAGCCAGGAATAGGCTATACCAAGAACTTCATCCAAGTCTTCCAAATGGGTGGCAAGAATCCAAGTACTTGGTCCAACATCTGTTGATTGTCAGGCACATTGGCAGGAAATTGGATTGGTGGTGGAGCAGCTGGGTCTCAAACCAGTACAGTGGCAGCTTAACCTGCTCTGCCAAAATGCCCACTCCATATTCATAGGTTTAGTGCCTTAACATTGCCCATATTATTAATGATCTATAATTTTGAGTATCATAATTTTATATGATATTTTATAAATCAATTGTTCTGATTTCTTAATATTACCAAGTTGGGTGAAAGGAAGAAAGAAAAAAAATCCTCTTCTTAATAGTTATAAATTTTACTTTGGGTAAATACTTTCTATGAGTTGTGCTTACAGAAATGCATGTATCTTGCTTTCACATTAATAGGATGCATAATCTTTCTGAGGAAAGAATACCAGCTTGTCAAGATATGGCTAGATTATCACAGAAATTCATAAATATTTTACAGTGCACAAAGGTTCACAAAGAAAACATTCTACATTTGAGATCACTTTTATTAAGCTCATATAGAATTTATATGAAATAGTAAAGAAATCAATAAAAAACTACATAGACTTTTCAGATTATGAAAACAACTAAAATTCTAAATGAAAGTATAGATTCATCCACAGTTTCTGTTTTAGTCTTAATATTGGAAACCTGTATGGCTCAGTCCTAGGACCTCTCCTTTGTTCTCATCCATAGCTGATCTCATCTGTTTCATTTCCATTAATGACTTGAGAAGATATTTCATGAAAAAGAATAGGCACAGGGAAAGCTGACTGATTACACTAATCATTAGGAAAATAAAGTTCAAAATCACAAATAGATACCACCACACATGCATTTAGAATGTCTAAACTCAAAAGGACTGACACCACAAAGTGTTGTGAAAAATGTTGCCTAAACAATCATAACTCTCATCTATCATCTATCATTGAAAAACAGTTGGGCAGTATCTTATGAAGCTGAATGTACAGACCCTTTATCTCATCAATCCCACTAGTAGGTATTTGTCCAAGAGAAATGAAGGTATATGCACACAAAAATATGCATATGTTCACACCAGCTTTATTTATGATAGTTCAAAGTAGAAACAACCCAAGTGTCCTTCAATTGATGACCACATAACCAAACTGCCAAGTAATCAGACAATGACCTACTATATCATCGGAGTACTGAGACATAAAACAATATGACTGAATCTCAGAGAGGAAATGCCTGAGACAAAATATGCATATTGTATACTGTACACTGATATTTATATGAATTTTTACACTGGAAAAACAGAGTGATGGTGAAACGTTGAAGATGGGTGATTGCAGTATGTGGAGCACTGTTTCCAGAGGGGCATGAAGGAAGTCACAGGGTAAAGAATGTTCTAAGTTTGAGTGGTGAGTACATGGGTACATGGTAGTGAGTACATGGGTACAGACACAACTGTTAAGATGCTAACTAGATTGTAACTAGATTGAGTCATAGTGTATATACATAATTTGTATTAGATTTGTCCCAAGAAGATGAATTAAATAAATCTTAATCCTATTCATTCATTTATTCAAAATTTGTTCCACACTAGATGGATAAAATAACAACCAAAAGAGAGGCAATATCTTCCTTTCCATATCAGAAGTTTATAGATTAGTAGGAAATATGATTTTGTTAAGATATGACAAAATAAATATTTTTAAATTGCAAATTGCGATGTAAATACCATGAAGGAAACAAACTGACTCGTATTATGAACTCTACCAGGAATTTTCAACATAGTGTGTGTGGAAACAAAGACATCAGGAGGGAGATTTTTCCCGAAGGATATATTCGTACTGTGTACTTAAGAACACAAAAGTTTAAATCAGACCAGCTGGATAGGAGGCCTAGATCTACCATTAGCTAAAAATGTGACCTTGGGCAAAACTTCTAAGCCAAAGTTTCCTTATCTGTAGATACTGAATTAATTAAAATTTATTTCAAGTGCATGACATGATCAAATCAACGTAAATTGTGGTTGACACAAATGAGTGCTACTGCAGTGGAAGGGTGGAAATAGAAGCAGCTTTGAATGAGCTGAAGAGAGGAGAGAGGGGGTGAAAATAGAGACAGCATTGACAACGCTTTAAAGGAATGTTGCTGTGAGGTTGAGCAGAGAAGAGAATTGAGGTGGAGCAGTGGCTGGCAGAACTCAAGCAGCCAAGGGAAAATGTATTTATTTATTTTTAGAGTTTGAGATACTCTGACATGCTGATAGATGTGACCTATTTTAGACAGAAAAAATGGTGATACAGTAAACAGAGGCTTAATTGCAAGAATGGAGTCCTTAACTAGATGAGTGACAATTGCCCTTAAGTAGGAGCTGGAAGAGTTCTTCCAATATAAAGAGAATTACTTATTTTTATTTAGCTCAATGCATTCATTCATAAATATGCCAGGTATAAGAGGCAAATCATCTACCAAAATTTTATTTGAGGGATGTGAGATGAGATTATTTCGATATGATTGTTTATTTTCTAAAGAAGTGTAGAGCTACCAACTGAGTTTTATCACAGAAGCTGAGCAAAATAGTTGCTCAGAAGAATGAAAAAAAAAAAACATGGACTCTGATGTTAAAGAGGGTCTTTAGTGCAACTTGATAATTTTGTTATTCACTCTACTAAATTGAGGCCAATCATTATGGCTGTAAGATTTTCTTCAGCAACTTCCCAACCTGGGTGAGAAAAAGATGCATATAGTCAAAGTTGGACAGAGACTACTAAGGAATGAGAGAACAAGGTCAAGAGAGTTTGTGGAGGAGAGACTATGGTACTTAGAACTTGTGATAGATCCAAGTGTGACCGAGAAGAAGGGTGGGACAGTGGTAGGCCAATGGATGAAAGGTCCTTATGGACTGGAAAGATGGTTGGAGTAAAAGTTCCAGCACCAGCACAAATCAGCTGGAAAGAGCAAGCAACTTTGTTGTTGGGCATTTGTTTTCCTTCAGGGAGATGTTCTGTGACTTTCTCTAAATGGCCACTTTGCTGCTATTAGGTGAGAAGCACCACAAAAGTTGTCCCAAGAAGAAACTGTGGCACTGATTTTGAAATGCTTAATTTTTAAAATAAAGACAGAGCAGACATTTGGCCTAGCAGGTAAGATGACTGTGCGCCACTTTGGAGTTCCTGGCTTTGAGTTCTGACTCCAGGTCCCGACTCCAGCAAACTGCTAAGAAGGTGTCTGAAAGACTCAAGTAATTGGATTCCTGCCACCCATGTGAGAGCCGTGGATTGAGATCCTAGCTCACAGGTTTGGTGCCAGCCCAGTGCTGGCTGTAGCGGTCATGTGGGTCATGAACAAGCAGATGGGTACACACTGTCTGTCCATCTGTGCATCTCAAATAAAATTTTAAAAATAGATTAAAGGCATTTGTCCTACTCATTTGGTAAAAGAGGCAACAATTTCTAAAGAATTCAAAGCTCTTCACACAGTCTGTTGATCACTCACGCCTCCTCTATGCTCTGCCTATTATGTCCTGAATATTTAGTATTCTTTCCAGCAATTCAGAATTATGCCAAATAAGTAGAGGAAGACAACACACAGCATGCATCATGTTGTATCCATTTCCTAAACTACTCTATAATAATATTAGGAGGGAAGATAAATATATAGACAAATAAGGCTTATAAAAATAATTCTGGGGGCTGGCACTGTGGCATAGTAGGCTAAGCCTCCATATGGATGCTAGTTCTAGTTCTGGCTGCTCATCTTCCAATCCAGCTCTATGCTTATGGCCTAGGAAAGCAGTGGAAGATGGCCCAAGTGTTTGGGCCCCTGCACCCACGTGGGAGACCTGGAAAAAGCTACTAGCTTCTGGCTTTGGATTGGCCCAGCTCCAGCCATTGCAGCCATTTGGGGAGTAAACCAATGGATGGAAGACCTTTCTCTCTTCTCTCCCTCTCTTTATCTGTAATTCTGCTTCTCAAGTAAATAAATACAATCTTAAAAATAATAATAATAATTTTTGCAATTTATATTGTAATTCAAAGTGAATCAACAGTAATATATCATAAATTTTCATTTTGACACTTACCAAAATAGTCACCTGGAAAATCCACTTTGTGTGACAAAGTATAGAATGCGTGGTCACATTTAAATCACTGAAAACTAGAGAGAAATAGTATAATAAACCATAACAGATATTACATCCATAAAAATTTTCCCAGTTCTTATCAAAATATTGCACAGTATTGGGGCCAGCACTGTGGCACAGTGGGTTAATGTCCTGGCCTAAAGTGCTGGCATCTCATATGGGCGCTAGTTCAAGACCCGGCTGCTCCACTTCTGATCCAACTCTCTGCTATGGCCTGGGAAAGCAGTGGAGGATGCCCTGAGTCCTTGGGTCCCTGCACCCACGTGGGAGGCTTGAAAGAAGCTCCTGGCTCCTGGCTTTGGATCAGCGCAGCTCTGGTCATTGTGGCCAATGGGGATGAAAGACTCTCTCTCTCTCTCTCTGCCTCTCCTCTTTCTGTGTAACTCTGACTTTCAAATAAATAAATAAATCATTTAAAAAAAAGAAATATTGCACAGTACAATTGCTATATGGCAAACTAGTGTAGCATAGAAGTTAAAGCCAAAACAAACAAACCAAAAAAAGACATAAGTCTAAAACTGTTAAACGGTTAACAGTTCAACCTTAGTAATCAAATCTATATAATTGGGTTCATTAAAGCAAATCTTCCTACACCTTGCAGTGTATGATTTAACTTTTAGTTAACAAAAACCAAGTTTAAAATTAGCAATAGAGGTTTTAAAAATAAAAGTTTTGCAAACGTAGTAAAACTATTTAATCACCCTGAAGAAAAGAAAAACAATTAAGTATCATGATATTTGTTTTTTGTGTGTTTTTTTTAAAGATTTATTTTATTTATTTGAGAGTCAGAGTTACATAGAGAGAGGAGAGAGAGAGAGAGAGAGAGAGAGAGAGAGAGAGGTCTTCCATCCACTGGTTCACTCCCCAATTGGCCACAAAGGCCGGAGCTGTGCCGATCCGAAGCCAGGAGCCAGCAGCCTCCTCCAGGACTTCCCACGTGGGTACAGGGGCCCAAGTACTTGGGCGATCTTTACTGCTTTCCCAGGCCATAGCAGAGAGTTGGGGCCATAGCAGAGAGTTGGATCAGAAGTGGAGCAGCCAGGACTCAAACCGGTGCCCATGTCAGATGCGGACACTGTAGCCAGTGGCTTTACTCGCTATGCCACAGTGCCAGCCACAAGTATCATGATATTTGAAAACAAACAATTTTCAAATTAAACTAGTATGCAAATATGCAACTTGTAAATCATGCAGTGTTTTATTTAAGAAAGCATTAAAAACAAAGAAATCTGACAAAAATGATCTTAAATAAGTTCAGATGTTTCTGTTGAGAGGCTAAATTTAGACTTTTTATCAAGTTTTTGAAACTTAAAAATTTTAAACACACTTAAATTCCATGATTGTAGTTAATTAGGAGTGATGTACTTAAGTGGGATTTGCCGTTATCAAACGTTACTATGGTTTTGTAAAAATGGTGAAGTTTACCACTCACTGTCAGTCTAACAAGACAGTCTCAGTCTTAGAACTTGAATTCAGCAAGAATGGCATTTTAGGCTAGTAAACATGACCCTGAACAAAAAAAGAACTGCACGGGTTATGTTCCTGATGTGATAAAAGCACTCTTTTGCACTTGGTATTTCTGAAACATCCATTGCCAACGCTGATACTTTTCCAAGGAGTAAGCAGATACCAGTAGCCTGCTGGACCATATAAATAAAATTAAAAGGCAATGGAGGGCAGCAAATTTTCTTAAATAGTAACTCCATAGATTTATCACCTGTAAATAATCTTTTAAATTTATCTTAGGCTGCTTCTGTATGTGTATTATATATATATTTCTATATTATATAAATTAATAATTAATAGAATTAATTACTAGGAACACTGAAACTTATGGGGAAAATTAAGTCCTTCATTTTTTCTTTTTTTCTTTTTTTTTAGTGTAAAGTAAAAGTAGCAAAGTTTATTAGGGAAGGGGCATCCGTAAGAACGGATGGGCACCTCTCCAGATGGGATCTGGGAGAGAGTGCAGTCACTCGAACTTGGCAAGGGTGGGGAGGAGTGAGGTTACATGGTTGAGTAGAAAGATTACGCCTGGCCAGACCAGGCGGGTGGCTCAGCAGAGAGGCAGAGGGGCTGAGTGCGCAGTCCGGTGGAGGCCAGGGGTTTTTAAAGAGAAAAACTTCTGAGTTTTCTCTTGAAGGTCTGAAACAAAGGACTTTATGGATGCAAATGTTATCAGACAGGAGGAAGGGTGAGCAGGACCCCTAGAGAACTGGGATCAGGGATAGGGTGTTTGAAATGCAGATACTGGGCTGCACCTGGGAGATTGTGGAAGATTTGTCAGGCAGAAGGGGTGGGGATGCCCCACCCAGCAGGTTATCAGGTAGAAGGGGCAGGGAAGGATGCGAATACCAGGCTGCCCCTGAAACATTATCAGGCTGGCTTTGAGATGTAGATGCATATGCTGGACATACGGCCTGCCACAGACATAAGCTCATATCTAACTTCCTACCTAACATTCCCCCCTCAAGAGGCAATACCCAAAATTCTTCTTTGGGATTATGGATGGAGTTCCGTTTTCTGTAACTTCTTCAAAGCTGGCATGTGGGCGTCAAGGGGGATTTGGGTATTTCTTCTTGCTATCTGTCTTATGGTGTGCAACAGTGGCCTTGGAAAGACTGTCCTGCTCGGTCCAGAAGGCTGTTCAGGTCGTCCAGTGGAATGGGCTGGAAGCCTTGTCTGACGACCATTTGGAGTTTAACAGCTTTTAGTCTGTTAGAGGCAAAATGAACAAGGGCATTAAAAACACACGGTCCAAAGAGAAGCAGCAGTGTGACTAAAAATGCACTGCTGGTTTTTGTTTTCTGATCTAATACTGTAAATTTTTAAAATGAATTTCAGGCACATTTATTTCACTGATGATTATTAAACAAAACACTGCTTGTAAGAATATTAATTTTTGAATATAGCTTAAGCACACACATCTTTGCTTTGAGTCAGTTGCTAATTTTTCTAATAATATATAACAAGTCTAGAATTTAAAGTCATCTAATGGGTATTTCAAAAAACAGGCTTACATTTAAACTACTACCATTTATTATCTTACATATATGTAAGATTTATATTATGAAAATGTCAAACATTTTCAAAAAAAAATTAAAAAGCAACTTGAAAGGTTCTGGTCATAACAGATGAAAGAATAAAAGAATTCAGAATATTTCCTAATTGCACTGTTAGAAATTCAAAGTATGAAAAAAGGGCATTTAAAGATGGGAAAAAAGAAAAATTCACTTGTTATAAATGAGGTTGGAGAAATTTTTTCTCATCTTTTTAATGTGAAACACAGATATATACATAGAGTTTTTAAATTTTTTTCTTAGCAGACACATAAAAATTTATGAGGTGCTGTGTGATGTTTCAATATACATATATATGGTGTAATAATCATGGTAAATATATCTATTTTTTCAAACATTTAACATTTCTTTATGTGGAAAACATTCAAAAATCTATTTCTATTTTTTAATCAGGGAAATGCATAGTACATGAATGTCAGCTATAGACACTCTGCTGTGCAATAGAACACCTGAACTTGCTCCTGTGTAACTATATAACTCAGTAACCTTTAATCAAACTTTCGCTATCCCTTCCTCTTCACTTCCCTCTCAAAACATTCCTATCTGTGATTTTCAGTTCTCTATCTTCCTAAAGTTGTTTTTGAATAGAATTCTTAATTTATTAAGAAAGAATGAAAAAAACTATAGTATCAATATTTACACTTGTATGTCAATATATATTTTAAGACTTCAAAGATGTTTGTGTGCATACATATAGAGATATAGATGTAGATATAGATAAATATATAGATGTAGATATAGATACAGTATCTAGTCTTTTATTGGCATTCAAGGATCTCTACCATTCAGTCATCAAATTCCTACTTAACAGTGCTTTTCCTTGGTGTAGTGAAGAACAATTTACCAAGTTCCTTCACTTATACTGTGGTTACTGTTGATTGGAAAATCCAATCATGGATTCAAATTGCAGCTCTGTGATATAATAACTGTGTGGCACTAATTGATTCAAAATCTCAAGCCTCTAATTCCTCCCTTAAATTGTGAATACATTTGGACCTATGTCATAAGATTGCTGTTAATATTAAACAAAACAAATTGTTTAAAGCAGGAATCATGCCACATAGAATAAATAATGAAAGCTGATACATGGTTGCTGTTGTATTATTCTATATAATGCACACAAAGAAGGTCTGGTGCAGTAACATTATAATTGATGTATCACAGATGAGAGGAGAGCAAGGATGAGTGAGTAAGAAAAGTCCCTCGTGGCCAGTTACAAGGCTGTGGATCAGAGCCTGGGTATAAGGCCAGCCCAGGCTCCTTGACTGAACACTGTACATCCCGAAGCAATTTATTGACTCAACAGAATGGAGGTTGTGATTGCTAGCATAAGATCACCTTGGATTACATTTTAAAATAAAATTTGCACAGAAAGAATTTTAAAATGATCAAAAGTTAAAAATACAGTAAAGCGCCTTATACTACCATGTCACGATCCAATAATTATCAAGAATTTGAGAATGGCCGTGTTTTGAAACTCCTTCCTCTATAGCAACATGCTTGTCTAAGGGAAAAATACAACTTCTAAAATGGTATGGGAATTAAATGTAAAAGTTAAATACTAATTAGGCAATACTCAGCACATATATTCTGAGTTCTTTATATTTACGAGGCTGTGTACTAAGGACCTGCACAGAATTGTAAATAAGACAGACAGCTCTGCCCTAAGAGAGACCTATTTACATCACCATAACCCTGTGTTCTTCAACAAGCTCTATTTCTTGGGGGCTAGTGTTGTGGGGCAGAGCAGCACACATTTGAGTCCTGGCTGCTCTGATTCTGAACCAGCTCCCTGCTCATGAGCCTAAGAAAGCAGAAAAAATTGGCCAAAGTGCGTGGGCCCCTGTCAATTCATGTAGCAGTTTCACACGGAGTTCCAGGCTCCTGGCTTTGGCTTGGTCTACCTGTAGTCTTTGAGGCCATTTAAGGAATGAACCATTGGATGGAAGATACCTTGTTTCTCTCTCTCTATCTTTCTCTCTCTCTCTCTCTCTCTCTCTCACTATGATTTTCACATAAATCTTTTATTTTAGGAAAAGCCTGATTGGTGCCGTGGCACAGTAGGTTAATCCTCTGCCTGCAGACCTGGCTGCTCCTCTTTCAATCTAACTCTCTGCTCTTGCCTGGGAAAGCAGTAGAAGATGGCCCTGGGGCCCCTGCTCTTGCGTGGGAGACCTGGAAAAAGGTCCTGGCTGCTGGTTTAGGGTCGGCCCAACTCTGGCCATTGCAGCCATCTGGGGAGTGAACCAGCAGATGGAAGACCTCTCCGTCTCTCCTTCTCTCTGTCTGTAACTCTACCTCTCAGATAAATAAAATCTTAAAAAAAAAAGACAAGGAAAAGCTCTACTTCTTTCATTTACACAGCTCATAGATTGCTACATACATGCCAAGAGAAAAAAAACCCAAAATGGTAAACCATCTCAATGTGGAAAACAGGAAGAGCATCTGCCATCTAAATTTTTACATGAACTATCACTGCTGTTATTGCTTAGGATCAATTCTGGTAGTTAACCAGTCTTACTTTCACTTTTGATTTTGTGTTTGCTTTTCAAAAATTTTTCCAGGATTCATAAATTATTCTGCTTATATATCTATAATAGATCTAATGAGGCAATCAAAGAAAGTTAACTAATTGCAAATTTCCAAAGACCTGCTAAGATTAGCAATCATATTCATATCATACAAAAACCACAAAATACAATTGAAGCTTTATTAGAACATGGACAAAATATTTGGTAGAAAAATGATACAACTGTAGAAATATTATTTGGTATCCTAAATCCTGCTTAATTCTTCAGTTGTAGTTGCTACAATATGACAGTTCTATGCTATGGAGCCCATCTACAGGGTTTTGTTATTGTTGTTGTTAAATTTGGATTGCCATATTGTCTCCTAGTGGAAAGCTGTCCGACTTAACAGTTACACCAAATTGTCTGTTGGGATCTCAGCACCATTTCTTTTTCTCTTGGCTCCTCCCTGTGTTTTATGGGCTAGAAGCCTCAATACTAGATTTCTCAGAATTCTTGGGTTCCAGGCAAAGTCCTGCTGGTCAAAGACAGTGCACGGAACACAGATGGAAAGGAAGCAGAAGCCACATTAATACTCCTCAGGCTGCAACGGGCAGACGTGTGGGTTTTGGCAGGGTGTGATCTGCAGCAGTCTCCAGCTATAGTCTCTTGAATCATTGACTACATGGTTAGAGGCAACAATGACCACTGCCAAGAGTTTCTGGCTTTTGCTGTACCCTCTTGACAATGTAGTGGTGAGATCTGGTGGTAGCTGCTCCTTGTCTCTGTTCTGCAAACCTTCCAGTAGCTTTGTGAGCACTAATTCCCTGTATCAACTCCCTTCCTATTTACTTTGAGTATACATAGAGACATCTGTTTTCCTGAAAGGAGCTGGACAGACACATTATTTCTAAATTAATTCAGAAAAAATGAAAACCAAGACAGTAGACTTAAAAATTTGGTAGAGATATTTCTATCATCATGCTACATTGGTCTTATATTAGACCAATAGTAGGTACTTCATGACTACTCGCCAATTCTATTTAACTCACTAAAGAAATACTATTTGAAGAAATTCAGTATGTAGGAGAAAGGGTCCTACTAAAGATAACTTTAAACAGTATGTTTTTGGAGACTGGTGCTGTACTGTAGCAGGTAAAGTCACAGCCTGCAGTGACTTTATGGCGCTGTCCTGTAAGTCACAGCCTGCATCCCATATGGGAGATAGTTCAACTCGCAGCTGCTCTACTTCCGATCCAGCTCTCTGCTGTGGCCTGGGAAAGCAGTAGAGGATGGCCCAAGTCCTTGGACCCCTGCACCCATGTGGAAGACCAGAACTAGCTTCTGGCTTGGATTGGTGCCGCTCTAGCCATTGTAGCCTTGATGCAAGTGAACCACTAGATGGAAGACCCTTCTTTCTCTGTCATTCTTTATCTCTCTTTCTCCCTTCTCTCTCCCTCTCCCTCTCTGCAACTCTGTAACTCTGCCTTTCAAATAAATAAATAAAATCTTTTAAAAAAGCATATTTTGGGATCGGCGCTGTGGCACAATATGTTGGGCCACTGCCTCCAATGCTGGCATTGTATATGGGTGCCAGTTCCAGTCCTGGCTGCTCCACTTCAGATCTGATCCAATTCCCTGATAACGCACCTGGGAAAGTGGTGGAAGATGGCCCAAGTGTTTGAGTCCCTGCATCCACTTGGAAGACCTGGAGGAAGCTCCTGGCTCCTATCGTAAGCCTGGCCCAGCCCAGGTCATTGGTCATTGCAGCCATTTGGAGAGTGTACTGGTGAATGGAAGATCTCTCTGTGTCTTTCCTTCTCTTTCTCTCTTTCTCTGAGGCTCTTTCTTTTAAATATTTTTTAGAAAAGAGTACATTTTACGTGAAATTTGATAAATAGATTGTAAGTGCCTTAATTTTGTACTTTTTTTTCCTGATTGTGTACCAACTAAATATATGGCAACATGTCTGTACTACTTGAAACCAGAATATTACTGACTTAAATTATTTCTTCTTAAGTGTACTATTTCTCAAAAATAAAAGCATTCTGGCTAGGTGTGATCAAATCTCCATTATATTTTGTTCATAGGGAGGTTTTATTAGGTTAAATTATCTTTGCTCACCCTCCTGAATTAATAAATGTGGCTGACAGTCATCACAGTCCTACAGGCCACAGTTGTTATGAAAATATGGTTGCTAGGATACCTTCATTATTTCATCGTCATGTTACACCGGTCTATCAATTAACAAAGAAACACTCAAGTTAATTCTCAGTCACATTTATACACATTCTTAGCATATGATTTTCCTTATCTTCAAGTGACATTTCTCCCTGTAGCATTCACCTTCTACTCCATAAAATATTAAACATGAGGTTATCACATCAGTTTACAAATTACAGCAATGATGCACGTCTTCTCCTTAACCTTTGCATTCACTTTCTATCACGGTAAAAGTTCTTACAGCAAATATCCGTGGCAGACTAAATTATTTTTTCTACCTCTAGACTTATTTCCAAGAAAATTGATGCCTGGGAAAAAATACATGTATTGAATTGATATCTTTAGGCCTTTTTAGTTCTTTCTAAGGGAAACAGGAAGGTTGAGCAGGAAATCCTTTGAAAGTCACTCCTGCATCTTTAGATATTCACAACCATTCTCAAGTTCTTGCTTTATACTTCAGGTTTAGATTTGCAGAAGATGTCTGATAAGAGACCTTAGAAATATATTTTAGGTGATTACATTGCAGTCAGAATTACCATATGCTGTTTTGAGTTACCACTTGTCAGGGCATTATAAAAATAAAAATAGTAAGTGAGAATCTTTGATATGATAAATTCATTTCATTTACACCTGTTCAGTCCATTTTGGTGCCTATTCATTCCAGTTTATGCCACCAAAATAAAATAAATGACATTTTTGAAAAAGTGAGTGTATGGCATATTCTGTAAATTGGCAGAGGAGAAAATGCTGATTTTAATTTTGAAATTATTTGTAGATAGAAAACTTTGCAAGTGTCCATATTTTAATATATTCTCAAGAAATTCTAAGAATTCTAATTAATTGAAAAATATCTGGTAAGTCATTTATAAAATATTATTCTGTAAATAGAATCATCAAAGATGAAATTAAGATTTCCTAATGCTTAGATAGAATTAAGATTTCCTAATGCTTAGAATCATTTTAAATTTACTATCATTGCTTTTAATTTAATGGTCATTATTCACATTTGAACAGTTTCCTTCAAATTCTATAACCAGTAAAAGACTAGAAAAAGGAGGAAAAAAACACATTGAATTCAAGGAGTGGGTGTCTCAACTATTAAAAATGTTTTTAAGCAGTTTAAATATCTTTATATTTATATGTAGGTACATTAAAGGAGATTGTATCAAAATCCAAGCTGACCATACAGATGTAATCTTTCAAAAAAAATTGCCTGTGCCAAATCCTGTCCACAGCTGTTTCCAATTCACTGAAGTATATGTGTGGTCCTCCCCTCAGGTCAAAGAAAAATCTCTCTCTTTTTAAATTTCCATGTGTGGCTTGGCAAATCGTAGAGTTAAAATAAGAATATACTCTTAGGAAGAATTCTTTCTCAATCTTGACATCCTCTGAAATGGGCTAAAACTGTCTTCTTATGAAATATGGGACATTCACTGATATATTGCTGTTTTACCAATGTTTCCCAAGTGTTACCCACATATGCTTTGGATTTAATGCAGTCAACTATTTTAAATTTTGAAAATCAGAAATTAAAACGATGTAACTATACATTAATATCCACAATTATAGTAGATTTTGATGGAATGATGAGATTCAGAGATTTTTGAGGTTCATGTTGGGATTAGTTATTTTTTTTTCAAATCACAGACCATTCTTGACTTTTCCTCTGCAAAAAACTGTCCAAGTTCATTTTCAAACCTTGGGTCCCTCTGACTCATCTGCACTCTCACTTGTCTCAAGTTTAATATACTTTTACATGTATCCGTTAGAGCAGCATAAAAACATTTCCCCACAAGGCTGGAAAAATGCTTTGGGTGGTGACTTTGCTTCCCTATGATTTTGGCAGGCTTAACAAAATCTAAACACATTTTTATTTTCTTGTAGGGCCCATTTCTTGTTTTAAATTCATCATGAAACCTCTGTCTGAAAACATTATAGTGAAATAAACTTTAACATGACAAATTTATGTTTTCATCTACAAATTCCATTCCATTTTTAAATATACAAAAATTTGAAATTATGGTCAAACAAATGGTTACCGTACAAGGTTATAGCATGAACATATCTTTTCTCTGTTTTTCAAATGGCTATAATCACTGTTTCTTATAGGAGCTGTGAGGGTGGCCTCAACCCTTTATGTTGAACAATTTACTTTCATTATTACTTCTTCTTTTCCCATTTATTTTCCTAAATTCTTTCTTATCATGTCATTTGTAGTTTGGGAGCAGAATTGATTCACTTTTTTTGTTGTTGTTTATTTCTCCAGGATATATCATAGGGCAATATTCTAAGCCAATATGATACATTTTACAAAGACATTTTCCCCAGGTCAACTCAATCAAATATTTATTAAGGGACTACAAGTGTCACAGAAATTGATGCCAGGTTGTTCTGCCTAATCAGTGTCATCTATGCATCCATGTTAAAATGGTACAGTTAATTTTATTTGCTAACTCAGACTCCAGTGTTTAGGATCAACATTGCTTCCACCTTAAACAGAGTGAAATAAAACTCAATCGTTTAATCTCATTCAATCTTCCAATGATGAATACTTCTTTAGTAGCACCTCCTCTATATGTCTCAGGTCTCAGAGAGAAGGAACTAAAAGAGAAAAAAAAAGTAGACAATGTAATGGCATCTAGTGTTCTACAGGACTGGGAATGTGTATGGTTTGTGACAAGAGAGTTAGTATTCCACACAAGAAATGGGAACCAAAAGAAAATGAAGTCCAAAAAGAAAGAAGAAAGAGAATGTCTCAAAATTTGTCATTTATCTGTTTTATTTGGCTTACCATTTTGACTTCTGCAGACTGCTATTAAAATAATTTAGAGTTAATGTTATAGGAACTATAGAATTCACATTAGGGAGTCTGTGAATGCTCAATTTTTGTTTAAATATTTATTTGTTTATTTGAGAAACACACACATATAATGTGTGTGTGTGTGTGTGTATATATATATATATATATATATGAGAGAGAGAGAGAGAGTGCTCATACTCTGGCCCATTCCTTAAATGCCCACACTGAAGCCAGTAGCTAGGAACTCAATCCAAGTCAGGAACTGTCGCTCCCCCTCTTCGTGGAGGAACGACACAGGACCCTGCGCTGTTCTTTCGTCTGCTCGGCCCTCCCCGGGTTTGCTGCTGGTTCTTCCCGGGTTGGCTACCGACCCTTCCACCTCCGTGGAAGGGCAGTTCCCCCTGCCACTTTCCCCACTTCCGCGGGGGAGCGGCACACCACCGGCCGGCTCTCTCGGGGGCTGCACAGGTGTTCCTCATAGATGTTCCCCGTGCATGTTGTCTCGCTCCTCCTTTATAGTCCTCTTCCACCAATCCCAACTCTGCTACCCACACGCCGAGTACACTGCTCTCCTCCAATCAGGAGCAGGTCCTGCTGTTTATTGGTTGAACTGGAGGCAGCTGTGTAGAAGCTGTTTCCTCCTCTCCCAGCGCCATATTGTGGGAGAGCAGATGCATAGAATAAGTCTTAATTCCAGTAACTTAGTCTAGTCCGAGTTGCTCCCAGTTGCTCCCCACAAGGAACCTTGTCACCTGAGCCACCACCATGGCCTCAAAGGGTCTATATTAGCAGGAAGCTGGAGATAACAGCTTCATAATTTGAAGCAAAGACAACATACTTTCTTCTGTAGATCCTCTACTGAATAACACATACTAGGATTAGTAACAGCCTTGACAGTGCTGAGCTTTAAAACAAATAACAACAAAAAAGCCCTGAAGTATAATGATGTGCTTACAGATACCTTATTCAAAATCACTTTTTCTCCAATACTTCATTTAGATGCTAGTGAATACTAATACAAAAACACTTCAGAAAGTCTGTGCAGGGGCAGGTGTTGTGGCACAGCTGGTTAAGTCACCTCTTGGAATGCACACATCTGTATCCAAGCACCTGGAACGGGGCTCCACCTCTGCTTCCAATCCAGCTTCCTGCTCATGTGCACGCTGGGAAGCTCAGATGATGGCTTAAGTACTTGGATCAGTGCCACCAACATGGGACACCCAGATGGAGTTCCTGGCTCATCCAGGCCCAGTCCAGCTGTTGCAGGCATTTAGGGAATGAACTCCGGGAATTAAAGCCTTAGCATGCTCGCTTGTGTGCTCTCTCTCTCTCTCTCTCTCTCTGCCTTTCAAATAAATAAATACACTTCCAAAAAAAGTTTGTGAGGGGAAAAAAAATAAAATAAAAGGTAATTTATTTTGCTTCCCAAATATTTTGAAATTATGCATTTTTTTTCATGGTATACATTTTCCTCAAACTTTTGCATAGACCTCTTTTCTCTGAACTCCAGTGGGAAGCAGTCTCCACATTGTACCAGGATTCCCCCTTCTATCTTCTCAGTCTGTGTGCTTGTCAAGAGGCAGTGACTGAGCTTTAAATCTCTATTTCACAGACTATTTCAAAAGGATGACATTCTCATTAAAACTCCAGGCTTAAAAGATGCTGGAATTCACCCAGACGTTGGGTAAAAAGAACAGGGACTTTATTTCTAATGCTCTCTGGAGAAGCGTAACCTTTTACAAGCAATAATTTACTCAGCAAACAGAAAGGGAATAAATAAACTTCCCAAAATACCTTTATTAGGCCACATAACACTGTAAGCATAACACAGTACTAGTGGTGGCTTTGTAAAAACTGAAGATGCCATGTCCCTGGTAAGGTGAGCAGTACTTAGCTGAAGCAAACAGAACCACGAATCCACAAATTTGAAGCTGCACTATAGTTCTACAGGATACCCTCAGTCCTACCCTGAAGCCCAATGAATTATTTAGCAAAGTCAGGGAGCCATTGTAAAATTCAAAACTACAGCACGTAAACCTAAAGACTGAAATCATATAACATTCCACATAGTCATGTAATTTTTTTAGGAAACCTTTCTATGATTTTTTTCACTATTTTACTATTCTCTATGAAAAATAATACAACAAGATTCCATTTATGCTTTTGGTAAAACAGATAAAACAATAAGTTTAAGATCTATAAGTTTAAAAATATGACACTAGAAAAAATGCAATTTTCATATTGCTGTTAAAATTGAGACAACATAGATAAAAACTTTTTCAGAATTTCCACTGATGTCCCCTCATTAAGAAAGAAATCCTCAGTACTAATTTTTCAAAAATTCCAGAATTGTTTTGGCCTTAGATTGAGTCTCCTATTTTCTATGAAGAAAATAAAGTACAGAAATTTTATTCAACTTTTATGCTGACATCCTTTTTCAGCAGTAGACTCAGAAATCAGAAAATACCATGGGTTACCTGAGATGGCACATTTATGAATTCTGTAACCCACACTACACCCAACAGAATTTCAAAACTATAATTATTTCTTTCCTTATCCTTTCCTGCCAACACTTGAAATGAATTCTACTGCAGTTGTGTCAGCAGCATGGACCTGGTGATAGCACACAGAACTGTAAGATTTAGAGAAAACGAAGAGGAACTATATGAGGTCTTCAGATAGTTTGTCTAGTAACTTCTCACATACTGTATTTTATTTTTTAAGAAAGTGTTATTTGCTGCTCTGTAGAATTTCGCCATGTCAAAAGACTCATACCTATGAGAATGGTTCACATGGCCTCATAAAATATTTCTTCAATCATGCATACACATAGTTTATTTTTCAAAAAAAGTTCTGTCACTCAATCAACTCAGAAACAAACATGAATATTCACTTGTCTTTTAGTAGAAACTATGAACTTTTGGACTTCGTCTAGCTCAAGGCTTATTGTTTTTACAACATGTTGGTGAGAACATAATGGGAGGAAAATTATTCATCTAATTTGAGAGAAGTGGCTGTTACATTTTGGTGTGGCATGTGGCCTTCCTGTGTACACAATGATACCCTGCCATGTACCAGCTTTCAGCACTGGCATGTCACCTGGCCTGTGGCATCTCATTCTCATGTTCTCACACTTGTGCTGTGGCCCAACCAACTTGTTAAGCCGAAGCCAAAAAGCAGGTGGGGCACATGCTTGTTAGAGACTGGAATGGCAGGCAGCATGCTTCTCCAAGTGCTGTAAACACCAGGGTTTGTTTGGAAATTTCATCTCCTGGTTACAGTAAACATGACTTGATGGAGCACCCAGCTGAGACGTGACATGCCCTTATTCTACAAAAAGGAATTTTCAGGAAACATGTAAGCTTTGAATGAACTACAAAACAATTTTTTTTCAAATCATCTATTTACTACTGGACTCCAAATACAATGTAATTTAATGTCATATGATCTAATGTAGCAATATATAAGATGCCATGAGTGTGACATAATCATTTATATTTATGAAGTTCAGATAACTAATCTTTTTGGGAGAATTACTATAAATTGCATATTGAAAGGATGCAGCTCTTGGATTTTTTGCAATAACTTTGTAAACAAATGTGTACATCTTTGTAGAAAAGATTAAATTATAGCATTGTATAGTGATTACCTTTTATCACATCCTTTCAGCTGTATGAAAAACAATTCTTCTATTTGATTCTAAATTCAGAGAAAATAGTCCTGTAAAATCATTCTGTAGTCTAAAAAGGAAAATATAATCAACTGCATAGAAATGGGGTAATTTAAATTCCAGTACTATTAAAAGTTTCATCATTGTGTAAAAAGTCTAATAACTTCAGGGAAACTTATAATCATGACACAGCAACTTGATTTCCAGTACATTACCAGCATTTAAGGATCAGCATAAAAGAATGGGAAACTTAATTCTATGGGTCTAATATTAAGATTCTTTTCTTTTAACTTGGAATATAGGCTATATTGAATATCTTTCTTACTTTGATATTCTTCTTGTATCTCAAAATTCTAGTCATATATTTTAGCTTACTTATAGTGGATCTAATTGATCATGTGACATAGTTTTTAGATAGGGAGATATTAAGAAAAATGTAGCTATATAGAAGGTATGTCCAGATTTAGTTTTGTTTGTTTGTTTGTTTGTTTGTTTTTGACAGGCAGAGTTAGACAGTGAGAGAGAGAGACAGAGACAAAGGTCTTCCTTTTTCCATTGGTTCACCCCCCAAATGGCTGCTACGGCCAGCACGCTGCGTCGATCCAAAGCCAGGAGCCAGGTGCTTCCTCCTGGTCTCCCATGTGGGTGCAGGGTTCAAGCAGTTGGGCCACCCTCCACTGCCTTCCCTAGGCCACAGCCGAGAGCTGGACTGGAAGAGGAGCAACTGGTACTGAATCCGGCGCCCTGACTGGGACTAGAACTGCTGTGCCAGCACCACATGCGGAGGATTAGCCAAGTGAGCCGCAGCGCCAGCCCACATTTAGTTTTAACACACACACACTTATATATTGTATACTTACATAAATGAAGAGTTTAATTCAGAAACGAATGGGCACTCTGAAGAAAGATAGCTTCTACTCAGCTCTATCTTTCTGATATGTAGTATTGAATCGTTAGATTTTTACAGAGCTTTGCCCTTCCACAATTATGGTTCAAAACCAAATCCTAAATCAACTGGTGATGCTTATTTATGATTATCTATTATTCAGGCTGTTAAATGCAGTTTGACTGTCTGGATAATACTTTAGGAGTATCCATGTACAAGTAGAAGACCTGCTCTGATTTTTATTCATGAGGACTCCAGATTTAATGGTGACAGCATAGGTTAGATGACAAAGATAAATGAAACTTTCACGGAGGGCAATAGGAAGAAGAGGAATGATGTCACTAGGCTCTGTTCCCTTTAAAATTGAAACACTGGCAATGAATGTCAATTATAACGCTAAAAGGAACCCTGAAGTGAGGGTGAGAAGTGCTCAGAGCTTCTCAGCTGAGCAGAGTGGAAAGCTTTGTCTTTTCTTCTGATTTTTACTCACAGAATTGCTGCTAGATTCTTTGTGTATCTATCTTCAAATTTTTTACTGTACACCTTGCACATGTAAAGTATAGTAAAGCTAGAATTGTGCATATTAGTCCTTAAATAGAAAATAATATTCAAATAGCTAAAATGCCTGGCAGATCATGGTAATTCCAATGAGAGATGAAAAGTGTTAAAGGTGGTAAAGAAAGGAAGAACATAGGTTGAGAATTTTTTTTAAATTTCATAGAGGAGGAAACATTTGAATGTCAGTAGATATTTGACAGAAACTGAATGTGGAGAATATTTTAGGCAAATAGAACAGCTTGAGGGAAGATATAAATGCCCAATATGTGTTTGGGAGTTAGCCAGGAGGACAGTTTGTTTCTCAAAAAAAGGCAGAAGGAGAGTAGGGTGAAATGCCATTAAAAGGCCTAGTTGGCCCAGATCATGGTTGGTCTAGGATGCCAGGCAAAGGACTGTGTACTTAATAAGCAACGAGGGTTGTTATTGGTTGGAAGATGATGTTCTAAGAGTGGTTCTTTACCAATATTTAAAGAATGAATTTGAATATGAAGAGCAGTTAAATAATACTGCCACCTCAGGTAATGATAATAGAGAAACAGGTCTAAAGCTAAGCTTTTAAATCTAAGATCAAACTTTGCAACCAAATAGTTACGTGATCTGGACCAGTGACAGATGTTATTCCTGCTCAGTTCCCTGATCTGAGTGACCTTCAAGTTCTTTCCAGAAATAGCGTTCTTTGATTCAAGGTAATTCAGAGCCTGAGCTGTACAATGGAAATAGAAATGAGAAGTAGAAAACAGGGCATAAGGTGTTGAAGAGTCCTTCAATATGAAAGGCCATTCCCAGCATTGCAAATACTTTAGCATCTCCAGTTCCTAGCCACTAAATTTGAGTAACATCTTCCAGTTATTGTGACAACCCAAAAGTGTCACCGTTTTCCCAGAGGATTGTGAACACGAGGCCTGGTGCCTTCTAGCACCATGGACGTAACTATTTTGAACCTATTTTAACTAATATTTGGATATAATATAGTGCTGAAAGGCTATTGGTCCCACTAACAGCCACAGAAAATTCATGAGGAAGACCTATTTGTTGCAAAATATATTTTATGTTGGATATATTGAATTTGAGGTGTCAGAGCTATTTCCTGAATCCTAATTGTACATAGGCATCAAGGAGATAAGAGCAGAAACAAACATAGTAACAAAATCCCAATGATTTGTTGTTTCTTGTTCAGAGAGAAATTTTATTACAGGAAGAGAAATGTTTTGGCCTGGTTAGAATCTCCCTGCCTGATTCCCTGCTGTTGAACTTACCTGAGAATTTTCATTTGAACTTCTAAGGAAACAAAAGAAAATCACCATGTTTGGGTATCTACATAATTTCAATACTTACCCAGCATTTTTATTAGATATTTTACACTTCCCATGTGTTTTAGAGATGTTGAGTATCTTAATCAAAGTGACAAAGTTAAGTAGAAGAAAAGAAAGATTTACAAACCAGTACTTGTCCAGTTGTGAGACCTGAGTTCTTTTCACTACAATGATGTAACAGTTAATTAATTTGAACTTCAACAACTCATACTGGGGCCCATGTTGTGGTGTAGTGGGCTAAGCCACCGCCTGTGATGATGGCATCCTGTATTGAAGTGAGCTCTGGCTGCTTCACTTCCATTCCAGCTTTCTGGATTTCCAGTTGTCATGCCTGGGAAAAACAGTAGAAGATGGCCCAAGTACTTAGACCCCTGCCACCCATGTGGCAGACCTGGATGGAGTTCCAGACTCCTGGTTTTCACTATGGCCAGCCCCAGACCTAGATACTGCAGCCGTTTGGAGCATGATCTGGCAAAAGGAAGATCTGTTTCTCTCTCAGTCTCTCCCTCTCTCTATCACTCTGCTTTCAAATAAATTTGACAAATCTTTAAAAAATCCAAGCTGGAATGCAAATTGGTATGGTACATGCATGTTTTACTCCTCCAAGGCCTTGTGTTGTACAACACTGAATTCATAGTGTCTCTGGGAATTCTAGGAGCCAAGAGAGGTGGGTTCAGTCACAAACCACTCCATGTATAAACCTATCAGAGGACATTAGCTGCAGTTTGGCCAATAGTAGTATTAGGCAGACTTGTCTGTTTCATTTACAACACTCCCCCAATGGTAGAAATACATTCATTCTGACAACCATCATGAAAACCTCAGATAAGGTACATTCCCTGAAGTTTCTTGAGACTGGATCCACTGAGCTTACTTTTAAGTGTAAGGTGCACTATTGCATCCCCCTGTATATCATCTAAGTGTTGCCCAAGCTTTGAGCATTTTCCTGGTGTGAACATTAGCTGTTCATCAGTGGGGTGATCCTCCCAGTCAACGTTCCCCTGTATCCTCCACAATGGCGCTGCGTGGGACCACCTCACTTCCATCCCGGAGTCCAACTCTCTACCTCTGGGTCCCTGCCCCTTTCTTCTAACTGCACTAGAATGCAAAAATTATTATTCAGAGCAGCATAGCTCCTTTTTTTGTTTTTGACAGGCAGACTGGACAGTGAGAGAGAGAGAGACAGAGAGAAAGGTCTTCCTTTGCCGTTGGTTCACCCTCCAATGGCCGCCGCGGCCAGTGCGCTGCGGCTGGCGCACCACGCTGATCCAATGGCAGGAGCCAGGTACTTATCCTGGTCTCCCATGGAGTGCAGGGCCCAAGGACTTGGGCCATCCTCCACTGCACTTCCCTGGCCATAGCAGAGAGCTGGCCTTGGAAGAAGGGCAACCAGGACAGAATCCGGCGCCCCGACCGGGACTAGAACCCAGTGTGCCAGCGCCGCAAGGCGGAAGATTAGCCTAGTGAGCCGCGGCGCCGGCCACTCTTTTTGTATAATTCTTACTATATCCTACTCATGATCTGAGGGATATCATAATGGAACTACCTATGTTATTTTGAGAAACAAAATAAAATTATCTTTTCTAATGTAAATGTGATGCCATTTTTGAACTAATATTTTTTCTCCCCTGATTAAATGTGCATTTCCTGAGGCTATAAAAGCACACAACCTGAAATATTTATGTACATATTTTTCACTTTCATCTCATTTTTCACTCTATGCTATAACATTTCATCCCTGAGAGTTAATTCCTTCTACAAAATGTAAATGTTCATATTTCCCTAAACTTTATTTAAATTATTCACTTGGGGATGCATACTTGATACCACTGTGTCCCTCCCCCTCTTCACGGAGGAACGACACTAAACCCTGCATAGGCTTCATATCTGAGTCACGGCACCATTATGTCGCTCCCCCTCTTCGTGGAGGAACGACACAGGACCCTGCGCTGTTCTTTCGTCTGCTCGGCCCTCCCCCGGGTTTGCTGCTGGTTCTTCCCGGGTTGGCTACCGTCCCTTCCACCTCCGTGGAAGGGCGGTTCCCCCTGCCACTTTCCCCACTTCCGCGGGGGAGCGGCACACCGCCGGCCGGCTCTCTCGGGGGCTGCACAGGTGTTCCTTCAGATAGATGTTCCTGGTGCATGTTCTCTCTCTCCTCCTTTATAGTCCTCTTCCACCAATCCCAACTCTGCTACCCACACGCCGAGTACGCTGCTCTCCTCCAATCAGGAGCAGGTCCTACAGTTTATTGGTTGAACTGGAGGCAGCTGTGTAGAAGCTGTTTCCCTTCTCAGCACCATAT
The DNA here is from genome assembly GCF_964237555.1 of Oryctolagus cuniculus. Lineage (NCBI taxonomy): Eukaryota > Metazoa > Chordata > Mammalia > Lagomorpha > Leporidae > Oryctolagus > Oryctolagus cuniculus. The sequence continues at coordinate 118,098,305 of NC_091437.1, forward strand.
TGTGGGAGAGCAGATGCATAGAATAAGTCTTAATTCCAGTAACTTAGTCTAGTCCGAGTTGCTCCCCACACCACTGTTGGTCTCTTTGCACTTAATAAATGAGTATTTTGTTGCCTCTTCTCATTGCTCTGTCCTTCCTTAATCCTCTTAATTTGGCTTCCATTGCTACAACTCTACTGAAAGGATTCACCAGAGTTGTCATGGTAGGAAAAGCTTGTCTTCTTTCACCTTTTTAAGGAAATCCTTTTCTTCTTGAAGCTCTTTTCCAAAAGAGTTTCTCTGATCTTTGGCACTAGTGGTTACCACTACTTGATTTCAAGTTCTTGTTTTTCACTCTCTTGCATTTTTCTCCCACTTATTTATTTAAAGATTTTTAAATTTATTAACAATAATTGTACTTATTTATGGAGTTCAGAGCGACATTTCAATACATGTATACAAAGTATACTGATCAAATAAGTGCAATTAGCATTCTCAGTCTTTGTCATCACTTTATAATTGGAGCCTTGAGACTCCCCTCTTCTATTTGGTCAGAAAACATATAATAACTGGGGTACGCATTTGGAATAGTAGTGAAGACTCTGGTTGGGACATCAGCATCCCATCTCAGAGCACCTAATTTGAGTCCCAGCTCCACTTCCTATTCTAACATTCTGCTAGCGTGCACTCTGAGAGACAACAAGTGAAGGCTCAAATAGTTGGGTCCTTTGACTATGGCCAGCCCCAGACCTAGATACTGCAGCCATTTGGAGCATGATCTGGCAAAAGGAAGATCATGTCACCCATTTGGAGACCCAAATTGAATTCCTGGTTCCTGGCTTTGACCTGGGCTATCGTGATCCTCGTGAGCATTTGGGAAGTGAACCACCAGATGGAAAATCTTTTCTTCCCTCTCTCTGCTCTACAAAATAAGAAGAAGAAAGGAGGAGGAGGTAGAAGAGGAGGAGGAATTATTACACACGATAGTATCATTTCTCATACTAATCAGCATTCCAAAGCTGCTATGTACATTAACCTCTAGTATCTTCTCACTCCAAAGTAATCATCACGTTTAGCACTAGTATCTTCTCACTCCAATATAATCACTTTATAGGATTTGGGATTAAGCTTCCATTGCCATTTCAGTTGATCCTAAGCACTTGCAGATTCCTTGTCAATGGCTGTTACCTCTCAGCAGAAAAGCTGATCTCCACAGTCCTTACACATGTCTGTTGCTTAGCACTCCCAATCAGGACTTTTGCTCTGGAGCTATCTTTTCCTCTGTGTCCCTCAATCCAGATGACCACTTCGCTAAATCTTTTCTCAGTATTTACGCGTTCCAAACTATTCTGAACATTTATATTGACCACATGGCAAACAATTAGAACTTATCCCATAAGATCTTAATGAGAAATAGCTCTTCCAAGACTGCAAACTTCAGGAGTAAGTAGTATATTTTCTCCATATGTTTTGAAGCTTATTACATTAAGTACAGGATGTGCATCCCACAGGTGTTAATGATAGGTGAGAGCTACAGAACTGAGCAACAATGTATTCTATATATTGAATCATTTAGAAAGCCACAGTCTTTTCCGTCTATAACCTGCTACCAGATATACTCTTTTATTTTATTTTATTTTATTTTATTTTATTTTATTTTATTTTATTTTTTTTTTGACAGGCAGAGTGGACAGTGAGAGAGAGAGACAGAGAGAAAGGTCTTCCTTTGCCGTTGGTTCACCCTCCAATGGCCGCCGCGGTTGGCGCGCTGCGGCCGGCGCACCGCGCTGATCCGATGGCAGGAGCCAGGAGCCAGGAGCCAGGTGCTTTTCCTGGTCTCCCATAGGGTGCAGGGCCCAAGCACCTGGGCCATCCTCCACTGCACTCCCTGGCCACAGCAGAGGGCTGGCCTGGAAGAGGGGCAACCGGGACAGAATCCGGCGCCCCTACCGGGACTAGAACCCGGTGTGCCGGCGCTGCTAGGCGGAGGATTAGCCTAGTGAGCCGCGGCGCCGGCCTATACTCTTTTATTTTAAAAAAATTTATTATTCGTATAAAATGAGTGAGCAGTGTCAGGAAAGAGGAAATTCTAACAACCCCCACTCATTGTGAGGCCCACCCAAGCTGAGCAATGGAGAGGTGACACTCTGCATCAGCCAGCACGTCTTTAATTTCTCCCTGTTCCAGCTCCTATTATCTCTCTACTGCCACAGCTGCATACTGCTATTGTCAGTGGTAAAGAGGAGACATCTCTAATTAGAGGGCAGGCTAAATTGCTTTTATCTACTTTTAACATGCTTTTACATGGCACCTGGTACACAAGCCTTAGCTAGGCTGCCATAATTTGAAAAGCAAATGAATGTTCAGAGAAATACGATACGTTTTTAAAAGAAAATTAAATATATAGAGTAGCAAGATCAACATGCTGGAGACTGCAGAGTTTTAGAGCTGTCAGAGTCCTGTGTGCTTATGTATTATAGTGAATTAAGATAAGCAGAATCCATGCCCCCTGCAGAAGCTGCTGGTCCTTTCTTTTTCTGTTAGGAACAAACAGTGAGATTTAAAAGTCTAGAAAAATTATTAATGCAAGAAACAGACTGATGGAATTTCCTTCAAAATCTGAGAGAGTGGAATTTAGGTGAAAAAAAAAAGTTCAACAGGATCTTTCCTGACTCACATACAGCTAATCATTTTTATAATAAATTAATATATTGTGTATGAATTTCTGTGTCTGGTTTTAAACTCAGTTATTATTTCTTTAGTAGTCCTAGAACATTTTATAACACTCAGCCATTTATCAGTTTCTGAAAAATAAAACAAAGAAAAATCAACCACAGTTAGATCTGTAGAGTGTTGGACAGCAGTGCCATTCAATAAAAATATCTGACATTTAATATTGCTTGGAATACAGATTCCACAGTTCAGAGAGCCTGAGTCATCGGCTTCTCTCCCTTGGATCATTTTCAGTAAAACTGGAACAAGCGTTTCCTCCAGGATCATCTTCACAGGAGGATGTGCACGCTCCTCTTTGTGCCATCATTATAGCCCTTCCCCACGCACAGGCGCTAGTACTGCCATAGGAACTACTGTATTGCCCTCCAAACTTTGTTTACTTATTTTCTTGGAGATTGCCTGATTACTGCCCATAACTTTCAGGCTGTAAGAACTGGCAGCTCTAAATAATAAACTGGGCTACACTGTTTATTTATTGCTGCTTTGGAACAGAAAACCAGCTGGAGTCTTTTAGTGCAGTGAGTAAAAAGGACTTTGAGCTAAGAGAAGCTGGCACTGTAAACACAATTGTCTGGCAGGGGAACTGCCTGATTAGGGATCTCTACTTTTTCCAGTTTCCCTGTACAGACATCTATATGCGTTCAGAGCTTGTGATTTTTTTTCTATTTTCAATATACCATGAAGAAGAGGGTATAATTTAAAGCTCTAAAGCAAGAGGCATATTTCAGAAATATACTAATTTAAATATTTGAGCCATCTACAGAATTAGAACATGTGTTTCAAGGCATTAAACACTACTTAGAGGGTACCGATTCCTACGTTAGCCATTGGAGTAGACATTAAAACCATGGGTTAAATAGTTCTGTGCCTTCCATGCACCTGATAGGATTGTACTATCTGGCCCCCCATGCTTACCGTGCCCATGTGACTAATTCTGATCAATGACACATGAGTGCAAAAGACATTTGATGGCTGGTATGAGATGTCTCAGATTTCTCTCTCTCTTCCTCTCTCCCTCTCTCTCCATCACCTCTCTCCCTCTCGCCCTGTCTCCCTCTCTCCCTCTTTCCTCTTTCTCTCCCTTCCTCCCCACTCCTGATTTCCATCCCTAGAAAACCAACAATGGCTGATTTATCAGTTCAGATCCTGAAATGGAAGCAATGTGAAGAACCCAAAACTGACCTATGTTGGTTATGTACCATGGGCAAGAAATAAAATTTGTGGTTTCAAGCCACTGAGATGTTAGTGCTTGGTGTTGTTGCACCCTCAGTCCACATGGACTCTGGTGACATGGCTGCCTCTGGAAGCCTCCACTCACTAGTGTCCTTCTGCTGTTCCCCTCACTATAGCACTGGGGCTCCAGCCCTTTCAGCTTCTTTTATGCTTTTTAGAAGATCTTCTGCTCTCTCATTCTCCCTCCTCTCTAAGTCCAGGGAGAAATAGCTTTTAGTTTTGTTTTCATCTTCTCTCTATACTGTGGGAAAAATAAAACCAGTTATGAAAGAGTATTTTCCCCCAAATCCATGGCCTATACAGCAGTTTGGGCTTTGTGCCCTGGAAAGGTAAAAATTAACTTCATTTGTTTCCTTTTGCATTCAGCTACAACTCATTTATACATAATATTGCATCCAAGGTCCAATTTGAGGGAGAGAAGGGGAGAGGGGGAGGTAGAGACAGGTAAAGAGGGAGGAGAGGAGAGGAAGGGAGAGGAGAGGAGAGAAGAGGAGAGGAGAGGAGAGGAGAGGAGAGGAGAGGAGAGGAGAGGAGAGGAGAGGAGAGGAGAGGAGAGGAGAGGAGAGGAGAGACACTGAATGAATTGTGGTAGGGTAAACAAAAGAATTGCAGAGATTAGTAAACACCTTTGGTAAATATACTACAGCAATTTTTATGGCAGTAGCGCAATATTTACACAATGCACAGCAGTACTGTTCTGTATAGCACAACGATAAATGTCTAGAATGTCATAATCTGATCAGTGATGATGGGGCTGAACTTGATGCCAATTTGTTTTGAAGCTACATTGCATCGTTATGATTAGACTTTGACTTTCCATTTGATCATTTCTCCCATGGCCAAGTGTTCTCCCAAATCATTCTTCAGTGAATTCAGGCAATAACTATAATAGGGCTGTTTCATGCAGACACTCTTGTACAACCCTAAGTGATTGTCCTTCTAGAAGGCTGAGGTATATGGTGCTCTTAACAGTGGACCTATATACACAAAAATGTTATTCACTAATTACTTCAGATTTTAAAATTAGCACTCAGCTTTAAAGGCATAGACTCATAAACCTTCATATGTTATGTTCAATTTGTACATCATATAATGATATTTTAATAATCACTCTTAAAAGTAAATCACCTTCCTTAAACATTTTGAGATGCTTTTAACGATTTAAAATTTCATTTGTTTATAAGTTTTCACCTTTTCTAATTAACTTTGCCTGTGAAATTCAATAATGCCTATAAAACAATTATTACATGTATCAGTCTGGTAAATCTTAAGTTACTTTAAATATCATGGTGCTCTTTAATAGATCATATCAGAATTTCAAAAACAACCAGCAACCTAAATCCATCCCTCAGTTGTCTGTTTAGACTGGAATATGTGAGTTACTTCAATAGTCTTCATTCCCCTAATTATTATAAGTTCTTAAAATATCAAAAATATAAAGGTTACAAGGAAGCAAACTATGAAGTTTATTTAGTCCATCATTTCTCCATTTCACTCTACATTTTCCCAAGGTTAAAGAAACCACTCAAAAACCAACGATGTTATTCCAAACAATTTATGTTTTCCTTTCCAGACAAATTCCTATCCCTTCCTTCCCAGTTCTTCAGAGTTGCTCATCAAATCCAGGAACTGTAACCGGTGTGAGAATTGGAGCTGCAGACATCCGAGGACATAACTCAAGAGGGGCAAAACAGAGCTGCAAATGCAGTAGTTTAATATCCACAGTAAATTTATACTTCACCACATTCTCCATTTTACTTAAAGAAATTGGCAAGTTATGTGCAAATTTTATCTAGCTTCCTTTATATTGCAGTTGGATTTTTAAAACATTGTTGGCTCTTTAAGATATTAAGCAACAATTAGATTGGATTTATAGTATTTTTCTTTTCATTTTTGGCTCTGAATCATACTTTCTAAGATTATTCTAACATTCAAATGACAATACCAAATGGCAAAATCGTCTAAGAAAAGTGTTTGAGAAAAAATTTGTCTCTGTTTATATTCTTCAAATATATCTGTATACTTATTATGTATTAAATGTTTTGTTGAAAATCACTGTATCTTGAGAACCCAGGTGAGCAAAACTCAGATCTCACCCTCAAGGAATGCAAGCCAAGTAAGAGTTAGATAAGCATGTGTGTGTCTCCCTCCCTCCCTCTCTCTCTCTCTCTCCCTCTGTGTGTGTGTGTGTGTGTGTGTGTGTAGGTGCTGGCTATGGAGATAATGGGAAAGGAGACTGAATATTCCCTTGGAATCATCAAGGACATTTTTATGAGGAAATATTTTGATTGTGGCATTAGCCCTTCAATTCACTTCAATTTTTCCTACCAGTAGTTCCCAAAGTGCATTCCTGGATGAATAGCATCACCAGCGTCACCTGGGAACTTGCTAGAAATACCAGCTAATCAGGGAAGACCTAATGACACAGAAAGTGTAGCGGTAAGTCCTATATGTTTGGTTTAGTAATTCCTCTAGGTGATTTTAATACATGCTAACTTTAAGAACCCCTGCATTACAATAACAATAAAGAACGTAAGGTTTATACCAAATTACGTGCTCTTACAAAATGAACATGATCCAATGGAAAGCTAAGATTGGAAGATTGTTGTAGGTGACTGCTGAATCCTCAAGGAAGACCATAAATTCTGCTGTTGGAAACAAATCCTTGTATACTGTTTTTAGGGGGAAAAAGTACAAAATCTCTTTCAAAGATCACTGATCAAATATTGCATTTAATTATCCTCAGTAACTCTGAGCTTGTATGATGCTAAATGATCTGCTGCAGGACTGTCAACAAAAATCCAGAAAAGTAATGAAGAGGCCTTTGAGTTATGCTCTATAGCAAGTTTAATTCCCCAAAGTACAGTGAAAAGTAAGGCAGAAAACCTGCTAGTTCACTAGATGTTTTTGTATTAGGGAAACTATAAATAGATGTAGGATGAGAAGGCTTTTGACAGGATAGTAACTCTTTTAGCGTAAAATCACTCTGGGATAATCTTACTTTAAATCACTAAAAAGTACTGCATAAATGAAAACACTGAAGGAACTCGAATGGAATCTAAGCACACAAAAATTCTGACCCTCAGCACCCTCTGATATATTTCACAGACTCCAAGTCCAGCAAGATAAAAATATTTGATACAGAGTGTTCCATCTTATTTGTTCATATCCTGGAAAGCATTAGTGAACCCAAAACCAAGAACACAGTAGTTCTAAGATTTAGCATGAGAAACCAGTTTAGATGAAATAGATAACTTGGCCTTTCCCAGATTTAAGATGATCATTTAGAGCCCCCAATGACTTCCTTAAATAATATCCCAGCCTTAAGAGTAAGAGAAGACTTTGGCAAGCAACAATTAAGTATTTAATTCTACCTTTTCTCAATGAAGTAAGGAAAACAATTCAGAAACTTGAAGAAAAGGAATCGTACTTTGGCATAATTGATTAAGTAAGAGATAAAATTTTATTTTTTCCAAAATTTTTTATTCATTTATGCAAGAAGCAGAGAGAGAATGGGGGAGAGACAGAGAGAGAACTCACACTTTCCGGATGATCAAAGTGGCTGAAACTGAACCAGAGCAGAAGTTGCAAGCTCGTAAGTGGCAGGAGGAACCCAATCACCATTGTCTTCCACAGTCTGCATTAACAGGAAGTTAGAAGTAGGAGTTGAAGCCGAGTTGAATCAAGGCATTCCAGTATGGTACGGGAGCATCCTAACAGACATCTTAAGTGCTAAGCCAAACACTCAACCCAAGGTAAAAATTTTAAAGTCTATTTATGATTAGTAATAACCCTAAAAGAGTGAGTTTTTTTCCCACCTCAGGCTAAGTCCCCTATTTTTATCAGGAAATTTTGATGTTTATGAATTCATAGAATGTGATAGAAACTATCATTCTTTGAAATCTACAAACATCCACCGTGCATCAAGCTCCTGCACTAGTTATTAGATTTCCTGGTCAAATCAAAAGGCATGCAATGCTTTTGTAGAAATGGGCCAGGGTGGAAAGATAGAGCTGCAAGTGGAGGAAAAGAGTTTCTCTGGGCTCTCCAGGAAATTTTACAGGTGGAAGAAAAACAGTGATTTGTACTCTCTTCCTATAAGCAATTTCACTATAGCACTGGTTAGATGGGATTGTTTCAAAGTATGATAAAATCTGAAATGTTTAATAGCATTTATCAAAGTTCAGAAATTGGCATTTGTTTTGTTTCATTGGGAAATGTGAGGCATGTTGCTTGATTTAGTGAACTGACATTATGTTATCTTTCATATAGGGACCATGTCAGGAGCAAAAGAGGAGAATAAATTAAAATCTCATTTCAACCTTGAAAGCAGAAAGTAGAGGACAATGATATATCTTGCTAATAAGCATTGTTTAGATGACAGTAATTAACTATTTTCCAATCTAGTTTTTGCCACATAGGCAAACTGACGAGCAAAGAGATTATTATCAGTACATAGTAAACTCACTTCTATATTGTGAATAAAGAATTCTCCATTTTGATAGAATCAAAAATGTTTCTAAAAATATATTAGTTAAGTGTGACATATACTAATATCCCACAGATATCCACAGTAGATTACAGCATGAACTGTAGGAACCAAAGAAGTCAGCCAATAGTGATTAAAAAACATTTTATTTAAGTTATAGTATTTGTATTGGTCAGTTTTTGTCACTATGAGAAATACCTGAGGCAAGTTGCTTATGAATTAAGGAGGTTTATTGTGGCTAAAGATTTTGGAAATTCACATTCCGAGATTGGACGATCCCTTTGGTTCAGCCAACTGATAAGGCCAGAGGATGGCAATGGTGAAGTGTTTGCAAAGGAATGATCACATAGTGAACCAAGGAGCAGAAAGAAGTGACCAAGCAAGGCCGGCTCTGTGGCGTAGCAGGTAAAGCCACTGCCTCCAGTGCTGGCATCCCATATGGCTGCCGGTTCGAGTCCCAGCTGCTCCACTTCTGATCCAGCTCTCTGCTGTGGTCTGGGAAAGCAGGAAAAGATGGCCCATGTCCTTGAGCCCCTGCACCCACATGGGAGACCCAGAAGAAGCTATAGGCGCCTAGTTTCGGAACAGTGCAGCTCCAGCCATTGCAGCCAATTGGGTAGTGAACCAGCAAAAAGAAGACCTCTCTCTCTCTCTCTGTCTCTCCTTCTCTGTGTAGCTCTGACTTTCAAATAAAAATAAATAAATCTGCCGGTGCCGCGGCTCACTAGGCTAATCCTCCACCTAGCGGCGCCGGCACACCAGGTTCTAGTCCCGGTCCGGGCTCCGGATTCTGTCCTGGTTGCCCCTCTTCCAGACCAGCTCTCTGCTGTGGCCAGGGAGTGCAGTGGAGGATGGCCCAAGTACTTGGGCCCTGCACCCCATGGGAGACCAGGATAATTACCTGGCTCCTGCCATCGGATCAGCGTGGTGCGCCGGCTGCAGCGCGCCAGCCGTGGTGGCCATTGGAGGGTGAACCAATGGCAAAAGGAAGACCTTTCTCTCTGTCTCTCTCTCACTGTTTACTCTGCCTGTCAAAAAATAAAAAAAAAAATCTTAAAAAAAAAAAAGAAATGACTAAGCCTGACTCAGAAGCCTTCAGCAAGAACCACCTGCAAGGGCCAATCCCTAACTGACTAAATATCTCCTGTTAGGCCTGCCTGCCTCCTAAGCACCAAAATTGGATCAAGTCTCCAGCTTCCTAGCACCATCAACCCACAACCTTGGGATTTAAGTGTTTGCACATGAGCAAACTCAAGTTCAAACAACAGCAGCACCTAACACATAGCAATGAATTAGCTGCATGATGGACGGGGCATAGTAAAAGTTGCTATTGCTCCTACAGTGATATTTATTAAACGTCATTAGAGAAAACATCCCAAATGAAGCATTTTATGTGAAAAAGTTATTGAATGGTATCTTATTCAAACCTGTTTGGAGTTAGATGGAATGTATCCCAGATTTCCTCAAATGTCTCTTTCATATAGAATTATTTCCCAGAGAAAGTCATCACTTCCAAAGTCGTGCACTCCTTTGCCAGTCAGTCTTCTTCCTGGAATGTCAAAGCTACTTCAAATCTTGCCGCACCCTGAATAATGGATCTCTGTAGCTTGCACAAGCTAATTCCCAGTGCAGCCGGAGCTCACAGCTCTTCACATCCATAAGCTGAAAATTAACAGCCATTTTTCATCATGACATTGGGATTCCAACTGTGCTCATAAGTGTTTCAGAAAAATACAGCATGATATGATTTCCATATATCTATATATTTTTGAGATTTCCAGAAAGCATTGCATTTTTTAGACCCGCTTATGTAAATACAATGATACTCTAATAGAGGGGGAATTATCATTATATTTCATTTTAAATGTTTAAAGAAGAAAAACCTCATGGCACAAATTTGAGCTAGCACATTGTTTTCTTGATTTACAGGGCTTGAAGAGATACTGAATGAATAGCCCTCCCTAAAGCAATATTTCATGTACTTTCTATAGATCTGTGAAATTTCTATAATGCAGCAAAATAAGCCTTGCCTCAGGTTTAATGTCTTCTGTTTATTAACAGAATACTGTGCACCTGCTCAAGACACCTGCACATTTTAACTTAGCATTTTAAACCAAATTCAATCAAGTATGCATTAGCACACTGACTCACCATCTACTACATTAAGGGTTTGGGGTTCAATTCATAAATTGCTTAGCAAGATGGATGTCCCCTCTCCCCTGCCTCCTTGTTGCTCCTCCAGTCCCACCACCCCATGTGGAGGATTATCCATCACAGTCCAACAGTAGCTTTATCCTTACTGTCAAGTGGAATTAGGAGGTTATTTAACTCTTGGGAGGCAAATCCATAAGACCCATGGTCTGTTGTTCATGAGACAACAGGAATTTTATTTGTGATTATAAATAGGCATATTTTCAAAAGGAAATGTCCATCAATCATGAGAACATGAACCTTGTGCATGACAATTTTTCTTTTCATTTGTAACAGCAGCTGCCAAGTCTGTTTCCTATAGGTAGCAAAAAAAGAAGGAAAAAAAAAAAACCAGAAGCCCTTTTTATTTTGTCTATCTAGGTTCAGGTTTACTGTTGTTGTGGGCTTTCTGAAAATATGTGTATTTATTTTTAAGTAAAACGTGACATATTAATAAAACATTTGATTTCTTCCTACATCTGTGACCACTCATCCCTGGCTTCATTAACTGATTTCTGTTTTCCAGCTCACCTTTTGTGTTTGCTCACTCAGTAAACATATTTGAATTCTTACTGTCTTCCCAGCACCTTCATGGGTGCTGATCAGCAGCATTCCACAATACAAGACATGTGCCTTGCACTCCCCCACAAAACTTACTCCTCATGGTGGTAGACAGTGGAAGTAGACAATAAATGAGTAAATAGATTCATTAAAATGAGGCTATGATTTACTGTAATGGTCAGTGCTATCAAGGAAATACAGGGTCATGTGATAAGAGGAAGCTAATTTGGGTAAGTTTCCCACATTCTCACTTTAACTCAGTTCAATTAATCTATATATCATGTTATATATCACCTTTGAGCCAGTCCTTGTCTGATAATGAGTCTACAAAGGGAGAATAGATTTGGCCTGCCCTTTAGCAGAACTCACATTCCTTCAGAAAGGAGATCACACGAACAATTACAGTAGACCATGACGAATACTATAATAAACTTTCTATGGAAATTCTCTACTACCTTGGCACGGTGCTTGAAGGAGATCTTCCAGAGCAAAGGATAACTGGGATGCTTAAGAAATAATAAGGGGGCCGGCACTGTGGTGCATCGGGTTAAAGCCCTGGCCTGCAGCACTGGCATCCTATATGGGCGCTAGTTTGAGACCCGGCTGCTCCACTTTCAATCCTGGGAAAGTACTAGGAGATGGCCCAGGTGCTTGGGCCCCTGCACCCGAATGGGAGACCTGGAAGAAGCTCCTGGCTCCTAGCTTCAGATCGGCTCAACTTTGGCTGTTGCAACCATTTGAGGATGGAAGCAGAGGATGGAAGACCTGTGTGTGTGTGTGTGTGTGTGTGTACCTCTCTCTGTAACTCTGTCAAATAAATAAAGTAAATCTCTTAAAAAAAGAAACAATAAGAATTGTTCATGGGCCAGTTTTGTGCTAAGCTGATTAAGCCAACATTTGGAATGCCCACATCCCATATTGGAGTGCCTGGTTTGAGTCCCAGCTGCTCAGCCTCCCTATTTAGCTTTCTTGTTGATACATCCTGGTGGGCAACAGATGGGTCTAGTCCGCCCGTGTGAGATACCCAGATGAAATTCCTGGCTCCTGGCTTTGTCCTGACCAAGCCCTCACTGTTACAGGCATTTGGGAAGTGAAACAGTGGATGGAAGAGCTGTGTGTTTGTGTGCATGCGCACACATGCACATGTGTCTTTCTGTTACTCTGTTTCAGAGAAATAAAAATGCAAAAAAAGCATCAATTCAAATGATAACAGTTGCACATGCAAAACCATGGAAGTTTAGAAGATACACACATTTAGGGTCCTGTATTCCATGTTAACAGCCTCAATGTTTTTATGCTACTTTGACGTCTCTGGACTTCATCTTGAACGTAAAAGGGAACTACCAGAGGATTCTGGGAAAGGAGAGAGATGAGATCATGTATTTTTTTTTTTTTGACAGGCAGAGTGGACAGTGAGAGAGAGAGACAGAGAGAAAGGTCTTCCTTTTGCCGTTGGTTCACCCTCCAATGGCCGCTGCGGCCAGCGCACCACGCTGATGCGATGGCAGGAGCCAGGTTCTTATCCTGGTCTCCCATGGGGTGCAGGGCCCAAGCACTTGGGCCATCCTCCACTACACTCCCTGGCCACAGCAGAGAGCTGGTCTGGAAGAGAGGCAACCGGGACAGAATCCGGCGCCCCAACCGGGACTAGAACCCGGTGTGCCAGCACAGCAAGGCGGAGGATTAGCCTAGTGAGCCGTGGTGCCAGCCAAGATGAGATCATATTTGGGCTTTGGGGAGATCCTTTGAAAATCATAGATGGATACATCATTCCAGGGGATGACTGGGAGACTGGGAAAGGCAAAGAGAGACCAGTCAGGAAATGTTTCAGTTAATGCAACAAAGACTCACAAGACCATAGTGAAGGTACTTATAGTGTGTGTGTATGTGTGTGTGTGTGTGTAGTGTGTAGATAGATAGATGTGTTATTGCAGCATAGTAAACAGAGGCCTAAATTAAAGGAGGGTCGTACAAGAGAGTGCTTTGGGAATGAAACCAGCACATTGATTTGCATGGACTCAATGGTTGCTTGCTGTTTCAATGAAATAGGGTGTGAGTCGTAGTCTTAAGCACAACTGATGGGAGGAGTGCGCTCAAGTCCTATTGAGTTGATCTAGATCAGTGGTTCCCAATTTGCAGTGATTTTGCCAGTCAGGAGTATCTGGCAACAAAAGGAAACATTTTTGGTCTTTATAACCTGGGAGCAGATGTGCTTGGCATGGAGTGAATGGAGGCTGAGGATACTTCTACACAACATACAATGCACAGGTTAGTCCCCCACGGAAAAGAATTATCGAGCTCAAAGTGTCAGCAGGGCCACAGTTGATCAAATCCCAAGGAGCAGGAGCCACCACCCTGAGGGTCTTGAAGAAGCAGCCCAGCTCAGAGATTTAAAGCGGTTTTGATCCTAGGTGCACGAGCTTCATCCCTGTCAAGTAAGTAGGCTGTTTCCTTCATCCCACCTTCTCTTTTCTACACCTTCAGAAAAAACACAGCTAAAGGAGATTTTTTTTTTCCAGATACAGGTCCTGGTAGATATTTACTTTTTTGCAACATGTACATATATTGTTGTCAGTCATGGTGTAATATAGGAATTTCCTAAATCATTTTGGAAGGCGCAACATGTTGCATATGTTTAGACTAATACATCCAGTATTTCAAACCTTTTCTAAAAGCATGATGTAATCAATTACCAGAGAAAAGATCATAATTGAAATTGGAATATCTTAGAAAGTTGATTTCAATGAATGAGAACTGTCTGTAGGTGACTAAGTGCTAGCTATAGTCTTTCAATACATTCATATGCATTGTTCACTTAATCTTTAAAATCTCCTATAACTACTTGGCTTTTGCAAGCAAGGAAACCTAGACACAGGTAGGTCATGAAATTATCAAGCTCCCACAACTGATGGGTGCTGGAGCCAGCACTCATCCCACATATTTGACTCCAGGGTCAATTACTTGCTCTCATTATTATATGCCGTGCTGTGTCCACATGATCAAAAAATCTAATCTTTCCTGGAAATGAAATCGGAGCAGACACACAATGGCATCCCAATTTTTAGTGGAATCTGTTGAGAAATTCAAATTTAGCAAATGGAACTGAGACAAAGAGCTGGCCATTTCCTCTGTTATCATGAAGATTGGCAGAGAGCACACAGATGATTTCAGTTGGTGTTAAACTGATGTGACAAATACTCTTCATTTCAAGTGAATGGGAAATTTCTTAGCTGTAAGGAAATTTGGAAAAAGAAAAATGAAAGTGGTAGCTTGAAACTTGAAAAATAATATTACCCCATGTAGGTATTGTGAGGCTTCTTTATCTTGTATGAGAAACATTTTGAAAATGAAAATATCATTTCATTCATCTAGTGATGAAAGAAAATCCATATGGGAATTAAGTGCTGTTGGAACCTAACACAGCTTGCAACAAGTAAATTCTATATTGATTCTATCTGTATAAGCAACTAAAGAGACGGAGTAAATAATACATCTATAAGTTAGGTCTCTGAAGTACAAAACACTTCAAGCAGTAATTTTGAAAAACAATTTTAAGAAATTTGTGGTGAAAGTAATTCTCATAAGATTTTACAGAATTATACCTTAGTTTTTCTTTTTATTTTAAGATTATGTTCCAATTGTTGGTTCTCTCACTCCCCCCCAAAAAATAAAATGCTTACAGTAGTCTTTAAAAATTCATTTTTCTGAATTATGAAAATTAAATATTTAGAGAGAAGATGGTCAGCTTTAAAGTAACATAAAATTTTCCAGCACCTGGCTTAGAGTCTGGCACATAGTAGGTGTTTGTTAAATATGGAAGCTTTCAGAAAAATCTCAAAAGTTCAAAGAAATTAACAGCTACTGCTTAATTTGTCATAAACAAAATAAGTATGAGAAGGTTGAAAGAAAATCCAATAAAAATGTCAGTAATTTCACTAATTTCCCTAAACATTAAATGGCAGATTTGAAACCAATGTCTGCACAAGCAGTTTGCACACGTGTTACGACTTGAAGGGTGCACTTGATGACATTTCAAGTCACACTTTATAAAGCATATTCTCCCCCCCTCTTATTTCCCTTAAACCTTGAATGTTCTTCTGAAGACACTGTTGTATTTTCATTTTTCAGAGTGAAAGATTCAATAACCAGCCCAATGCTTAAATAGGATTTGAACCACAGTCATCAGACAATTAAGCTAGTGTGCTTTTTGACATCACAGTTTTCATACATTCCTTGTCCTTTCCCATACTTGGATCTGTTTCATCCTCTTATTTTTCAAATAAGAAAACAGTGGTTCTTACCACCATTTGGGCATTCTCCCAATGAATTGTATAAAGGAGCCCAGGGCTTTGTAATACAAGGCATTTAAAGCTTTCCTTAGCCACCTCCTACTCTCCCTAAGCCATCTTCTCCATGGTCTTCTGATTTTAAACTCCCACGGGGGGCCAGCACCTTGGCACACTAGGTTAATCCTCCACCTGCGGTGCCGGCATCCCATATGGGCCCCGGTTCTATCCCCAGTTTCTCCTCTTCCAGTCCAGCTCTCCGCTGTGGCCTGGGATAGCAGTAGAGGGTGTTCCAAAGTGCTTGGGCCCCTGCACCGCATGGGAGACCAGGAGGAAACTCCTGGCACCTGGCTTCAGATCAGCGTAGCTCCTGCTGTTATGGCCATTTGGAGAGCTAACCAATGGAAGGAAGACCTTTCTCTCTGTCTCTCTCTCACTGTCTGTAACTCTGTCCAAAAAAAAAAAAAAAAAAAAGAAAAGAAAAAAAGAAAAACAACCTCCCATGGAAGCCAGACACTCAGCTTCATTATATCTTGCAAGGATGCAAGGATACCTCTCTTCATCAATTTCAGAGCATGAAGATTTTCTCTAATTGCTCTCTTTGGTGTGGTGGCTTGAGGCATCTATTGCTCTGTGCATACCACTCTTGCCCAAAAGTTTCCTTATTGGAGCTACCCTTAGGGAAGTGGACCTGTGTTTCCACGGTGCCACGTCCGATGGTACAACTCCCAGTAGCATCTTTTCAAGTGGGTAAGGCCAGCCACTTTCCTAGTTAGCGGGAAAGGAGCCTGCTGCTTTGTGGCACTCAGTGGGTGGTGGGGTAACATTGTGGTGAATGCTTTTCTCCCCTTCCTGCACACAGAACGTGCGATACATTCCCTCAGTCCCACCTGCACCTTCAGATGGAGGGGGGCTTTAATCCTTTAATAACTTTACCAGGATGGGGAGCAGCATCTTTTTTTTTCTTTTTAGCTTTATTCTTACCTGGGAATAAGAAAAACAGACAAAAATGCCCACAAAATGTATGTGCACTGTAAAAATTATGACAAGAATGCTCTCCAAGATAAACAAGCCACAGCTCCATTTCCTCAGAGAATTCGGTACTCGCTGTCATACACTGGTAACTCTGGCTTCCCACTTTGAATGATTCATGAACCAATGGCTTAAACTGCAACTGATTTAAGAAACTTAATGGCAAATTTCCACTACAGAAATTCAATATGTTTGTTTAAAAATAAATTAAATTCTGAACAAAAGGATTCAGAAACTTACATAGAGGAAGCCTTCCTTTTACCAAGTAGATGTTTAAATAACTTGTTTATTTTAAAGCCTGTCCTCTTAGATTAAATTTGAGTTTTCCTAGTTGGGTTATCTGCATTATTAACTGACAGCTAAAAATAACACAGACTAAGAAACTTATGTGGGGCCAGTCAGGCAGGACAGAGACATGAAAGATTATCATTCTCTTCAATTTCTCTGTTTTGAGGTAATAGAATTTTGAGGTGAATAGTAACTATACTTGAAGGATTCCATGTTTTTCCTCCTTTAAGTATGATGATTTTATTTTTAGTAAACAAGTCAAGATTTTTCTAGGGCCGGTGCCGCGGCTCAATAATCCTCCATCTGCGGCACCAGCACACCGGGTTCTAGTCCCGGTCGGGGCGCCGGATTCTGTCCCGGTTGCCCCTCTTCCAGGCCAGCTCTCTGCTGTGGCCAGGGAGTGCAGTGGAGGATGGCCCAAGTGCTTGGGCCCTGCACCCGCATGAGAGACCAGGAGAAGCACCTGGCTCCTGGCTTCGGATCAGCGCGGTGCAGGCGGGCCGCAGCGGCCAAGTGGGGATGAACCAACGGTAAAGGAAGACCTTTCTCTCTGTCTCTCTCACTGTCCACTCTGTCAAAAAAAAAAAAAAAAAAAGAAAGAAAAAAGAAAAAAAAACGATTTTTCTAGTGCTTCTCCTAAAGAAATAATTGGATTTCTCCCCTTCCTATAGCAATAGAATAGAACTTAAGGAGGATCAAATGATGCCCCCTTTACTCAAGCTGTATTCAGATTCCTCAGGTGCTCCCAGAAGGAGATGAGTAATGAAGGTCTTACAGTAAATGCTGCTTCTACAGTCCACTGCCTGAAATATGGCTCCAGAAAAGCATATACTGTAACTAGTCCACTGAAAAATTAATTCATAACCAGCCTTGAGGCAGTTGCCAAGGAGTTAGAAAATGTACGATTTGGGATGTTTTGATTTGGTTGTACAGGGCAAATGGATGTTTTTTAAATCACTGTATACAAAGGCTATAAGGAACCTTAAAGGCTAATCATTTATGGTGGACTTTTCAATGTGGAGTGGTTAAATTTCAAGATGTATTATTAAAATTTTTTAATTTATTATTTTATTTCAAAGGTAAACACTGAGACAGAGATACAAAATCAGGTTCTCTGCTGGTTCACTCCCTAAGTGCACTCAAATGCCAGGACTGGGCCAGTCTGAAACCAGGAGCCTAGAACTCAGTTTGGGTCTCCCACATGAGTGGCAAAGCCTGAGGTCCTTGAGCCATCATATGCTGCCTCCCAGGGTATTCATCAGTAAGAAAGTGGTGTCAGAAGTGAAATAGACAAGCCTCCAAGCAGGCACTCAGATAAATGGGATGCAGGTGTCCAAGCGGGGTTTTTATCATCATGCCAAATGCCCATCAAGAAGATTTTACAACTTCATGTGATCCCACGCCAAGTCCTGGATTTTAGCTCTCACCTCTGCTCTGGGCTCCACTTCCGTTGACCTCTAACAGCATCAACAGAGTAAGTCTACAAATACTTTAGGTATTTGATTCACAGAAGTTAACTATGCAATCACAATTTAAAGCCAAATATCAATTAGAACCATAAAAACCAAACTAAGGGTATCTCTAACTGAATATTTAACACTTTTTAAATATTTAACTACTATTAATACTTTGGATCTTCAGAAAAATTTTATTAAAGAGATTATTTAAAGACTGAGTTAAATAGAACATTAAACTATTATCTATTTCATAAAAGTATTTCAAAGAACTTTAAAGTACAGGTTAGAAGACTAAAAATTA